>NC_141718.1:3000000-3369076 GCF_971803275.1 Cyanistes caeruleus | reverse complement strand
TTCTGTTTCTTGGAATTACTTTCTAGTTTGGTTTCACTGTATTGCATACAGCAGTGCTCATTTTGTTCAGATGTACACGTCTACTTATGCTAAAAGAATGAAGAATGTCAACATAAAAGCCTCAATAATGCAGTTTTGAAAGCTTCCAGCAAATAGTTTTTTATCCTGCTCTAAAACAGAGGACTTATTTCAATTTGAAGCAGCTCATTCCATATTTATAATATTGGTAGTCTAAAATCACAATTTAGTGTTCTGCTTGTCAGAAACAAGCCCATGATTTAAACCAAAGGCAGGAAAAACCAATTTCATTTTTGATGCAGTTTCCCTGCTAGAATTTGAATTACTGGGTGTTTCCAGAAAACAGTTGGTTCCTTGGAGTCTTGATTTTGTTTTATACACACAAATATTTTTGTGTAACTACCATTGCATAGACGTCAAAATGTGATAATTTTACATACATTAACTGTCATTTTAAGTACGTTATGGGCAGTACCTAACTGCAGGCTTCTTTTCTTTCTGAAGTATCTTTGATTTGTTCTTTCTCTAGAATCAATCAAAAAATGTAGTGAAGGGTCACGTAAGTGTCATGTCTGAATCTCCTTGCAGGTGACATCCATGGACAATACTATGACTTGCTCCGACTCTTTGAATATGGGGGTTTTCCACCAGAAAGCAACTACCTGTTCCTTGGTGATTATGTTGACAGAGGAAAACAATCTTTAGAAACAATTTGTCTTCTATTGGCCTACAAAATTAAATACCCTGAGAATTTCTTCCTCCTCCGAGGGAACCACGAATGTGCCAGCATCAATAGAATTTATGGGTTTTATGATGAATGTAAGTACCAGGCGTGTGTGCCCCTGGCTAGGGACAGCAGGGTGGCAGTGTTAGGTGGTTCCTTCCTAACTTAAAATGTCCTCTGTGCTCTTTAGAGGGGCCTTGGCCTATTTTAGAGAGGGGAGTCTGTCCTTCCCCTGGTCCTCTTGGAGTCTGATCCTCACAGTACAAAGCAGCAACCAAGTGGGTAATTTTATTTGTTTGCTGCTGTGTTAACTAACAATTCTCACTGGTAAAAATCATAAGATAAGGGCATCTAATGAGAGATGGGAGAACTTAATTTGATGTGCATTACAGAGGTTCACCTCTGTTTCATTCATCTGATGATGATATGTACAGACTGTGTGATGGGGGCTGTATGCAGACCTTTCCCAAACACAACAAGTAATTTTGCTGTGAAGTAGAAGCCAATGTTCCTGTTTCAAAGGATGTGATTTAATCCAGATAATGTAGAGATGATACTGTCAAATTAATTGTGCACTGAAGCATGTTGGAACTTGTGTGGTGGGACACACTTGGCTTGCAGATGACAAGATGTACACTCCATGTCTTGTTCTCCTCCTGTGAGGAAACAAAGATGTGTGGTATTTCAGAGTTGTCTCCTCAGAGATTAATCACAGGCTTAGTCATTTATCACAAATATGTTCAGGGTTCATATCTGGGAGAGTCCCTTTGAAATTCATAAAACTGTGGCAGTTTCGTTTTTCAGTCCTGTTTCATTTTTCAGTCCTGTTTATTTGCCGAAAGCCAGTTTTTGTGGTACAGCAGAATTTTAAAGAAAATCTGCTTTTCAAGAATTGCTATCTTCCCCTAAAAGAAATGGCAAACAGCAAGATTTTCTGCAACAGATCAAATTCTCCAAGAGATGATTTGCCAAAGCAGAGTTGGGACTGGACAGCCTGGTTGCCAACTGTTGAACAGACTTATGGTGTCCTTGAAGCTGTGCCACACTGAGGGACCTTTGCCACTGTCTTTAAACAAATAAGTCAAAGAAGATTTATTATGTATAGGCTCTAATGCTGACTTTTTGCAAGTCTCAGTAAAGTTCAGGCATCTATGTTAGGTTGGTTGTCTTTGTGTTCGAAAAACACATTGACTGGGTTTTTCTCCCAATCTCTTCTAGGTAAGAGAAGATACAATATTAAGCTGTGGAAAACCTTCACAGACTGTTTCAACTGTTTACCAATTGCAGCTATTGTGGATGAGAAAATATTCTGCTGTCACGGGGGTGAGTAGCAGTTCCTTAGGTGATGTTTGAGGAGCTGGAAAACTCAGGCCATGGCAGTTTAATGTTTACATTGCTGAAGCTTCAAAACAAGGGATTTTTCTGTGCCTTGGCTCATGTATGAGGAAGGGTTGGGCTCAATGAGTGTCAATTTTGTGAATCCTGGAGCCAGTTCAGACACGATGATCTGCTCTTCCTTTTCCACCAAAAGGCAACTTTAATAGCCTCTCCTTTGGAGTAGAGACTCCTTGTAGAGTTATTTTAGATGACCAGGAGTCTGAGGTCTGTCCTGAAAACATCTGTTTCCACAGAACCAGAGTGGTTTGTGTTGGAAGGCACCCTTGGTGATCAGTCAGTAGAATTTCACCCACCATGGGCAGGGACTCCTGTCACTAGGTCAGGTTGCTCTAAGCCCTGCATGACCTGATGAGTTTAATTAGTAGAAATTGATTTATGCCACATGATGCAGCTTTTCCTGGTCATAAAATACAGATTGCACCTTAAATATTTTATCACTTGCGAGTCATTACAGTTGCCCAGGGATTCACATCAGTGGAAAATGGTACGAGACTGGTTTGATATTTTATTTCATCTTACTGGGCCTGATCATCACACTGAACATTTCCTGTGATTCCTGGTGTTGATGCCTCTTTTATTTAACAGCTCTTTTATCAGACACTTGCAAAATATTAGTGAGATTATTGTAATCCTGTAAAATGTGGGAATGGCCTTGCTTTATCTCGCTGCCTGTAAATCTCCTAGAAAGTGACTTCTGTTCCAAACGCTTTGGAACAAATGCTGGATTTAAAAAACGTCAGTGAATGTCGCCATTGAGCTACGTAAAATGGCAGTGGTGAATCACTTTGAATCCAAGTTATTTTTGTCCTGGGTGAATGTCAGTGCTGCAGAGCAAAGCTGGACTAAGCTGGGGTCTGCCTGTGTCTTCCCTGTGAACAGGTTTGTCACCAGACCTGCAGTCAATGGAGCAGATCAGACGAATCATGCGCCCCACGGATGTACCAGACCAAGGTCTCCTGTGTGATCTCCTGTGGTCTGACCCTGACAAAGATGTCTTGGGCTGGGGTGAAAATGACAGAGGAGTGTCCTTCACTTTTGGTGCTGAAGTGGTTGCTAAGTTTCTTCATAAACATGATTTGGATCTCATATGTAGAGCTCATCAGGTATTTTCATTTTGTACATTAAACCACAGAATAATGTAGGTTTGGGGGACCTGAGGTGGTCACCTGGTCCAGCCCAGGCCAGGGCAGACTTGTGTCAGCCCAAGGTGCTGAGGATCTTGTCTGGCCAAGTTGTAAATACCTGTGAGGGTCTTTGAATGTGTCCCAGTGTTTAACAGCCTTTATAATGAACATTTTCATATATACTCTGGCTCTCTTGATCAAGGGCTTTCTCAGTGTTAGTGGACTCTGTTGCTCAGCTGATTCTTGTGATGCTCCTGTTTGAACAGTTTGAGCAGTGTAATAGTTTGAAACTTGTGCTCCTCAAACAAAGCCACGTTTTCAGCACCTGCCTCTGGAAAAGTTGCTTTGCACCGTGTCAGGAGGAAGCTGCCCAGACTAACACCTCTGTTTTGTCTCTAAAGGTGGTTGAAGATGGATATGAGTTTTTTGCAAAAAGACAATTGGTAACTCTCTTTTCTGCCCCAAATTACTGTGGAGAATTTGATAATGCGGGTGCCATGATGAGTGTGGATGAAACACTAATGTGCTCTTTCCAGGTACAGTATCTGAAGATCTTTCCCTCCTACTTAGTGAGGTCACACATTAAATTTGTGACTTGTTTCACATAGATCTTTACAGCTGTCACTTGTAGACAGGGCAGTGTTTGCACTCACATTTCAAAAACATGATAACCCTGTGCTGGTGTGAGTCGGGGAACTGTTTTATCCTGGAATTAAATCACCCAGGCAAAGCAGTTGGCTGTCAGCTGCTCCCACTGCTGCGGGCTCTGGAGCAGCTGATCCCAAAGCCCAGCTTGGGAGCAGGAAACATTGATTTCTTGGCACATTGAGACTTGCCTAGAAGAACCACTAAAGGTAGTGCTGTTACCAGAGAATTACTGTTTCACTGGAAGACAGCTAAAACTTTTTGCTAAATGACCCCTTTGTCTTTTCAGATTTTGAAACCTGCAGAGAAGAAGAAGCCCAATTCCAGCAGACCTGTAACACCTCCCAGGGGTATGATCACAAAACAAGCCAAGAAATAGTCACTTTGGCATTGCCTTGTTGGGACTTGTATCATAGTCTATAACCTTCATTTTTAAACCTATCATGTGTGCTGTTCAGCTTGCTCAAAATAGATAATGTGTTTGTGGTTTTCCTTTCCATTTGATGAATGACATTTGCTGGTTGTAACAGCGAATGAAAGACTTTCCTCCCTCCCAGGAAAAGAGTTTGAAAGTCCCCCTGTGTCGGTGTTCCAGCTGCACACTCCACAGCATCTCCCCGCCAGCCGGTAACCGCGGGGCTGGCAGGGCCTGTACCATGAGTAGTGTAAATCTTGTTCTTTAGGATCTAAAGAGGGCACTCGTGTGCTGTGAGAGTAGAGATTGTTCCTGTCAGCAATTACATACTGTTCATAAAAACCACTGTGAACTTTTTTTACGTTCAATTTTGTTTTAAAGGGATTGCTTTTATGTTAATGTCTTGTCATGTACACGTTAGTTTTATTGCTGTCGACATTAGGAATAACCTTCAACCTTGCCAGCACCACTGGTAGGATGTATATTTAATTCAGACACACGTCCCTCTCCGTATACTTCAAATGACAAAGCCATTATTTTAAGTGTTTGTGTCTCTTTCCTGAAGCCAAAGTTCGCTTAGAAACCCGTTTGTACACAACCCCCCTGCCGAGTTGGCCGGGCTTCCCATCCATGCCTTCCTCTCAGAGAGAAAAGGAAGTGCTGGCTGGAAATAGCAAACAGAAAGGCTTGACCATGCTCAAAGTGAACACGGTTTTGTACAGTTTCCGTGTGCTCAGTCGAGCAGATCCCAGTGCTGAGACAGCAGTCCCGGGGCAGTGACACAAACGGCTCTGGGAGTGACAGAAATGGCTCTGGATCTGCTGGAAGGGGTTTGTGCATTTCAGCATAAAGACTTTGTTCTACAAAGAAACCTAGAAACTTGCTTGATAAGCCAACCAGAGGTGTTGATCTTGATCACCGGTTTATATAAATCTCTCACAGAACCTTGTTTTTTAAAAACTGTTGATCTTTTTTGAACAGATGACAGTGTAAAATATCATGTAGTGAAAATCACTTATTAAATAAAGAAATTGTTAAATCTTCTCAGTGTCAGTTTATCACAACATATACACTACTGCTCTCCAAGGGCCTGACGTAGAGAAATAAATTGTGCTGGAAACCCACGGATTCTTGGTTTGGATTTGTCTGAGCTGCAAGAGGTGATTTTAAACGGCAGTGTTTGGTTTAGCTCTGAGTCTGGAACCTCAGGTGTAGCCCCTCCCAGCCGAGGGGTGCAGCTCCTGCAGCACTGCCCGTGGGGCCACTGGTCCTGAGCTGGTGTTTGCCACAGGCCTGCTCGGAGCCAGGCAGCAGCACAGGGTGGGGGGGGACAAACTCAGTTTGGCTCCTGGCCATTGTTCTGTGCACAGAGGGGATGGCCTTGAGTGCAAGTGCTGCTCTGAGAGGGTTGGAGCTGAGACCAGACCCATTTCCTCTGGTTTTTAATTAGAGAACTAAATTTCTGGTGAAATGGGGAACCAGAGTCCATTTTATCTCTGCTGGCTGTTGGGGCAGGAGGCTCAGGGTGCCTGGCTCACACAGGGGGCTTGGTGGGGACGGGTGAGGTGTGTGCCAGCTCCAGGCCCTGGGGTCCTTCACTGCATGTGGAAAATCCTGTGGGGTGTTCTGCACTCAGAGGAGGCGGCCGGTTCTTACCCTGCCCCTGCTCTGGGACAGCTGCAGCGCTGCTGCATCTGCTGAGGAACAAGTTTGTCACTGGAATGCCCAGCTCTGTCCTGGTGTCCCACTGAATTCTCCTCTACTTCTGCAGTGAGTGGGACTCGCTTGTCACAAATGGATTTTCTGGGTAGTCTGCAGCCATTGACTTTATTTTTTCAATGTATTTCTCTGAATCAAAGAGCTATTTTCCTACTCTGAAGACATTTTTCCCTTCCCTCTACAGCCGATTAATCAAAAACCTCTAACTACCTGTGCTGAGCTTGTTAGATCAGATGTCAGAGATTACCTGGTAAGGCTCTCACAAACTTACTTTCACCCTTTGAATCACACTTGTGGTTTCCTTTATAGCTGTATAATTTTTCTCCCTCCTTGTCCAACACCCTGCACATCTGTTATTGCTTTGTGGGTGGCAACACACGTGGAACCGGTTGGGATGTGCCTGCTCTGGAAGGGACACGGTCACCCCTCCTCGCTGGCCGTGCCGCCTCTGGCTGTGCCACACCTTTGGACTCCATGGCTTGTTTTTTGCTCTCCCCAAATGTCTTCAGTGACACAGGTGCCTATTCTGGGCTGTGCTCTCTGCCTGGCTGCATTCCCTGAGGTTGGGTCATTCCTCAGGCTCCCTGGGGTGGAGGGGGAGGAAGGGAAGGGAAGGGAAGGGAAGGGAAGGGAAGGGAAGGGAAGGGAAGGGAAGGGAAGGGAAGGGAAGGGAAGGGAAGGGAAGGGAAGGGAAGGGAAGGGAAGGGAAGGGAAGGGAAGGGAAGGGAAGGGAAGGGAAGGGAAGGGAAGGGAAGGGAAGGAGCTGCTGCTCCTGCTGCGAGTTGTGATCAACAGCTCAGGCACATATTATGGTCATTTGTTGGTGTTGGGTTATTTTGATCAGTGGAGGAAGAGAGGAGGAATAGATGCTGATTGTTTTTCCATTATGACACTTGTAGGAATATCTAGCTGACACATGGAATGGCTGGAGCAGCAGTGAGCCTCCCAAGGTCTGTGTCCCCACAGCCCAACACCAATTCCTGCTGTCCCAGAGCTCTGTGGATGCTGCAAAGAATGGATTGGGGTGGGGAGGGGCACTGGCATGTGCTGGAAGTCTCCACAACAGGTAGCAGGAAATTGTGGTAAATCCAAATTCTCTTCAATCCCTGTCGTGTGCCCTGGAAAGAGTGGTGAGATCTGAGGCACTCTCGTGTTGGGTGTCCCTCGAGGCACTGGGGTGTTTCTCTGGTTTGTCCAAAGTGAAGTCTGTCCTTGCCATCCAGCTGTGCAAAGGCTGGTTTTCCACACAGGTCAGTTTTGCCTGTTCCTGGTTTGCTTTGGATGTGTCAGGGCTGTTGTGTTCAGCTCCGAGTCAGGCTGACTTCAACAACAACTCAATTTTCCTTGGAACATCAGGACCTAGTCCCCAGCAGAGCTCAGGCCACAGGGGAACACGGGGATTTTATGCACACACACCCCCGTGGTGGGGGTTTTCTCCTGAAACCCTACAAGTCCTCACCCAAAAGGGGCTGGATCTGATGAGCTGCAGATCTTTCCCCATTACCTGATTGCTGTTTACTGAACTCAGCTGAAACAAAAATCCCCAAATTAACTGGAAACCCCCAGGCTAAACCACCCTGCCTCAGGTCCAGGGCTGTGCCTTTGCTGTCCTACTCCAGAGCTCTGTAAGATGTTTTGGGGTGTTGATTGATGGATGAGGGATTTGGAGCTCTAGGAGGGTGTCACCTGTGCTCATTCCCCAATGCCCTGGGAAGGAGAACAGGCATGAGGTGCTAGAAAATATTTAGATTGCAAGAAAAGCTTTAAGTACTCTCTAGGAGGAAATTCTTTCAAATAAAGGAACATCTCTGGGCTTTAGAAGTGCAAAATTGGAGAGATGGTTGCTCCTTGGAGAAAATTAGGAATATTTCCAGTTTGCCCCACCAGAGGTGCCACAGAGATGGGTCCCAGGGAATTTTCACAGCTGAGTTTTTGTGAGGACATCCCAAAACAGTTTGTGTTTGAGAGATGGAGGGGAACCCTAAACATGAAGAGGCCTCTGACAAAACACGAGCCTGTAAATGGAGACAGATTAATCCAGGCCCGATTCCTGGATTTTACAGACACCTTGATCCCTGGACCTCCACTGACTTCATGGGATAATCTGTGCCCTTGCTCAGCAGCTCTGGGATCGGCAGTCACAATTTAAGTTTGCGACTCTCCTGGATCTTTGATTATTGTTTCGGGTGATGTGGGAAAAAAAGTTTAAAAACAGTGGGAAAAAGAAGTTTAAACTCCATCTGCCGTGTCCTGTTCCGGCAGCTCCCGCGGAGAGAAGAACCGCGGGCAGCCTGGGGGAAAAAAGCTGCGGAAATGGGAAATGTCGGAGCGGGGATGGAAGGGGGGCCTGGCTCGGGGATCCGCTGAAGTTTCTCGGGGCGCGGTGGGGAGGAGGCGGCGGGGCCGCCCCTGGCCGGGGGAGGCGGAGCCGGGCCGGGGGAGGCCCCGCGGCGGCGGGAGGCGGCGGGCGCAGCCGGGACGCGAACGGTACCGGGGAGCGGGGGGCGGCCGGGAGGCTCCCGGGGCTCGGGCCGGGGTGGGGGGGTTTACAGCGGGACCCTCCCGGGGTTGCCACGTCCTTCCCCTCGGGGTCTCGCCGCGGTCCCGAGCTCCCTCCTGTTCTGGGCGTCGCCGTGGCCGCTCCGGTCAGTGCTGGGGATGGGGGAGGTTGGGAAGCCTCGGGGTCCTGGATGCTCCGTCCGCCGGCGGCTCCAGGGCCCGCGGCAGCCCCGAGGCTGTCCCGCACGGGGAAGGGGGCTCAATGCCCGGGGCCGCTCCCCGCGGGCTCCGCTCGGCGCCCGGTGGCGGAGAACGAAGGTGCTGCCCCTGTGACGGCACCGTGGGACCAGCTCCCTGCTCCCGGCAGGTGACGAGGTGGCCGGAGCTGGCAGCCGAGGAGAGGGCGAACAGCCCTAGGGCACGGACGGACCTGTGGTGGCACCGGCGGGCCAAGAGAGGCTTGTGCTGAGCTCCCCGGGCGGCTCTGGCCAAGGACAGGTGCCCGCAGAGCGGGATGGGGATGTGCTGGTGTCGAGAGCGGATCTCGGAGGGTTTGCGGACCAGACAGCCTCGCAGGGCTGCCCAAGGAGGAAGGGAGGCTGGCGGGGTTGTGGTAAGAACAGGAGAGCCTCTCCTGCAGCCATCCACGCAGCCCATCTGGAGGCTCCCGGGTCTTGCTCTTCCAGCAAACTTGGAGCTTCACTCATATGGTTTTCATTGCTGGAGCGTGGCCTCAATCAGGAGTTTGGTTTGACGGTCCTGCCCCTCGCTGGGTACGTGCAGGGATGCCCGAGGGTGAGGACAGCTCTGGATGGAAGGAGATGGGGAGGACAATGTCATCCTCCTGACAGGTTGGAATGCGGGCATCACCCGCTTAATTTGCCAGCAAAGGCTGAGATAACAGGGTGTCATCCGTGTTAATGGAGGGAAATTATGGCTGTTCCTCATCTTGGCAGTGTGGCCAGAGGGTGAGGATGTTGGGGTCAGCTTGACCAACAGCTTCTCTGGATCGGTGTTAGGAACACAAGGGCAGCTGCCCCCACTTCCATCACGAGGTGCCAGATAAGAGCTGGAGCTTTGTGCTCCTGTAATCAATGCTTTGTTTGGAGAAGTTTGGAAATACCTTGTGAGGAAGTTCCTTGTAGAGCAGCACAGCGGGATGCAAACAGAACTGGGAAGGCAGCAGGGGCTCCGCGTGGTGCCGTGGGAGGTGATGCAAAACCAGCGGTATCACCGTGAAGCAACTTCCCGTCAGCAGGGCCCAGCCAGCTGTGTCGGAATGTCACACTCTTGTCACCCTGGCTGGGTGAGAAAAGGAAGGTCTGACATCCTTGGTCAGCCCCAAACGGGGAGGTGACGCTCTGCTCTTGTCCCTCAGACGTTGGCAGGGTGATGCCAGCTTGATCCAAAGCCATGTCCAGGTACCTGAAGCACTTCACGGTGGTGGGCGATGACCCCGTGCAATGGAGCAACGACTATCGGAAATGGGAGGAGGAGGAGGAGGCCGGGGAGAAGCAGCCAGATGCGGAGATCAAGATGGAGCCTGCCAGGAACCACATCTCCTTCCAGTACATGATGAAAAAGCTCTTCAGCTCTCACAGGTTTCAGGTGAGGCAGAACAAACCCAGGCCAAGGGCACGTGTGACAGCAGAGCTGCTGTGGGACGAAGCTCAGGGAGAGCACTGAGGCTGTGAGTCCCCACGGTGCAAAGAGCAGCGGCTGCCTCTGAGCTGAGCTGTCCTGTGGGAACAGAAAACTCCGCCGCAGGTGCAGATGTCTCCTGAGAGGAGACAAGCCCCAGTGCACAATCACCACGGCTCTGGCACGTGTTCTCCTCCAGTTCCCTGAGCCCCCCACGCCGAGCAGGCTCTGGTGGGGAGCCAGGTGGTTCCATGTGGAATAACTCAGCACTTGGGGCAGCAGGAGTGGGAGCAATGGAAAGCTCCACGAAACACAACCAGCCAAATCAGGGCTGTGGGCATCAGGGTGTGTTTATCTGAAGGGCCGTATTGGCTCCTCTTGCTCCTCTGTCTGTGCTGGGATGGGATTCATGTTGGTTCTTCTCCTCCAACAGATCGGGGTTGTCTGCTTGGTGATCCTGGATGCCTTGTTGGTTCTTGGGGAATTGCTCATGGATTTGAAAATCATCCATCCGGACAGATATAACATAACCCCAAAGGTAAAATATGGGGAAACATTAGCATGAACAGCAGTTCCTTCCCTTTGGTGGCTCAAAGCCCCCTGGACAGGCTGGGCAAGGCAGGACCTTGACTTCCAGCCTTGCTGAGTCGGTGGTTGTGGAAGAAAAGTCCTCAGCCCTTCCTGTAGAGCCAAATCAGAAGTGCCTTCAAGCAGCAGAGGCTTTCCAGCCTGCCCTGCCCTGTGTGCACTCTGCAGGGCTTCCTGCCTTAAACTTGTGCTCTTTTTCCCAGGTTTTCCATTACCTCTCCCTGTCCATTTTAACCATCTTCCTGGTTGAGGTGGGGTTTAAAGTCTTTGTCTACCGTCGGGAGTTCTTCTACCACAAGTTCGAGATGTTGGATGGGATCGTTGTCATCGTGTCCTTCATCCTTGACATCGTCCTCATCTTCTGGGAGCACGAGTTTGAGGCTGTGGGGCTCCTGATCCTCCTGCGGCTCTGGAGGGTGGCTCGGATCATCAACGGTGGGTGCAGGACCAGGCTGGATTTGTCAAACTTCCCTGAATTACCTGGGCTTTGTTCCTTTCTCAAACCCAACCCCAGGGGTCTTGCTCGGAGTTCCACCCGTGTGGTTTTTCCTGGCTGGAATGTGGCTTTAATCAGGCTGCAATTTCTTTGGAGCAGCAACAATCTGCTGTTTGTGTTTGTGTGATGCCTCAGGTGCATGGCAGCCAGGCACATTCCCCCTGAAAAAACCCATAATCTGTTCCTGCACCTTTATCCTGGAGAGGGATGGCTCATGTTCTGAATTTCCATTGCAGGATTCTTTTGGCAGAGGAGCCCCTGTCTTCCTGAATTTGCTGCTACAGCAGAGCAGGTTTTAATGCTCTGTTCTGCTGTGACTCCATTGTCCCCTCCAGGGATGCTGCAGGGAATGTCCTGATCTTACTCTAGATCTTTCTTGCTTGAATTCAAAGGGTTTGCCATAAAAAGAGAAATAGAAAATGTCCCCAAATCAGGCTTTAGTGATTTCACTGTTGTAACTGTAAATTTGGGCATATCTGAAAAAAGCATAGTTGCAAATATTTTCTTCCTTCTTGAGGAAGGAATTTTGGGATTCCAAAAAATATGTCAATGAGATGATCTCAAATTCCTGCATGAAACCTCAGCTCAATCTCTGTCCTGTGCCTATATTCCCACTTTTGGTGGGTGCTCCATATTTGACACAGCTGGGATCAGAGGAGGGGATTTCTGGGGCTGTGCCCATTGCCCTCAGCCCCTTTCAATGGGGAGAAGGTGCCTGGTTGGCAGCTGCAGCCAAAAAGAAGAGAGATGTGAGAGCAGCTTGTGGCTTTCCTGAGTTCAGAGTGAAAGTCAGAGAGAAACTGGATTTGTGTGCGGCTGTGGGAGCCACGGGAGCCTCACTTCACCGCAGAACCCAGGACTGCAATTACAAATAGATCCCCTCATCCTTGGGTGCTCCAGGCTTCCTGCCAAGCTTTATGCAGTGTCCACCTGCTTGCAGCAAATAGGGACAAAGGGAGCGTGCCCCACGCTGGGGTGTTGGGTGTCAGAGCCTGGGCACCGCTCCTGCCCGTGTTACCAATGCAAATGAGCAGCAGCGCTGCTTTGTCCGCTGAGAACTGAACCCCCAGAGCCCAAACCGGTGCCTGGAGCGCTGGAATCAGCCATGATCCAGAGGAGCTGTGTCGGGAGGGAGAACGTGATGTTCTTCATGCTCTCATCAAGCTGATTTGCTTTATTGCTGTGGGAAGAAAATGCCTCCAGTGTGGAGGCTGAGTTCATGTGGAATCACCTACTGGTGCTTGTAGAGAAGTGGCACCTCTGCCGTGAGGAGACACTGCCTGCTCTCACTGCAGCTGTGCAAGGTGAAGCCAAAGCCCTGTGGACCTGAGGATGTGCCAGGTCCTGCTCCTTTGGGATGTGCCAGGTCCTGTTCTGCCAGGCCGGAGCGATCGGCCCCGGGGGTGGAGGAGCCCTTGGCCCAGGCCTTGCTCTGCTGTCACACCTAAAACTGCTAAAACACAGCAAAGCTGCCCCAGCTGCAGCCCAGGGCTCTGCCAAGGGAGCAAATTCAGGTTCAGGATTTGAGTGACAGAGCGATTAATTCAGCTCTGAGGCCAGGCTGCCTCTCTCCAGCAGAGTATCGGTATCCGAATCCCTCCGGTGGCTGATTTAAAACCCTTTCTCATTAAGAAAAGCACTTGGGAAGGGTGGTTGAAGATGACAGAAGCTGAGCTGGAGAGGAACACGTTTAACTCCTTGAGCACACAGCCTGTGTGCTGTGAACTCCTGCTCGTGGCTGTTTTACAATGTAAAGCAAACCCACTGTGAATTGTTCCACAGGAATAATTTTATCGGTGAAGACCCGCTCGGAGCAACAAGTGTCCAAGTTAAAGCAAGCAAACCTGAAACTTGCCACGAGGGTGGAACAACTGGAACACAGCTGTTTGGAGAAGGTAAAAAAAAAACACTTCTAATTTGGGTTTACCTGCTAATGGGGATCCTTGTGCAAGGTTGGCACTGTTGGCTTGGTTTCCTCATTGGGAAGTGTGGGGTGAGCTGGGCTGAAGCAGCACAGCCCTGCCTGGGCTGCTCCTCGGAGGAGGAATGATGTCCCTACCTCTGTCCTACTTCTCTTGGCCAGGTTGTGCTGTTTTCCTGCTGCAGGAGATACATTATAGCAGATAGGAAGATCTGTGGGAACCTGGGAAGCTGCTTGCAGGCTGTTAATGATTTAAATTCTGTCTCCTACAGGAGCAAGAAATCGAGAGGCTGAATAAAATATTGAAACAGCATGGACTCCTCAGCCAGCAAAAATAGGAGGCCGGTTTTCCAAGGTGGGAATTCTGCTTGGAGATTGCAGTGTTGGATCTGCCAGCTTGACCTGAAAGGTTTTTCTGTCTCTTTGCTTCCTCTTGTATTGTGTTTTCTATAAACATTTTCCATTTGACCCCACTTTGATCAGACCTTGGGATGACAAAAATAGTTCTACTGGAAAATTAATCACACACACTGTAAACAGTATTTTTTTTTTTCCCTTTCTTGTATAGTTACAGTCAAAACTGCAAAATAATTTAATAAAGGCACATCTTTACAAGCTATACATCCAGAAAAGTACCACTTATTTAAAATAATTTATTTTTTTTTTCTGTGATAGCATTCTTTGTTTGCAACAAACTTGCAGTATAAATGATAAGAACCCAGACTGAAAAGGTAATTTCTTCTCCAGCTGCCTGTTCATCATCAATACGTCTCTCTGCCAGCCATTCTTTTCATACTGTTGGTAGTTTCCTCATTTCTGTTGCTGCTTGTGCCACTTTGTTATTTATATAACATTCATTTCAGAAACACCAACACACCACTCCTTTCCCTGACAAAGAAATCAGCACCAAACTAGAGGCAAACATGTGCCATTTTACATCAAACAATGGCTTGTTCCAGCAGCAGATCCCAGTTCTGATACTGCATTCCCTCATCTCTTCTTCCCCTTTCACTGTTCCTTCACAGCCCGTGCGGCTGCAAAGTTCTTTGTTTCCACAGCTCATAAATCCATGTATTAAAAGAACTGGAATATGTAAGAACAGATGTAGGTGAGTGCACTGCTGGGAACAGTCAGACTCCAGAAGAGCCATGAAAAAGCAAATTCTAAAGGGCCAGGCTGGTGTTTGAATTTTTTTCAGGTACTAGAGTGTCCCTGTGGAGAGGCTGTTTGAAAGCTGAAGAGTGAGGTTTAAGAAGTGGGAATTCTGAGAGATGGGGACTGCAGCAGGTGTCCTTAAAGGATTTCAGCCCCACTCAGCTGGAGAGGTCACTGAAAGCACAACTCAACTGCTCAGATTTTTTAAAAAAGGTAATTAATTAGTGGTATGGGAAAAATAGCCAGGTACATGTGGCTTATTCATCTGTGCAAGGAGATAAAGCAGAAGCCTGATTTAATAGTACATGATGAGTTTAATTAGCAATTTATCTCTGCTGTTAGGGGATAATGAACCTGCTTTCCCTGTGTGTCCCTGTGCTCTTCCCTTCCCCTCCTGCCACTGCTGGGCAGTCTGGGGCTGGATCCCACATGCTGGAGCCACCAGCAAGTTCAGACTGCCACCTTTGTCCTCTCTGCAGAGTTATAATTGGGAACTTTCCACTTCGTGGGGGTTTCTTCACCCTAAACCTTCTGAGAAACCTCATAAGATCTCACCCTTCCTCTCTGGCCCAATTTTAGCCCAGTATCTACAACTTAGGAGAAAGTGATGGCCCATCACAGTTACAGGATAAACACTGGACTAAAACTAATATAAAGCAGAAATATGGGGTTTTTTTTGATACATACTTACCTTAGACAAAGGGATAGAAAAAGTCAAAGGGTAACTTGATGTTAATGGTGGGCCAAGCTTTGTAGCTTGGCTCTGCAGGTGCAGAAATGTCAGTGAAAACCACAGAACTTGTTACAGGAATAATCCTTTCCCTTCCTGAGGGAAGCTGCAATGAAAATACAAACAGGACTTAGCTTCATTTGTACAATTGTTTTATTTGGTCTGGGTTATGTTTGTTAAAAAGGTTTTGATTTTGTTCATACAGTTCCATGTTTCTTTCCATAAATGATGTATAGATTTTTATTGCAGTGTGTTTTGGCAAGGAGCCCACAGTTGTGTTTGAGCTGGAAGAGAACTGCTGGGTGTAAATACATTCTAATGTGAAGTGCTGCCTTTAGATAAAGAGATTATCTGGGTCAATATCACACAGCTGATACCCAAGGAAAACAAGCCACTTGTTTTATCTTAAATCCTGTAATTTAATTACATACCTGCTTCAGTGTGGTGCTAGTGATTGTGGCTGTAACATTCACTATCCTGGCTTGTGGATTGACCAGGGATCCATATTTAGTCCACTTCACTTCTACTCCCAGTGACACTGGTATTTGGCATGAGCTCTGCAAAGTGTGAGAAATCATCTCATTGTCTGCCTTTTGCAGAAACCATCACAGTAATTAATTATTCATGTTATTAAAAGGGTAGAATGTCCCCAGAAAGCTCACTGAGGAACTTAC
The DNA here is from genome assembly GCF_971803275.1 of Cyanistes caeruleus. Taxonomy (NCBI): domain Eukaryota; kingdom Metazoa; phylum Chordata; class Aves; order Passeriformes; family Paridae; genus Cyanistes; species Cyanistes caeruleus. The sequence continues at coordinate 3,353,329 of NC_141718.1, read as the reverse complement.
CAGAGCAGCTGGACCCTGCACTGTTGCTGGGCAGGACAAAATCCTGAACTCTGCCAGGGCAGAATTTTGAAGGCTACAATCTTAAATATTTTTATGCATTTGTTCTTGAACTATTACACTTCTGGTTACAGAAACCATTCATCCTTTAGTTGCAGAAGCATGCAAGAATCCATCCACAATCTTTTTTTTGTGCTTCTCTCCCTTTTACCCTGGCCTGGAGCAAGAGGGGAAACACTGATTCTGTTCCTTCACTCTGTCACCTCTGGTGCTTTGTCCTCACAATAGCAACATTCTAACCTGTGTCTAAACAACTCACTTTGTACCCAATATGTTGCCCTGAGGTGCCTGGATACCAGCTTGATCAAATATAACTTCTACATCAAGAGAAGTTGTTCCCTCCTCTGTGAATATTCCATGAGTTTTTTCCAGTTTATTTCTGCATTCCCAGCCCTATTTTCTCCTCCAGTTGGTTCCTGCATTTTTAGGGTGTGAAGCTGAGCTGATGCTGCAGCACAGGCACAGATCTCGTGAGGATGGAGGGGTGGAAGTGCTTTAACTTTCACCTGCTCTGAGATGTGGAGCTGAGTTATTGGTACCCAGTCCAGCACATCCTGGGCTTGAGAATTCCCAAATGAGGCCACGTACTCAGGAAAGCTTTGGCCCTTCAGCACATCAAGGAGGGTCTGAGCCAAAGGCTGGCATTTCATAGCTGCTGTAATTCTTCCAGAAAACAAAACAAAACAAAAAGATGAGTTACAGCAAAATCCATTGGTTTGGCACAGTCATAATTCCTCCTTGCTCTCTGCTCTGTTCAAGCCTTCTGGCTACAGTTGCTAATGTACACAATCTTTCCAAGAGAAAGACCACTGTTAATTAAATGACATTTTTTATAATTAAATACTCCATTCTCAATACTCCTCCAGCTGTACAAATGGCCCAGGACCTGAACAGAGCCTGAGGGAAAGGGTTGTCAGAGGGTTAAAAGCATTAAATTAAAAAAAAATATAAATTACTTCTTACCGTAGCTTACAGCCTGATACCATGTTATAACCAAATAATACTGGGGCTCTGGCTCCCTGTGCTGCCAGGCAGTCCTGGGTGGATGTGCTCTGCAGAATGGTGAGTTGGCTGTGTTTGTTACTACTCTGAATGATGCCAGATGTAACACACAGTTAAGGGAAATTAAATGCTTGATGGATAGAGGGACAAAAAAAGAATCCTTAATCATATCCTTAAAATATAGCTGAAAATGCTATAATGGCTCAAGATTCCTCTCACAAAAGCACCAGGGTGTGCAATGAAGGGCTAAATGTACCTCACTACACAACCCAGGAGATTGCAGTCAGGACTGAGTCATTCCCTCCTAAAACACAGTAAGAAAAGCACATTTTTATTTTTGGTAGAGAACAGATGAATTTCGTAGATGTCCGTGCTAAAAAGGATTTGTGAGGATGGACCAGAGCAAGTGCAACAAACAGAAATGCAGCAGGGAAAGGATATCCTTGAGGTTGGAATCCTGCTCTGACAGGCAGCCCAACAACATAGCCAGGATTGCCACTGAGAGGAAGTGGCTGTGTATTTTCCTGCAATGCAAACAGAGTATTAGTTCTTATCCTGCACTGAAGTGGTAGGAAAACACAGAAATATTTCAGTTATTTTAGGATTATGACCTGCCTTGCATGATGAGGGCAAGACTGAGGCTTTGCTTTCTCTGTTATAGTCACAAGCTCGGGCTCATAAACATGACAGACTTTGGAGGCCTTCATTGCCTAGCTCTGAAATGCTGAGTATCCAGGGCAAGTTCTGTCTCACCTTGCTACTAACAATTGTTCTGATTCAAGTTTAATAAGTTTTGTAATTAAATGACTTTCACCAAGTCACCCATGACATCTCCACCGTTACCTGAGTGAAGCTGATTTCGAAGCTCTGCTCTATTGAAAGTGTTTCTTTGCTAATTGCCCCCAAGACAAAAGCAGCAGCTGCTTCTATTATTTCTCCTGTGTCTGTGTGGGTAATGTGATAATTCACCTGAAAATTAAACGTTTTAGATATTAATTTGAACAAATACATAAGAGAAACTTGAAAAAAAAAGAGAAAAATTTAAACCATGCAAGTATTTTCTTGCTTGCTTGCTTAAGAAACTCAGCTCCAGGGTGGGGATGGGTTATATCCTCTAGAGGCTGGAGCCTCTTCACAACTGACTTTTTGATAAACCTAAGCACAGGCACAACATTCATTTACTTTAAAATTAAAAGATGATGTGCAGCATTCCTCTCTCTGTCATTAGTGCACCTGAAATAAACTCCCAAGCATAAAGTAAATTCCAAACTCATGTCATTGTCTGTTTTGCCACATACACAGAAGTAACACCAGGATTTCAGCCTGGCTCCATGCTATGTTGCACAGAGTTATTATTTTGTTGCAAAACACTCCCTTTTATCCAAAATCAGTGCTTCTCCCATGACATTTACTTTGGAGATGTCACAATATAAGGAAACTGCAAGGCCTTCCTGACAGCTTTGCTGTTTGGGAATCAGAAGTGATTTGATGCACAGATGCCTTCCATCAGCTCTGAGGAGAAAAAGGCTGCCAGACCTACCCCAAGAACTGCATTGATGCACAGTTCATCTGAAACCATGGGGAGCCTCAGAACATCACTGCTGCTCAGTAAAGTCCTCATTCCATTCAGAGACTGGACAACTATGGACTGGACAGTAATATTCACCTGAAAAACAGACTCGTGTCAGCTCTGAACACTGGGTATAATTAATTTTGGCTCTTTCTGTGTTATTATGTGCGTGACCTTTCCGGGTTCTGTTCCACAGCAACAGCACTCAGTAATTCTCTGAACAACTGCTGTGTTACAAGGACTACTGAAGCTCAACCAAAGGGTCTGTGTTTAAATAAATAAAGAGATTTTCTTGAAAAGAGGGAGTTCTATATGAGGGAAATATATCAGGCTTGAATGTTTGCAGGCAGCATTTTATATTTGAGTTGCTAAGTATCATTACTGATAGCAAATGATGCAATTTTTTTTAATGTAAAGATTTGATCAATCAGTGAAAAATTCCCACTGACTGTAACTTAATAAGAATTTTGCCCACAGCTCTTCTAACTAATTTAGAAGGATACTTACCATCTGACTCGATTTGGGCACCTGAGGGAGAATAAAAGGACAAATTAAAGCAGTAGCAAAGGTCTGACCTATTGTACGTAGCAGACAAGTAAAACAGGTAAGGCTTTGTCTATTTAACTCTTTCTCATAACAATAACTTTTATGTTATGGAGTTAATTGGATATAAACCAGAGTATTCAGGAAGTGTGAAAAGAACTGCCACAGTCCAATTCCCTCCCTCTTCTAACCCTTAGAATTATTCAGAGACCATCTTTAGGAAACCTGCCAGGCTGTGCTTCCCAAAGAAATTAAAATCTTTAGTTATCTTGTTCCATAGTTTCATGGTCTCTAAACCAATAAAAGAAAAGCAAGTATCTCTCTTGTTGTACAGCACATGGATATGTGTTGCCCCACTGAAAAATTTCCACTAAAAATATTTCATGGAAAGGCAGAAATGTCAGACTAAGGTCATCAATCAAGCCTATAAAATGGAGCACCATTTTGTCAAAGGTTTTACTTGTCTGACTTTCCAATGAATGTTTGAGCCACATCTTTGGGAAGGGACCAAGGACTGGACTGTGATCATGAAGCAATTCTGCTGAATTATGATGGGATACTGAGAGCAGTGACTCATCTCCAGTGCCAGCAGGGAACACATTCCTGGGAGCTGGAGAGCTGAAGGTGATGCAGGTACAGACTGTCACACATTTATCATCCCAAGGTACAGCTCAGCCATCAGAATGAGCTGGATGAATAAAAGTCCCTGCAAAGATTAGACTCATCCTTCAGGGAATGGTGCTATTTCTGACTGGGAGAGGAGTGAGCACCACTCCTAGAGTTCTGTTTATCCATGACTGGGATGATGGGTGATGTCTCTGGAGGTCACTGGCAGACAGCACTGCAGCCACACTGCTGCCTCAGCTTCCCCCCGGGCAGGGAGGCAGGAACAGCTCGTTGCTTTGGCAACTGCACACTGCTCACTAACCATGGTGTGTGTGAGACACCTCCTGTTGGGAGATTCCAGGAATCCCCAAAACTCCTTGGATCTGCTGGTTAGGCCAGGGCAGAGAGCAGAGATTACCTGAAACAATTCCCAAAATTCTGCTCTCACTCCAGCTGCCCATCCTGGCATGGAGGGTGGGCTCCTGGGGATGGGGTTTTCTGTAGGACCCGCTGTCCCAGTGCTCCCAGTAAGGCTCGCTCAGTCACTGGTTTGCCGTTTCTTTTGCCGGCAGCTCCATCTGCTGGCACTGGGAGGGCTCCTGCTCTGCCCTGTGACCATCCTGTCCCCAGTGCCATCGCTTTTCTCTCCTCACATCCCACCTCCAGCTCCCTTTGGGAAGGGAACCTTCCCACAGAGCATCTCCAGCAGCTTCTCAGATTCCATCTGATCCTTCCTGACATCCAGCGTGCTCTGGGCACCTCTCCCGAGCTCAGCCATTGCCTTGGCAAGCAGCACATGGATAAGGGGTTATGGACTTTTCCAGTCAGGAAAGGGAATTCTTTAAATTGACTTTAAAGTCAAACCCACTCGGCTGCTGGAGCCTGGCCTGAGCCACTCTTGTTCTTTTCTGTTCCTGCAGCCAAAAAGACCTAATTTTGGAAGGACATGGAGACACTCAGAGCCCTTCTGAGGCAGTGTTTTCTCCACCTCTTCCACAGCAGAAGAATCAAAAGTCAACATTTGGGAGCAATCCTTGACTGATTTCAATGAGATCCTGAAGGAGTAGGAGAATGATCCCACCTGTGAACTGCTTAGTGGGCTTTCCTTGCCTTTGGGAGCTTTGGAATCTGTGAGCAGCCTGGAAGGGGTCTTTAAGCAGTTACTCACTGCTAATTAAATTAATTTAAATAATTACATAAATTAAAATAATTTTAATGGTGAAGAGGTTGCTGTTTCTTTACAACCTTCAGCTTCTGGAAGGAGCCATCAGATTAAGGTATGATGTATTTCAGTTTCATTTTTTCATGAGTGATTTCTTTGTCTTCATGAATATCCTTGCAGGGGATTTATTTTCACATAAGATATCATCCCCCAGGTCAGAAAGGGATGAAAAAGAAGGCAAAGCTTTGAAAAATAACCCCAGATTCGATTTTAGCAGGCAGAAGCCGATGAAAATTGTTCTCAGTCATGTCCTTTGGGAGCATAAAGAAGGCTGTGCCAGCCCCTACTATCAAAAACTGAGGCTTGGAGGAAAAGGGCAGATGCAAAGGATTAAATATGACAGGTTCTTTTCAGTACAAAGTTCTACCAACTCTTTAAAACTCAGATTTCTTAGAATTATGTGTTCTGATAAATGAGCTTCTTGGAAAATCCTGAACATGCACAGAAACGTGAAACTGCACTAGCTCAGTGACATGACCTTGGATCTTCAAAACTATTATTTTTCACTTTATCTTGACTACATTATTTATATTTGGCTAAGCAGAGAACAGCAAATGCTTCTGTTACCAAAGCTTGAAGTAAAAACATTCTCAAAGGCTTTCTGTATAAAAGTCTGCTGTACAGGGAGATGTTTCTTCCCAATTCACAATTTAAAAATCCAAATAAAACACCATATCCCTCAGTAAACAGAAGTTACTTCATTCTGCAGATGCAAAAAGATATAAAATACTCATATTTTATCTATATGACTGTTTCAAATCATACTTACTGCCAAAATGCTGGAGTTGATATAAAACAACATGCTAAGTGCTTGAATGCTGTCACATTTTTCCACACTCACTGATCGAATGCATTTTGTGGCTTGGTTTACTAAAAACCCTGGGGAAAAAAAAAAAAAAGTCATCAAGTATTACTGGAGGAAATTAAAGAGGAATTATGAAAAGTATAAATGAAAAACAATAAAAGTATCTTAGGTACAAGCAAAAGTGAAAGTAAATACCATCTCTATTGCAGATAAGGTTTCATGTGAGCTATGAAGAATAAAATTTTTATATTCTCCAAAAATGCTATGAGAAAAAGTATTACTCCTTCTAGAAAAAGCTTCATGAAATTTACTTAATTTTTGAATCTCATAAGATATTTTTTTTCCTTCACAAAAGACTTAAATCCTGTAATCACCACCACGACTGTTATGAGACCACATTTAATGATAACAGTGGGATTTGGAAAATGCAGGTGGGGGTTTGGTTGTGGCTTTTTTTTTCACCTCCACCTCAGGGAATTAAGGGTAAAGGTGAAAGGTTTGTGTGAAAGGTTAAAAATGCAGAGCTCAGCCTGCAAATCTGATTTATGAGAGGAGCCCCTGTGCAAAGGGAATCTGCCAAAGGCTGCCCAGGCAGGGCTGGCTTGGTGCAAACCCCTCCTCCCTCAGGGTGTCACCCTTGTACTGTTTGATTAAACCAATTATCCCAAAAAGAACATTTTATTGTTGGATAAACAACCCTTTAGAAGATTCTCAGGGATTTACATATCTCACTTTGAATATTTAATAGAGATACAACACAGTTTCTATTCTATGTCTTAAAAAACGAACCAAATAGAGAAAAGTGATTTGAAAACCATCTGCTTATGAACCTTTAGCTGAATTCTCCATGGGGAGTGTGCCAGCTTTCTGACTAACTAATCTCAAACCAGAGCAGAATACTAGAAAGCCAAAAAATTTGGATTCAAGTGCACTTTTCCAACCTGCAGGATTTGTGTCAGAGCACCAAGAAGAGACAACAGGACTTGGCAGCCTTAGAAATGCATCCTCTGTCTGCACAGGAACCCCATACTGCCAAATAAAAACCACAGTCAGGTACATAGGTGTGTTTCAGCCCATGGAAAGTTTCAGAGCATTTTTATTAACAACAAATATGAATAAAAACAGTAGTTATTTCCACAGGATCTCTCAATACTACTTTGTGCAGCAATTCTTCAGCCACTGCTACAGCTTTATGTTGAAAACAGAAAAAAAAAAAAAAGTGACTTTTCAATTATCTTAAAAATCTAGTTCACTTTTTAACTAAACACAAAACATAACATTTCTTCTTTTTACATTTCTATATTTAAAGACTAATGTAAATTATTTAAAAGCAGATGCAAACAATGCTGATTTGTTCTTTCTGGAATAATCTAATACTAATTGCATCAAATAGAATTTACCTTCTAATGAATCAGAGATAATTTACCTCATATCTGGAAGTTTCATTTGCATCAGGGGGATTTTGAGCATCTGCATCCAAATTCCAGCTGTCAGGCTCAGCACTGAAGGTAGCACCTCCAAATTTGTCAAGCAACTGATCAAAATTTTCTGGAGTTGGGATTTCAGGGGATTTGAGGTACAGGGCTTGTTTATCTGTCAAAATATTTAAAGAAGGAGATAATTAAAAAAAAAAAAAAATACAGAAACAATATTTAGTAACAAAAAGAGACAACTTTAATCCTAAATGATTTATTTAGGATGTTAAATTATTTGCAAAAAAAACCAAACTAAACTATTTTGTTTTTTCCAACAGAAAAGACCACGAGTACCAGATGTTCAATTTCATGTTTTCACAAGTGAAAGGATCACAACATAAGGACTGAGCAGACAGAATTACCAGTTTCCTGAGAGGTTTAATAAAATGAGAATAGTTTTAAATTTAGTTGTTTTCTGGTACCTAAAGAGCTTACAAAAAGTAACACCACAATGCTTAATATTGCCTAAAACTCTACTTACAGTTTGTAGCATGAATGCAGAAAATACTGGGATTGACTTGGTCAATTAATTTAAATATCCTTTCTGGTGGATTTGCTTCAACATCAAGAGAATACACAGCAGCTTTCTGACTACACAGCTGGCTGTCACCTCTGCAAATAAACAAAATTAATTAATGACCCACTAGAAGTTAATGTTGACCAGATTTAAAAGTACTTTTCATCTACTGAGGCAGCACCAGAAAAATAAAACATGAAATTCCTGAATTTAACACAATTTGTAGAACAACCATGCATCCTTAGAAGGTTCCTATTGTTTTCTACTCTGTGCTTAATAATAAATAATAGAGAATTCTCCCACATGTTTTGTTCAGCAGAGGAAACTGTGAGCAGCAACATGAAGGAAGGTAAGAAACAGACGGGGGAGGGAAAACCAGTGACAATATGAGAAAGAAAATGCTAGATTGGATGGGACCCAGATGGTTGAGGCCCCAAAAATGCAGGGCTGCACCACAGGCCACACACAGCTCAGCAGCACTTTCATTTCTACAACCCAAGTGGGATGTCAGAGCAGGAAAACAGGTCAGTTTTGTGGATTTTGGAATTATATTCATTTTGAGCAGGGAATGGGAAAAAATCCTACTTGAGATGCATTGAAAGAAATGGCAGAGTGAGGAACAGGAGGTGATATGAACCCAGCCTGTCTTGGAAAAGTGTTTAAGGCTATGCCACGGGCTCATCAACAGCCCAGAACTGTAGGAGAATGTGCCACTTCAGAGCCTGGGAGCACTGGTGTGTGCCACATGCTACAAACACAACCTGGTGGTCCCTGTGAAACTGCTATCTAGCAGGACAGAGCAGCTAAGGACAGGCCCTGGAGAACTGAAATGACTTTTAGAAATTTTCATGCCTGGAGTTAAGTTCTTTCATGAGGTGAGTCATTTGTTAATAGGATCTCAACATAAATCAAACCCTTCTGCTGCTGTTCCAGAGACGTCACGGCCTCTGCGTTGGGATCAACCAAAATAACACAAATATGCAAATGTAGATAAACTCTGATGTAAATAATGAGACCCACAACACCTGCAGACACTGAAAATCCCCTGGCTTTTCATGCAAAATAAACATTTTACACAAAAGAATTTGGGCAAAGAAACACAACTTCATTTGAGGCATTTCTAGTTGACAAAGGCAGCACAGTCACCCGAGGCAATTAAAGTGTCACTCAGGAGGGCGTTGATTAGACCTTTCTGATCTATATAAATATCTATAAATGGGGAGCAGGAGTCTTTGTGTGCCAGAACAATAAGAAACCACAGTCTGGCATGACTGCTAATTCAAATTTCAAAGCACCAAGAATAAACCCCCAGTGCTCAGATTGGCATAATTTATACAGAAGGTGGGTTGAAAAGCTGCACTTATTGTTCTGAGAAGTCACTGAGAGGTTTTTTTGCACATTATGATTTTGAAGTGAGCTTTCTTAACTCCTCTTTGAGAAGATGGAATTGGGTGAAGGTGTTTTCAGATAAACTAAATAGCAAAGAAACAACTTTTGGCTTTATTAGTATAATGTTAAATTTTAGTATTTGTGGAGTGGGAGTGGGGGAGCAGGTTGGGACTGTGACTTGTAAAATTAGGGTCAGAAAATTGCTCACACTATTTCAACAAGCTCTGAAATGATTAAGTGTGTAGCTGATATCATAAATGTAACCAAAGAGGTTACTGATAAATTTACTGATAAAAGCTAGTGATCTACAAAAGTGGCCAGATTGATCCTGTGGTATCAGTTTTCTTAATTTCCAGTCACTGAATTGATGAAAGCCTAAAGATGCATCATTCTTCCCCCCCTAAAAAACATCACCACCTAAATGGCCACAGAGAGAAGCACCGTGAAACAGGAGGAAAGCAAGGAGCAGGAAGAAAGAGGGAATGAGTGGGAGAGAACTGGGTGGGAGGTGGATTTGCTGCTCTGCCTGGTCAATGCAGGGGGGTCAGGATGCAGCAGGGAGGGTAGGAATGGGTCAGAGGAGAGGACAGAGCCCTTCAAAGGCAGGCAGGAAATGAACGATGATTTTGTACTTTCTGGATATTTCTGCACTCACGTGACCACAGGGACTGAGCAGGAGGTGAAGAGGCTGAAGTCCTCGGGGCTGCAGTCAGGGTCACAGCAGCAGTTGACATCACACTGTGCCACCAGCAGGTCGCAGACACACAGCCTGGCAACTGCAGCAGAGAGTGAAATGAGCACTGCAGTGGGGACTTCACACTTCACACCATGTCCCAAACACTTTCACTTTGCCCTGGTTTTGACACAAACTTTTGGTCCAAAGCCTTCTCCTACTTCATGTTTTCTTGAAACAATTTTTTAAAAGCCATCTTTTCTGCTGCTGAGCAAATCTGTTTGGAACATGTGAACAAAACCAAAGCTTACTGAAATCTGCTCCCTGACAAACAAAACCCCCAATTCAATAGGGATTTTGGAGGTGTGAAAATCTACTTAGCCCTGCAGAGGGAAAAAAATGAGCTATAAATACACCTTGTTTGTATCTGCTTTTTCAGCTTATTAGGAAGAAAAATAAAACATTTTGAAAGAACAGAGAGATATTTACAAGTATTGAGGATGTCTCAGGGTCCAGGAATACATTTCCTTGATGTGCCAACATAACCATAGTTGACTTCTTTGAAATTGCTTTTTTTCTCTGTTTGTAGATACTGTGAAATATTGTAATCACAGATAGAGTGATTGCTAATAATTCTGTAAACTAGCTCAATAAAATATGCACTTGGCAACTTCTTGAAACACTTTGAGATTTTCAAGTTTATAAATTCAAAGAACAGATATTACTCTACTGAACTGTTTTTGAGAGTTGCTGTTCTATAATTAATCTAGACTTAAGAATAGCAGAGAATGAGGAAAATTAAGGCAAGTATTTTATAGAAAAGACATTCAAAGAATATTTTCATAATTCTTTTATTTCACTTTGACTGCTGCCTGTTTCTCTGTGGCCCGTGGATGTTCTCTGACCACCTGAACAGTATCCAGGTATTTCCTGGAATCTCTGAAGTTCTGACCATTCTGTTGGCAGAGCTTAGCTCATCCTGTAAACAAGAGAAGTTCAAACATGGATGATTAGATTGCAAGGTTATACCTGTGAGATTAGGGATTTAAATCTCTTTTCCCTAAGGAAGTAGCACTGGGCTGGGTTTCGTTTGGCAGGTAACCCACGGAAAACTCAGCTTAGGGCAACACCAGGATATTAAAGTGTAGCCAATAACACAGCGGGAAACACCTTCTGAGAACGCAGTAACAAAACTTTGTGAGCTCTATTTTTATGACAATGTATCCACAGCTCGGGGAGTGCGTGGAGCCCCCCAAGGACATCCCGGGCCTGGTCGGAGCTGCCCGCTGTGCTCAGGATGGGCAGCACAGCCTGCCCTCCACCCCCACCGATCCCCAGGGCTGTGGGGTGCCCTGCTCTGTGATGGTCATGCCACGATCACCGTGCCCGGGGCCTGCAGGCTGCTCAGGGGCTCGCTGAGCTTTTCTAAGGAAGCTCCGAGCCTCGGCTGCGGCGGCTGCAGCTGCCCAGGGGTGCAGCCAGCCCCAGAGATCCCCGGCAGAAGCCGGGCGGTTGTGCCAATCCCGGGAGACCGCAGTAGGAAGCAGAGGCCAAAGGCCGAATGCCGAGGGAGGCAGCGAGCGAGGCTCCCCATAGCCGGGGGGCGCCGCCGGTGCCCGCAGCGCCCGGAGGGCACCCACCGTCCGTGACCGGGGCCGGCGCGCTGCGGACCCGCGTCTGTGCGGCATCACGAATGTCTGCGGGTTCCGCGGCCGGCTCTTCTGCCCGGAGCGACGGCGGCGGAAGGAGGATGAGGGTAAGGACGAAGAAAACCCCGGGCCCCGGCGGCGCCGCCATGGCGGCCGCCCTTAGCAACGGCGCGTTGCCAGGGCGCGCGGGGCATCACGGGAAGGGCGGGTCCTGCTCTCGCGAGATTTGGCGGGCGGAGGGGAAGGGCTGCGCCCTGAGAACATGGCGGGCCTGGGGAGGGGATGGACCCCCGGTATTTGCGGTCGTTCAGCCGCCTTGGGGCTCCCTCATCGCCTCCCAGCGCGGGGAGCCTCGAGGAGAGGCCACGCGCAGGGTTCTGGCTGGGTATGGCCGTCGTGGTGGTGCCAGCCAGAGCCCTGAGGAACAGCCGAGCCCGGCTGTGATGAGGGGTCCCCTCAGAGCCATGGGAAGGGTTTCAGGTGTAGTGATCCGCGTAGGTGGTTTGGAAAAAAGTTCTTGGAAGCCCACACGTTAAAAAAAAAATTAAAATTGGGGAATGGCCTCTTGAGAGATATAAAATACAATATTTCACGTATTTTTGCAACTTTTTTTAAGTGATCTTTCCTTAAAGTAATTTTTAAAGTGTGTAAGTTTCTCCTTTTGAAGATGCTGTGGGCCCTCAGTGCTCAGTGAGCATATTTGGTAATCTTATTAGTAATCTTTTTCATGTGCTCAGATATCTTAGAGGTATTTTTCAACCTAAATTATTCTACTTTTGTACTAATTTGGGAAAAAACTGGGCTAGAGAATGACTAAATTATCATCGTTCCTTAGGGTTCTTTAAATCTTTTCCAGCATTAAAAAATCCATAATTTTTTGATTTGTTTTATTTCCCTGACCAGGTTCATTACTGTCACCTTGAAGGGAAGGCAAGAAAAGCTCTAAAAATCATTAAAATTCCATTGAAAAGGGAAATAATTCCACAGTGCCCTTCCTTTGCTGTGTCCACATCACAGGAGTGAGGAGTCACACAAGACAGAGGCCACCAAGGCCGTTTGATGTTATCAAAGAGCTGCTACAGGATGGGTTTGAAACAGCTCCACGTCATGTGGCAAAATCCTGGAGTCATCCTTGCCCATGGAAAGGCCTCGTTCCTCCAAGGACACGGTGACACAAAGGTGAGAACCTGGTGTGCTCCACTCTGCCTCAGACCTGACACCCCAAAATAACCTCACCAAAAATAACCTCCAACCTGCCTTCCTTGGGAAATGTAACCCAAAATCTCTATGTTTACTTTCTTCCACAGGGATGAAGAGCTGGTGTTTTCAGTCTGGTTTTTTTTTTTGCTGTTCCTCAGGTGGCCAAAATGCTGTTGCTGGTGTTTGGTTTGTTACTTTTTTCAAGCTTAGAGTGACTCACACACTTCCATTTTGAAAAGGACCTGTAAAAATGGCACCATAGGGGCTTTGTTGTTTTGCTTCTCACTGAGGTTGTACCAGGGCTGGCTGCAGCCACTGATGAGAACATGTGCCTGTGTTTGGAAGAAATTCTGGGAATCTTTACAGTTGCATCTCTTTCACTGTCCCACAGCAAAGGAACAAAAAGAGAGGCAATCCTGCAGGAAGGACAGCTGGAATACATGGCTGAGATATAACTTCCCTCTGTGTGAAGCTGATTTAAGGGCTTAGAACCCCTTCAACTTCTTTGACTAAGCTCCCACATGGTCAGTTAACAAGGATGGAGATGTTTCTCCTCCCTACAAGTCCTGCAAAGTTGGAAACTTAGAATTTATTTTGCAGGCTTGGAGGGAGAGTGGTGCTTGGTTTATTTATCATCACTGGTTGTGATCTATGTTCTTGTTCCACTGCAGTGTCATGAGATAATTAATACTAAAACACCCCTGCTTGTTAGTTTACATGTTTCTGATGCCTTTAAAATCAGTAAAAAAGGGCTGATGACATTGCACAGGGGAAAACAGAATTTAATACATTTGTCTTGCATCCAGAATTACTTGGCAAAGCTGATGGTGCACAGGGGACCCGACTCCAAGACTAAAACCAAGCCTTGCTGAAATCTGAAAGCACAGATTGCACCCTGGATGAATGTGGGCAGGAGCTGGATGAATAAAGAGGTATTAATTCTTACTGCATCTACCATTGAAGTGGAATAGAAGTGGGCAAGTAGGATGGAATTAATCTGGTTTTCTCGAGACCTTTTTTTTTAGGGCTTCACTCATATCAACAGTTCACCTAAACCCATTTCCAATACTTGCTGTAATAGAAAAAAACCACCTTTGTCATGCAGAGAAAGGCAAGACCAAAACCACATCTAAGAAAAAACATTTGAAAACCCCCCACCACCACAAAACTCACTCTGTTATTTGACTTCTGAAACAGGTTCCAAAGAGCAAGTCCACATGTGTAGGATAAGATCAGGACATCAATACATAATGCTTGTTCTCCATCAGAGAGATTTAAATTTATCCTGTCAACATGAGTTAATTAATAATTAAAAAGGGCACTGTGATCCTTATGTGGGAGGTCTTATAAAGCGAAAATTCAAGCAATTTGAGATCAGTAGATTCCTGCTTATTAAATAACACGTTCAGGGATTTATTCTATTAATGTTTCAATTACAGTTTAAGCAGCATCTGATGTGCATTTAAGCATTATAGAAGCTGTGACTGCCCCATCCCTGGAAGTGTCCAAGGCCAGGTTGGAGTAACCAGGGATAGTGGAAGGTGTCCCTGCCCATGGCAGGGGGTGAAATGAGTTGATCTTTGAGGTCTCTTCCAAACCATTCTGTGATTCCTCTTGCTGATCTTCTGACTCTTCATCTTCTCTTGAATCCTCATGAGGGAAGTCTCATATGGTCCTTCTCACATTGGTTTTCTTTCTAATCCAACTGTGCTGTCTTGAACTTCACCTTTTCAGAGCTAACATTGGGTTTGCCCTATGACAGGTCACTTTAAATGTCCAAGTGGACAGACATTTGGAATTAGAGTCCAACTAAAGTCAAACCAGGCCAAAATAAACTGCATTCTGGTCTAGCACAAGATTAGCCCTTAAATAAATAGTGAGGAGCCAGAGCAGTCTGTACAGCAGATGGCATTACAGGTAATATTTATCACACTCCAATCTCAGGGCTAAGATACTTGGGAGGGAGGATTGACGTCAGCTACGAGTGAATCAGTTTTAAAACAAGCTGGAAACCTGCTTGTGCCTTCAGCACTGGATTACTTTGTGCAGCACTTCTGCTTTGCACTCCCAGGTGCATTTATTGGTCTGAGCAAGCCTAGCAGGAAGAGCTCATTCTGTTTTTGCAGCTTAAGTGAGCTGATGTAAATAGATCTTGGACTTTGAGGTGGGAAGATTCCACCCAGCTGCAGTAACCAGGGGGATGCCCTTTGCTCCAGTTTTTGTGCCAAATTTGTGCATTGGGGAATTTTAAAGAAATATCACTTGGCAGGATATTGACTCTGAGGGTACAAGAATAACACTGAGTAAGGCAGCAGGGCATGGGCTGGGAGGGATTTACAGGGAGAGCTATCCAGACTGACACTGAGCAGTGGAGAAAACCAGTTCTGAAGTATTTTATTAAATACAGTTGGGTTTTTGTCTCACAGGATCCCAGAGAAGATCCTCTGAATGAAAAACCAGGAGCAGTTTTTCATCTGGGCACAGCATCCTTGTGCAGGAGTGACAGAGTTCATCAAAGGTTACTAATTACCATGTAAATCATGAGGTTGTCTGGCTGTCTGGACAGACTTGGGTGGGTGACCTGGGGTAGAATCATGGGGTCATTAAGATTGGAAAAGACTTCCAAGATGAAGCCCAACCTTTGACCAAATACCCCCATGCCCACTAAACTGTGTCACAAAGTGCCACATCTACTCATTTTTTGATCACTTCAAGGGATTGTGACTCCACCACTTCCCTGGGGAGGCTGTTCCAGAGACTTTCAAGGATGGAGGAGTGTGAAGAGCTCACAGTGTGCCTTGGCTTGGGAGCACTTAGGGAAGCACAGAGTCGTGCTCTGCCAAATGAGTTTGTCAGCCCTGAGCCCACGATGTCCCTCAGCATTTGAGCCATGGCTACTGGGCAAAGTGGCACGGAGAGAACCCTTCCAGCCCTGGAAAACTCAGCATTGAGGCATGGAGAGTTCATCTTTAGCTGGCGGGGGGATCACATGCTGAGCAGCACAGCCAGGTAATGCAGGACAGGTCACCTTGCACCAACCTGAGCTGCTTCAGGGCACTGCAGGCAGCAGCACAGAACAAGGGGTTAGGCCAGGCTGGACTTGAACTAGACAGGACCTGGGCAAGGAGGAGGAAGAACAAGGAGGAAGAATGAGACTTGGGGAAGGCAAAGAATGATTCTGTGGGGGAAACTCTGCAAATGTGTGCTTCCTTTTGCCGATAAAGGAGGGTGTGAGGCACTGAGATGAGCTACCTTGTTTGTCTGCTCTCACACCCTGCCAGGCCCTGGCAGCAGCACTCCCTTATCTCCAGCACATTGGTGCATTGAGCTGTGCAGCCTTCCCTAATCCACCACACTGGGCCTGGGCTGCTCCTCCTTCTCTTTCTCCCTGTTCTAACGGGAGGATTAATTTTTTAATAAATTTGGATACTCTTTCAGCTTTAGCTGGATAATTCTCATGCATTGCTTAAGCCTTTAGCAGTGTATGGGGGGCAATATTGTCTCTGTCAAGGAAAATGCCTCCCGTGTGATAATGAGGGTGCTTCAGCAGCGTTCCCATGGATGGATTGTGGCACAGAGCTCTTCCTTCCACTGCAGGCAGCTCGGGGAGCAGGTTTCACACCTGCCTCTGCTGTATTTACACCTCTGTTGTTTGTTATTTACGTGGTTCGGATTATATAAGTAGCAGCAGTCTCTTATGCGTGTACCCGGAGGAATTAAACGAATTTGCAGAGCAACCTGCTGGGAACTTCCAAGGGGACAAAGCCATTTTTTGCACACCCACGAGCAGCGCGGAAAACCGAGCTGCAGAAAACGAGGAATTGGGTCTTTTTTTAATATTGTGGGTCTTTACAGCATTGATGCCTTGAAGTCGTTGCTGTTGAAGTTGTCCAGCTGAGAGCTTTGTGTCACTCTCAACTACAAATAACGTGGTTTTCTGGGCTTTGAGTGATGACTGCACAACCCACCCTTCTCGTGAGGTTTTTGTTTGGCATTTCACGTTCCTTAACCAAAATGGATTAACTGCCAGCGCTGCCATGGATTTGCAGAGAAGCCTCTCACGAGCGGCGCTGAGCTGTCTCTGTCTCTGGTCGCACCGAGCCGGGGAGAACAGGGCGAGTCATCCTTGGGGGGGAAAAAAAAATAAAAGCACATTTTTGCACGGCGTGACTCACATAACCGTCCTCAGCAGGCACGAAGCACCGGCGGCCATCGAGTCCCCGCGAGTTATTCGGAGCACGCGAGACACGCGGGGCGTGGAGGGCAAAGTATGTGGGTTAGGCGCAGCCGCGCTGTGCCGGTGTGTGAACGTTAATTGCGTTAATTGCGTTAATTGCGGGCGAGAGGCGGCGGGGCCCGGCGGGGGCGGGGGCGCGGGCTCCGCTCGGCGCCGCGGGGGCTGCCGGGAGCCGCCCGCTGTTATTGTCCCGCAACATGCAAATGAGCGCGGGGCGGGGAGCCAATGGGGGCCGGCCGCGCGCCGCCGCCGCGCACGCGCGCCGGGAGGAGGGGAGGAGGCGGGGCCGACCTCGCGCCCCGCCCAGCGCCGGGGCCCTCACCTCGCCTCAGCACGCGCGGCGAAGATGGCGGCGGCGGCGGGCGGCGGGGCGCGGGGGCGGCGCGGGCGGCTCTGACCGGGCACCGCGGGCGGCGGGGAGCGAGCCCGGAGGGAGCCCCGAGAGCTCCGCGGGCAGCGGGGAGCTGGCACAGCCCCCCTCGGGGGGC
The DNA here is from genome assembly GCF_971803275.1 of Cyanistes caeruleus. Classification (NCBI taxonomy): domain Eukaryota; kingdom Metazoa; phylum Chordata; class Aves; order Passeriformes; family Paridae; genus Cyanistes; species Cyanistes caeruleus. Next base: position 3,335,896 of record NC_141718.1, on the reverse strand, counting down.
GGGGGGGGCGGCGCGGAAGGCGGGGGCGCTGCCGGCGAGCCCGGCCGTGAGGGGCAGCGCGCGGGCCGTGAGGGGCAGCGAGGGCGGGTGAACCGCAGCCGCAGCCGGAGGGACGAGGCTCCGCGGCGGGCAGGGCTCGGAGCGGCGGCGGCGCGGGCCGGCGGCAGGGGAAGGAAGGCTGGCGCCCTGCGGCGGGCGCTCGGCGGGCAGGAGGCGGCTGCGCCGGTGGCTCCCCGCGTTCCTGGCGCTCGGCTGCTGGGCGCCCCACGCCATGTTCTCGGTGCTCTCCTACGGCAGGCTGGTGGCGCGGGCGGTCCTGGGCGGCCTCTCGCAGACGGACTCCCGCGACTACAGCCTGGTGACGGCCAGCTGTGGCTTCGGCAAAGATTTCCGCAAGGGCATCCTCAAGAAAGGCATGTGCTACGGGGATGACGCCTGTTTCGTGGCGCGGCACCGCACCGCGGATGTGCTGGGTAAGTGGCCGGGCTGGGGGCTGAGCTGGCTTCGGCCTCGCTGTGTAAACCTCCCCCCTCCTTCCCGGAGCTGCACATGGCGAGCGGCTCAACCCCCGGTCTCAGACAAAGGAGCTGGTTCTGCCTGTCAGTGTCACCATGAGTTTCCTTTTTTAGCTTCCCAGGGAAGCTCTCGTGCTCTTTGTTGCAGCTCTGCCCGCCTTTGGCATGGGGGGCTGTGTGTGCTGGGTGTCCGGGCCCAGACTGGGCGTTTCACTTGTGGGTGCCTGTAAGGCCTGGTGGCTTCAAAACTCAGAGAAACAGCTCCCAGTGCGTTTCACTTTCTGTCTTTCTTTAAAACCTAACCAAGCCCCGTGTACACGCATTGCATTTCAGCAGACAAGATCACTTGAACAGGCGCTTCCTGATTTTAACGCGTGCAATGTCCTTGTCAAGTGAAAGGCAGAGTGACATTGAGACTGGAATCAAATGTCAAACTTCAGTTTCGTTGTTTGTTCTGGCCTGATTGCGCTCTCTGGTTTAGAATCACAGGCGAAATGAATCTTAAGGGTTCAAATTCTAGAAGTAGTAAATAATTATGGATAATCAATAGAATCTTCAGACTATGGGCAGCATTGCTTTTGACAGTGCTTTGACCTTTCTCATGTGTACTCAAGGTTGAATTTGGCTGACTGACACTCTGCACAAGTTAGTTGTGGTGTAACTACCAGAAACAAATTTTCATCAAAACTTTGACACTTAAAAAAAAAAAAAAAAAAAGCTTCCTCCTCTTTTTCCTGTCTGTGTTCGTTTGAGGTTTTTTTGCATTTATTTATTTTAAACCGGTGGGGTTGCACTGTGCTATCTTATGCTGTGGAAGTGGTTGGTGATTCTTCAGTTTGGCGCTGTCATTGTAACTTGGTTGCCATTTAACAGAGCCCAGACGTTTTCCTCAGGAAGCTGCAAGTTGGTGCTAGGTAACAGTTATTGCTGGTTATTCTCAAGGGAGCTGTTACTGTAAGAGTGATGCCATCGCTTTCAAGATGTGGAACGTTGGTGGGTGCATTTTAGACACTCTGCATCTTCTCTGTGGTGCCTCTTCCAGATAAACTTTTTGGGATTAGAATTAGCTGTTGGACACCCTTCCTTTAGCATGTGACTAACCCTGGCTGCCTTTAAAGTTCATGCTAGGCCAGCACTGATAAATAACTGAGCAATTGGTGTTTGCCCTTAAGAGAAATGCAAGATCTTCTGTACTTTGAAGTGGACTCTGTGTGGGGAAGGGATAGATTTAGCCCCATTTGATGGTATTTAGGGGGTTTTGGCCATATTTGGTAGTTACTGTATGTGGACCTACAGTTTGTCTTGTGTTCCTGCTGGAATCAACAGAGAGTTGCATTTCTAAGTTGGTCTTTGCATTAATTTTCATGGCAACTTGGAAACAAACAGAATTGTAGCTCCACTTAAGGATCAAACAGCAAAGAGGGCAGCAGACCTAGGATGTCTTAAGTACCAAGAAGCAAATGATTTAAATAGAAAACCTCTTGGTTTATTTGGTTTTGGGATTTCTCCCTTGGTAAAGCTATTTTTATGTCAGTTCTTCATTGTTTTTATAATATACATACTGAAGACCCAAAATCTCTGTACTTTCTGTAAAAACAAGAATGTTCAGGTGGGATTTGATGCTTCTAACTTGATGCTTTTTGTTCTTCATCTGTAGCTCTTAGGTTTACAAACATAGTAATTTTCTCCCAGTTTCTGCTGCTGGGATCATCTCTTTACTCTCTCAACCAGCCTTTTTGCACTGCTGCAGGGACAGTTTCAGCACCACCAGTGTTTTCCTGCCCTCAATTCCTCTTACTCCCATCACAAATCTGAGGCTCTTAATGATTTTTTTTAAGACCTTCATAAATTTTGTGCTACCTCAGTACCTAACTCTGCACCTCAACAAAACTGCAGGAGCTGCACTGTTGGGTTTCAGACTTAATTTTTTGACATTTGAGGAAGAGACTCACATGGTTAGAGCCAAAGTGAATGCTTGACACAGTAAATTTCAAGTGTATCACTTGGGGTGAGTAGTCATCAGTGACAAAGCCAGTCCACATAATTAATGTAAAATTCCTTTGTGCCAGTGTTTTCTAGAACCAGTCTATTATGGAAAACCTGCCTGTGTGGGATGGATTGGGTGTGGTGGAGCAGTGAAAGAACTACTCCCAGCCTTTTGGCATGAGTGCTTGGGGATTCATTTTCTTAGGTCAAACAAGAGTTGACTTGGCAGCATGTTTATAGCAGAATCAAATTCTAAACACTTCTTTTGTTCTATGTGTGCTGTATAGTTCAAAGGCGGAATGTTTAACAGTGTCTTTTAGTCTGAGCTTTATCCTTTCACAGTAAGATCAGCAGAGAGCTGGTGAAGATTCAGGTTATTTCCAGTCCTCCCATAGTTATTCAAGGTTTGATAAGGCCTGTTACTGGTGTATTTGAATCCTTGAGGGTTTTGTCTCTCAATTTTGCTTTTATCTGGAACATACCTGTCAATTTTTTGTGTCTTCTTCCCATCCTGAACACAGGGAAGCTCAGAACAGGAGTTTTTCCTTAGGGATCACCCTAAAGAAAGGAAATGGCTTTACTGCTAATGTTAATCTCTAGAGCTTTGCAATTCACTCCTGTGCTTCCTTTCTCTGCTGCTTGTACCACGATGTACTTTTCTTTCACTGCCAATGTCTTGTGTGTTCAGATCCTCAGAGTACTGAAATCTCTCACAGAGATTTTGGAGACATTCTCTACTGATTCATGTCTGATGCTTTTGGAACTTTTGAGGACAGAAATACTGGGTTTTTTCAAAGCTGAAAACCAAAGCTCTGACACCTCTGTTTTTTCTCATTAGCATGCAAGTAGGATTTTTACTATATAGGGAACCAGCCAAATTTTTAAAATTAACTTAAACAGTTTTATAGCCATTTCACTAATTTACCAAAAGTAAACGTTAAAGTCAAGGTTTTCATCTCTAGAAATTTTGAGGTGTCACATGCTGGTGATTGTTTTTTTCCTTAATTTTGGGATTTGCCTTTTCTTGCTTGTTCTAGCCTTATCAGGCTCCTGATGTCTTTGTTCGTTTTTTATGGATTTTCCAAGCTGTTGTGTGACTCATTATTGAAACATTGCAGCAGCCAATGCGCATCCCGTGACAGCATCACTTATACAAGGTCTGTGCTGGGTACAAGTTTGGGTGTAGCCAGTGTGACTTGACTCTTCCAAACTATTTCTTTCCCCCAGGAGTAAGGAAAAACTGTCAGGCAGCAGGAGGCTGTTTGTTCACTGCAGAGTTAAAATTTGACAATTGTTCTATTTGCTGCAAATCTTGATTTTTAGTTTTTTGGGGGAGGGAAATGTCTGGGTGCTGCAGGGCAGCTACTCTAAAGTGAAAGGAGCTGCACTTGGTCTGAAAGTTTTGTCAGCACAGGAGGTAGGTAAAACTGCAGAGTGACAAAGCCCTGGAATATTGTTAGTGTCACTGTCATCAGGAAAAGTAAACTTCAAAACCTAAAAGGATTTGTAGATGAAATGTCAAGGTTCTGGCAGCTGTAGAGGAGGAAGGGATCTGTCCTTGGACACTTGAAGGTTATAGAGGACGATGTTAAGTGGTTTATTTGGTATCATACCTATTAAAGAGATTGCTGCCTTATCACAACTTATCACACTAAAGGAGCTGAGAATCGCCGCCTCCCTTGGAATCACCTTTCACCTACTGCGAGTGAGAGCTGCAGTGAGAGGCAGCGATCACAGAGTTCCAGAGCTGCATGCATGTCTTTGTTACAGCTCACAGGAAATTTTCTGTTTAATATGGGAGCATCAGTGCTGCCATTTGTAAGGAAACTGCAGATTGACAACCACCCCATTAACAGTCACTGGCTGACTTTCTTGTCAGCAGAGCTGCTCTGGAGCAGCACTGAATGTAACCTCTGAGAATAAAACTTATATCTGGATATTCTTCTTTCCTGCAGTTTCTGCAGGGACATTGCACACAAGTATTCAGGTCACAATTTCTAGTTGAACACTAGTTTTAAATGTAAATGCTATTGATGCTTGTTGATGGCAGCCAGTTTTCCATTCATACAAAGATCTTGGCCTGAAGGGAGAGCAGATTCTGTCAGAAATCAGAGGGAAATCAGCAAAGCTGAGCACAGTGCAGGAGGTGAGGGTTACTCATACCTATGCCATAGGAAGCATTGGAAAAATCTCCTGCTCTTTGCTCTGGTTCATCCATGCTGTGAATACTGAGCCTGAGATGGGTCAGGCTGGCAGGGATTTATTTCAGTGTCTGCCCCCAGTACCTGTCCTTGCTCATCAGTTCCACAGTGACTGAACACTTTGAGAAATTAGGTAATTGCAACTAGGGAATTTTTTATAAAGCCTGCAGAAATAATTTATAGTTTAGTGTTCTGCTGGAGCTCCTCAAATGTGTGATTTCTCAGGCTTCAATAAAATAGGGAGGTAGTCTACCTGGTAAAAATGTGCTTCAGAAACAAGTGTGCTGTAGCAGGGAGGGAGAAATAGATATAAGGAACTGTTGCTTTCTTCTGGGAGTAGATGCACAATTTAATATTTCCAGTTCTGTGTTTCTCCTTCAGTTTGTTCCTCAAGATCATTGTTCACTTTGCCTTTGCTTTTTGCTCCTTGTTGTCACTTACCCAGTTACTCTTCCAGAACCTTTCTGTTTCATGCAAGGGTAGTTTAAGTTTTACTGTAACAGTGTGAATAAGTAACCTTTCCTTCTGTAACTTGTTAGCAGTCACACACCATCTGCCCTTAGGGATTTGTATTTAACTGGGTTATTTCTTTGTTAGAACCTTGAGGGGGATAGACACCCTTTGGCTCTAACACATCCAGGGAAGCTGCTGAGGGTCAGTGCTGGCTTTGAGCACTGGACTTGCTTTAGGTGGAGAACCTGTCTAGGTGTGTGATTTATCCCACCACTGATAAAACAAGAAATCTTATCATTTTATCTCAGTTCTGACGTTGATTAATACTAGGTGCTATATTTCAAACTTGTGTGGCGCAAGTCATTGCATTTTTTTACCATTTTAGTCTCCATATTTGATGCAAAGTTCAGTTATAAATACGTCCTTTTGATGTTCTTTTAGCAGTGATTCATTGCTATTTCAGGTAAGGATCTCAAGAAATTGAAAGTTCAGTAGGATGTGTGGAGTGCCTTAGAAAGTTAATTGTGGTTGCATGCAAAAGCAGCTCCTGCTGACACACTTGTGCCTGCCTGGTGCTTCTCTGTGTGATTTTTGTTCTTGGCTGATGCAATATTTCAAAATGTCCAAGTCTCCAGAGATATTTGGGACAGGGTGGTACTTCTGGACTCTAACCATGGGCAGGTTAATTTCCCTGCTAACCAGAGCTGCCCCTCATAACATTATTTATATTAAACAGGGTTTGATCAGTATCAAGGCTTTGTTATGAGCTTTCAGGCTGTTTAGTTTATATTTGCTGTGAGCTAGGCAGAGCACCTGGATCTCACACTAGTGAGTGGTGAAAAGCAGATATTGCTGCTTTCAGCACTGGCTGGTTTTCCCTGGCCTTCTGCAGGGAACTCATGTGCTGGCAGGCAAAACAATTTCACATTTGCATTTCAGCTGGTATCTTATCCCAGGTGCTTTTAGCATTTTGAAATCAGCTTTAACAAGTTTCACTGCCAGCATCTTTCCTGGCTCAGTTTCAGTGCTGCTGCATCAGTCATTTGTGCTTTGTCTTGTAACTTTGTGACAGGTGTTTCTCTGAGAGAGATTTTGATATTCTGAATCTTGGAGGAGTTGGAAAAAATCAGTTTTTGGATTAGCACATGCAGCAAGTATTTTATCTGGCAGACGTATTTCTGTATTTTCCAGCACAAGGCAATGCAATGGAGTGTTAACTCTGAGATTCTGAAAGATCTCTGTAATACAGTTAAATACTTGAAAAGTATTTATTATTTTGAAATAATTTATTGTGAAATTTTCAATTGCTTTATTTACAGTGGTGGTTCATCTGGCTGCAGGCATTGCACTGTCACATGGATGTTTGTGTTATTTCTGCATCGACTTGAACAGGGAATAGCCACAGAAATGTTCTTTCTATAAAATTTTCTCATTTACTGAATGGCATGAATGAAAAAAAACCCCAAGGTCTGTGTACAGTTTCAGAATTGTCAGCCATGCAGTTTGTTTTAAATGTCCTGTGATTCCTAATTTATAACATGGCTAATTCTAGAGCAGAATGGTTTATAGCTCAAAGGAAAACCCCTCTGTATTTGTTGAAAATGTAATTATTTTGAATATATACTTTATTTTTTCTTGGATGAAAGCGAAGGTATTAAATATAAATAGAGCTTGGCATTATTCCTTGGGAGTGATCCTGCCAATGGCAACACCTTTGAATTTTCTTTTGATGACAGAGGGAAAACCTGGTATTAATCAAAGCTGAATGTTTAGTTTTTGCTACTTCTGCAATTTGAAACAGTTTTTCACCTTGTTTGCTGTATATCAAATAGCACAAAGTTGACTTAAACTTTATTCTCATTTACATTTCATCTATTTCAGTAGCAGTTTGCTCAAACTGTTTCAAAATCACATATTCCTTTCCCACGTGAAACTGTTCAGTTTACAGAGATTGCAGAATGTGAAGGTGCTGGGTTTATTTTAAAACCATGTTGAAGGTAGGACAGGATGATTAAAGGTCTTGGCCCAAAACCTTTATAAACCCCCACCTTTTCCATTTGGGGCAAGGCCAAGAACTAGAGTTGGTAGGTGCTGAGGGGTTGTGGAGGTGGCACTGAAATGAGCCCCCAGGGGCACTCCTGAATGCAGTGGTTGTGTCAGCCTGGGGTGCAGTGGGGAGCCAGCAGAGCTGTCCTGGTGCTGTGGGATCAGACTGTGTCCTCACAGGTGTGGTACCAAGGAAAGCCAGAGGAGCTGCTGGGGGATGTCTAGAGGGTGATTGCTTTGGAAGGCACTGGCAAAACTTACTTAAAGCTGTTTATAGCTTGCAAAAAGCAGACAGGAAGGCAGACAGACAAAGGCAGTGCATGGCTCAGAGTATATGAAGGGTGCTGCCATGATATGGATTCACATTTCCTGCCAGGAGTAAGAAATGAACAAAGAAAGTCAGATGGTGTACTCATTTTTCTTTTAAAAATTGAATAGGTTTTTATAATTGACCTTCTCAGGTGCTTGCTGTGATGGCTTTCTGGTACTCTGTGCTAAGGCTGCAGTGTTTGTGTTTCAGTGTTTCCCAACACTGATATAAAAGGATTTTCTGGATCACTTGAGGGAACTCTATAACTTCTGCTGAGCTTTCTTTGTAACCGCCTTGGGAGCCAAGAGCTTTGGGCAGCATTTGTCAAACATCTTTTCAGTGCATTAACCCTGTTGTCAGCAAAGCATTGCAGAAATACATCTGGACTATCTTCATTTTAATGGGAAGAAGGAAAAACATTTTTCTGATAACTTCACATAAAGCACCATCATTTAACTTGAGGCTGAGTTTCTGTTTCAGGTTTCAGATCTAGAACCTTTCCTTTATGATCTCTTATTCTAAACTTGTCTGTGTGGAAGTAGAAAGCAAAGAGTTAATCCAGTATTAACCTGAGGTTGTGAGACCTGTAGGGAGAGGATTAATCTGTTCTGGAAGAATCTAGAAAAGTCATTTCTGAGAATCCTGGGTTCTTTAGCATAGGCTTCTTCCAGGGGACTGCTCGAAGAGGTGAATGCAGGGATCTGCATTCCTGTAACATTCTTCTGAGAAAGCAGAGGGACAAAGCAGGTGTCTAAAAGGTTGTGCTCTATTTTAGGGAGAAATCTGATTAATGTTGATAGGCTGTTCAGAATCTGGCTATAACCTCCTGTCAGATTATAGTTCACACCAAGGTCGGGTCTAAACCTTCCGTCTCAGTTTCAGACCATGTCCCATGTGAAGGGCGTGTGGAGATGAGGAAATTGAGTTTTTTCTTCTCACTGACATTTCCATGCCTTTGATAATAGCAGAGTTTTTTCCTGAGGAGACTGTCCTTCAGCAAAATCTGAGCACTGAAATTCACTTTTTATGCTTTTATTGTGAACATATTTCAGCTTTACTGTGTTTTGCAATTCTCTGCTTAGTTTGTCCCATGCTGAGGATCAAAAAGATTTTGGGAAAAATTTCCACATAGTAACATTCTAATCTCAAATAATACCTTCAGCAGTATTTTGCTTTTATCATTTAGGCAATTGGAAGAAGTTCAAAGTTCTTGAACCCAATGAGCAGCAGAAAATGTGTCTGCTGCTCACCTCCCTCTGATCACCCCCTTTCCATGACCAGCAGTCACTGTTTTCCCTGTTGCTTAGAAGCTTCCCGAGCTTGGCAGAATTGGTCTAATTTTCTGATATCCAGGATGTTTTGAATAACAGAAAATTCTCTGGATCACAGTCAGTTTTCATTCTCTTGCTTGGCTGAAGCTGTAAGCAACAAACTCTCCTTGAAAGGGGTAGGTCCCAGCATTGTGTTGGTTAGATGGATTTTGGAAAACACTTGTAAAATGGAGATTTATTTTCTACAGAAATTGAAAGCACCAAATAGAAATCATTGTCCTCATATGAGGAGGTAGTCTGAGAAAAAACTGTGCTGCTGTATAGCAGGAACAGTTTCTGTGTCATTTCTGTACTAGTTAAAATGTTGACCTTCACTTTTAAAATTAATTAAACCTCTTCCCTTTTAATGGACTGATAAGAGGTTAATGGAATTTAATCCCCATCTTACCCCCAAATATCCCATTATTTGCTCTCTAGTGGAGTCAGCCTCCTCATTCTCAGCATTAGACTTTTACCTTCCTTTCAGTAATTCCAATTATATTTGGAGATTTGTCTGAGAGCTGATATCAGAAGTTATCTTAAAAATACTCAGAAATTTATTTGTTAATCCAAAATGTTTTCCAGGCAGGTGCCATATCCTACATTTTAGCTACTAAATATCACAAGTGATGTAAATAATGAAACTCCTTGATTTGAAAACCATTTCTGTTTAGGTAACTCTGGTTTTGTGTTTCCTTGCAGGGGTGGCAGATGGTGTTGGTGGCTGGAGAGACTACGGGGTTGACCCTTCTCAGTTCTCAGGGACTCTCATGCGGACATGTGAACGTTTAGTAAAAGAAGGACGGTTTGTTCCAAGCAATCCTGTTGGAATTCTCACTGCAGGCTATTGTGAGCTGCTGCAGAACAAAGTACCTTTGCTTGGTAAGACACCAAAAATATGTCAGTTCAATCTGGGTTGTGTGTTACACGTGGCCTTACTGAAGGGTGCTTGAATCTCTTGTCATTGTCTACAGCAAATGTGCAGGCAGTTAACTTCTCTTAATTAACTGAAAACATAGAAATGCAGTCACCTTGGTGGCATCCTTATTTTCTCTAAAACTGTTTTAATTAATTTAGTAATGCAGGGGGTGTTGATGAGTGTGTGTTTATATATAAAATAAAAGGCTTTCTGTGGGAAGGGTGAATTCACCAGAGTTTGCAGAGCGAGTTCTGCAGTGGAACACACTGTGCACATGTGCTTGCTCTGTATTTTATATGTATAAATAACTGTTCTCTGCTGAAAACTCTTCGTGGTACTGATTGTGGCTTTCTGCTTCAGCTATGCAAGGAGAAATATTTTCTGAGAATAATTGGATGTAGTTCTGCTCATTCCTGGCCTTACTCTGCTCCTGTTACCTTTTATGTCCAGTGGACTCAAACCCCAGTTGGTTGACTTGAGTAATTCATATCATAATCTCTGGTAGCATTATTTTTGTAAATCTTTGTGGGGGGATTAATTACAGATCTTTCTGAAAGCCAACTGAAGTAGATGCTTCACATATTCTGTGTCAGCATTGATGGGACACAGGGCATTCAGCTGCCTGGGGACTGGGAGCAGATAGAGAGGCCACACTTGGTCTCAGCTGACAGCTCTGCCAAGGGAACACGTCTCTAAAGGACATGAGACCTCTTCTGCACCAAGAGAGTGTTTGCCCTGCACAAAATGCACGCAGCTCACCTGACCTTAAGCTCCTGTGCCAGAGCAGTGCTGTGTGAGCTATATTTAACTTGTCTGCTGAGCTGGGAGCAGATGTTCTCGCATTATATGCCTAAAGAATAGGTTGGAACCTCAGGAGTGACCTTAAGTGTCACGAAAATAGCAGTGGTCAGTAATTACATTAGGATTTGGTGTGTTGAACGGTGCTTATTTGTGCAAAGCAGCTGTAGCTGTAAGTGAGCTCCAAAGTGGGGCACTGGCGAGAGCTCTCCCTGTGCCTTTGGAGATGGAGCAGCTCCGCTAGGCTTGACCTTTGCAGTGCTGAAAAGCAGCGTGTGCTGAGTCACAAGATCTGCATTCCACACATGGCCTCCTGGTTACACTCTGCTAATAGAGTTAGAATTTGAAACTAATGATCCTTACTGTTTCTCCTTTAACTGAGAACAGTATTTTTAGAAGGAGGAATAAAGTCTTGGAATTACCACAGCAATGAGCATTTAGAGTTTATTTAAAATAAAGGGGCAGGAGAAGACTTCATTGAGGAGGATTCATTAGGCAGTAACTTCTCCTTGCTGTTGAGCTTTAAGCCTGGATACTTGGTTCATCAGCATTGAATCCAGCAAATAATGTAAAACTGAAATGGGAGGAAACTGTGCCATTTATTTAATCACTCTTGTGTTGCAGCAGTTTTAGACACTGTCACATATAAAATCAAGATTTTTTTCCAGAGATACTTCTTTGACTTAACATTCATTAAGGATGGGGAAGGTCCTGTGTGTTCACTAGAGAACAGATTCAGGGCAAGTGCATTGCAGGGAACTCTCTGTATTAGAAAGAGAATTGTCTGGAACAGGCAGTGCCTGGAGCCAGCTGGACTTCTGCACTAGCAAGCCTGATCCTAAGCTTTGCTCATTGCAAGCTTGTGGTCTGTCCAGCATGGAGCTGTGCTTGGAAAATCCTGCTGGAAGAACATGAGGGGAGAAGGTGAAGACAGTTCACAAGCCCATGATGTGGGGCAGAAGTGCTGTAGCTGTGTTTCCCCCTCTTGGGGACTGAAAGGTCTTTTGGTGGCTGTGCTGTCCTGTCCTATTTGCAGAGCTGAGCAATTGCTGCTTGCTGTGAAGGACTTGGGTTTCTTTGCAATACAGCATTTTTGTGGCTTTCAACCAAGCACAGTTGGTGGCTACTTCCCAGTGAATGAGTGGAGAATTCCTCAGTGCCCTCAAGCATGGCTGGGATAGTTCCAAGCACAGTTGACATCATGTATTTTGCTATTACTTTTATTTGGAAGAGTATTTTGTCTATGAAACATTTTTTTTTTTCTTAAATTTGTGGAGTTGGTGTCCTGAGGATGTGACAGGATTATTATTTTTTGAACCTGAAGCAAGCTCTGAAGAGCCAGGCTGGAAGGAAAAGCATTTCATGTTCTGAGCAGAGAAATGCAGCAGGACCTAATACTTAATTGCAAACAGGACTTTACTTGGTGTGGTTTATTTACAGCTGATGAGTGAAACTGTGTGGAGAGCTCCTAGCATTGTATGGATGCTACTAGAATTCTATTATCTCCATGATTTCGGAATTTCAGTATTTTATGTGAGTTCTGTAAATCCGGTCCTATAGCAGAATGTGCTGACATATGTTGGGATGGAAAACTGTAAATAAAGCCAAACAAAACAGGTATTTGTCAGCATAATGTGTTTACCAAAATCAAAGCAGGAAGAGTAAATTCTACACAAAAATCGTCGTTTGTGTTGTAAAGATTTCTAGCATTTTGCTAGTTTTATTTTATATTAATTCTGCCATTATTGAGTATTTCTATTTCTCCTGACTTTTAAGCTTTGATGAATGTTGTAATTTTTGAATTATTGATCAGATCAGTGAGAGAACAAGCAGTTTCTGTAAGGCTGACTGCAGTCACTGTGTTTGCAGGGAGCAGCACAGCTTGTATAGTAGTCCTGGACAGATCAAGTCATCGTTTACATACAGCCAACTTGGGAGATTCTGGATTTTTGGTAGTCAGAGGTGGGGAAGTCGTCCATCGATCCGACGAGCAGCAGCATTACTTCAACACTCCCTTCCAACTGTCAATAGCTCCACCAGAAGCAGAAGGAGTTGTCTTAAGTGACAGGTAAGGGGGAAGAGGAACCTTAATTTTTAATCTGTGCATGTGACCAGCTCCCAAAAAGTTGTAGTTTTGCTGCTGTGGGGCTCTTCTGTACCATATAGGATATAAACATGTACCCAATCAGGTCCTGCACCTGCCACCCTCCCTCTTTGGGTAACATGAACATTTCTCATCTTGTACTACTTAACTTTGTACCTGTTGCACAGTCTGAATTTATTGGGCTATTCATGGTGGCATATTCCCATTGCCATGGGCTTGTTCTGATCCATGGGAAGATGTCACCCACTATAGCTGGTGTGTGGACAAGTTGCTGGACTTCCCAGCAGAGCTTTGGTTCCAATCCCTGCCTGTACTCCCTTGGGACTGTTTGGAGTAGCTAATTTAGATATCTTGGCACTGAGGTTGCAAGTGCTTGAAGAATAGAGCAGAGGGACATGTGACTGTAACTTGTGTTTCCAACTTGCTGTTTCCAGCAGCATATTGTATTTGACCAAAACCAGCAAAAAAACTGTTTGGCAGAACACCAAGCTGGGAATGAGAGTATGAGGAAAGGACAATCTGTTCACAGAAATGAGTTGTTTCAAAGGCAGGCTTGTTCTTGTGTCTTCCCTTAGGAATGTCAGGCTGATCCATCCTGACTTTGTGAAGTCTCACCAGTAATATGAAATAAACTCAAAAATAAACAGCTTTCAAATATGTGTTAAAATGCAGCTTTCAAAATGTCTCACTCATTAAAGTGATATCCCTCATCTGAATATAAGGAGGTGGTAACAGGATCTTCAAAGAGTGGCCATGGAATAAAGGGAGTGCAGTAGGCAGCTGAAGTTTTGGACTCAACGAGCTTGAGTCTTTTCCAACATAAATGATTCTGTGGAGTATCAGGGCTGATGCAGTAAAGGTTGAGACTTTAATCCAAAATAGCTCTTTTTGAAAGTGTTGGTTAAGCTGTTGAAACTCCTGACCGTTCTTGTGTGTGGTTTTCTTTCTTCATCCTGCAACTGCTGAGAGGAAGCCAGGGTAGGACTCTGAAATTAGAACCCTTTCAGTAATCCAAGTTCTTTGTTAGACGAAAATTAAATGATCTCTTGAAATTCCAGAGCTGTAAAAAATCTTTAATTTTCTGAGATTCTCTGTCATCTGTAGGAAGACCATAAAAACAAAGAGCAGAAAGATAATTGATAATGTCCAGTGGAAGTCAGGGAGGCCAAGTAATCTGAGTCATCCAGTAATAAGGAAAGCACAAGATAAATGTGCTCCCACACTTCAGCTCTGAATCATGATTACAGCTTTCTGGCTGGTTCTTGCACTGTTCCTGACGTTAATTAGTACTCATGCTCCTTGTCGAAACACTTCTCCTGTCCTTTTTTATTTGTTGTCCCAGTTCAGTGATGAATTTGGCTATATATGGGCATAGGCAGGCAATCTTAACTCCATCAGCCTTCCTGAAGCTACACATCAGTTGAGCAAAGCAGCTCCTCTGTGTTTTGGCAGAGCCCAATGGCTTGGGATGCAGTGATTTCTCCTTCTTACAGACCCCTGAAGAGTCTTAAAAAATGAAAGGTTTGTTGTTGTGTAGCTTCTGAGAATCAGATTTTGCAGCAATATTCGTGTCCAAACTGGGTGTTTTCTCCTCTTGGTGTTGTGTAATGTGTTAGACACAAGCATTCCAACAGACTCTGGTCTCCTGGTAGTGATTTCCAGACACTGAATTAGAAAGTCATTCAGAATCCTGAAGTGTTTGGGCCAGGCCTGTTATTAATTGTTCTTTTAAGAATCACTCTCTTATATCTTCAAGATGAGCAGAAGGAAGCCCTGAGCTGCCATTCTGTTTACTGGTTTCCATGGAGACACACTCCTGGAGCAGATTAGTTTGCAGCATTGTTCATGAGGGAATTTTAACTGCAAATCCTGGGTGCAGGAGCTGGATCAGGACCTGTTCGCAGTCACAGGGTCTGTGGTGGGACTTTCCTGACATCCCAGCCTGGTGCTAAAACTCCACAGGGAGTGATTATTCCTTTATCTTGCACAAACCCCCAAAGAGCAGTGAAGTGCAGAAGCTGTGGATGTGCTGTTTGAGGTTGTTTGGTGTCTTTGTGAGGGCTGGAGTCCTGTAAGCTCTGTCCATCCCCAGCCCCGAGGCTGCTGACAGCACGTCCTTCGATGTCCAGCTTGGGGACATCATCCTGACCGCCACGGACGGACTGTTCGACAACATGCCCGACTACATGATCCTGCAGGAGTTGAAAAAGCTGAAGGTGAGTGTGTGTCCCCTCAATCTCTCACAGCTTTTGTGTTTGCTAAACCTTTCTAGTTACTACCTTTACTTCTAATACATGAAACCTTTGTGTTTTATGTAAGAACCCCATCACAAAGTGCTGTATCCTTAAAAGGACTTTCAGGTGAATACCCCATGTGAGCAGCACAAGGGACACTGACCCCAGAGGGCTTTCTCTTGGATCTGCATCCAGGCTGAATCCAGAAGTAGCAGCTTGGGCATAAATTTCCCAAGTAACAGCTGGTTCCATGTCAGTAACTGGTGAAGGGAGGAGGAGGGAAGGAGGAGATGTTCAGTAGCAGGTGCTGCCTTTGGCCACACACTGCACCTGCAGGTTGGAGATGATACACAGGGAAATGGAGAATCCTCTCCTGGGTTACCTGAGGATGAGCTTACACTTAAAATAAATTTCAGCTTCTCTAACCAGTAATTCTGACATGGTATGGGCTGTCTGAATTGTGGGTTGCACATGCTTGAAAATCTTCAGTGTTCTGTGAAAAAAAATATCCTGTCAACTTTTCCACATTAGTGACCACAAATGTTCTTTTTAAATAGTAAGAATACATGAAAATATTTTAACTTGGCTGAGAACATTTAGCTTCAGGCTATTTACTTACAGAAAGGAAAATACACTTAAGGAGATATCAATATGTATAAACTCCTTGAGGAAACTATTTTGCTGTGAAATGCAAATAAGAGAATTACAGTGTGGTTTGAAGAGAATTTGGCCTCCTCTTATCCTGCAGCTCCACAGGTCACTAATGTGTCACTGGGGCTGAAGCCACCTCACACCCTTGTCTGTGCACGGGGCAAGGCTGTCCTGGCTGGCCACTGGAGTTGGAATTCCCTTGTGGAAGAAAGCTGAGCTCCACCTTTTGGCGTGTTTGGGAAAGGCACTGGAGTTTCCCAAGAGGTTCAGCCAAAAGTTAATCACATAAATGCCTGCTAATTCCCAAACCTGCGGGGAAGGCTCTTGAAATGACAAGGCATTTAAAAATGGTTACAGACAAAAAGAGCAGCGATTGTCTGTCATGTTGGCTTGAGTGAGAAAAGCCTGGGAGGAAAGCAGCAGAATCACTGAAGCAGGGAAAAAAATGTCCTTAAAACACAGCCTGGAGAAGGTGTGTGTGCTCTCAGTGCATTTTTCTCATCTGACTCTGAAGTGCCCCTTCTCCCCAAGGGTGCTCTTGGGGTGAGAGAGCCAGAGGTGCAAGACTTGCACTCAAGATAAAACAAATACTTCACCAGAGCCTGCCTGGGCGGGAGGGAGGGAAGGTCCTTGCAGGGTGCACTGCAGAGACAGAGTCACCCTTCAGGTGACAGGGTTTAGGCTGTTTTGAGTGTTATTCTTCTAAGTTTCTAAATTCTGGAAATGCTCCAAACCCAGCCTTGAGCTGGTGGGGATTTGAGGTCTGGCTGTCCCTGGTGAAGATCCACAGTTATAACCCAATTTACAAAGCCTAAAGAATGGGGAAGGCTCTGTTTGCAGTGAGGGATCTCCAAACCTGACATGGATCAGCACAAAAACTTCTGTAGACACCTGAGTAAGAATAAACTTCTTTCCTCATGAATTTAGAACTCCAACTACGAGAGCATCCAGCAGACTGCACGGAGCATTGCTGAGCAAGCCCACGAGCTGGCCTATGACCCCACGTACATGTCACCCTTTGCACAGTTCGCCTGTGACAACGGATTGAATGTCAGAGGTGAGAGCTTCTCCTCCTGCTGCTGCTTCTGTCTTGGAGAGATCTTTAGCAAAGTGAAGTTCTGCTGTTCCAAAATCCTGTAGGAAAACAGAACAGTAGCAAATGTGGTTGGCAGGAGAGCACCAAGCTCGTGTGGGATTTGGCAAAGCCCCCAGGGTCTGCACAGGCCATCATGGCCCCGGCAGAGCAGGAGCCTCCCATGGGGAAGCAGCTGGAGCATGGAGAATACAGTGCCCTGATTGTTTTACTTTTAATGTAATCTGTGCATTCCTGCCCCAGGAATCCTGCCTGAGACGAGTTCTCCAGTACTCCTGTACTTACTTGTTGCTTGGATTCGGGTGTGTGGGTGGTGTGTGAGGGTTTTTTGTTCGGGGGTTTTTTTAAGGTCTCATCTTACTGCTGTGTTTCAGCTGAGGTTCTGCCCACTCTTTGGTAGATTTGGGATTGGTTTTTTAGTTGCAATTTGAAACTCTTGTATCATTGGCATCCCCATACTGATCTGTCTGTTGGTTCTACTTCTGTGCTTTAGAAAGGCATTGGCAAAACACCTGGCAGACCTCAGAGACCGAACAAACATCTTTCTTTTAACAATTTTTTACTTTTAAATAAACAAATAAATAGAATTCTGCCAGTAAAGATGTTCTCGTCTCTGTATCAGAAGGGCAGGATTTCCTGCAAGAACCTGAAGCCCCTTTCCTCAGGTAGCAGCTGTCACACTTGGGCTCTGTGTTGCTCCAAGCTCAGTCACTCAGTAATGAAGCTGCAGATCTCCAGACTCCAAGGGATTGCTTTGACTTCCCACATAACAAAACCTCTCTTCTGGGCCATTTCTCCAGGATTTGAATGTGTTGCTCTGGCTGTTGAGGATTGAAAAATAACTATTAAAAATGTTAAGTAGCTTTTAGGAAGACCTGAGGTAATACAGTGCTGGAGAAGATGCTAAAGAGGTGTTGTTTGATTTACAGTGGAAATTCCTGAGGAGATCTGATTTCATGGCTGTTTACGTGTAACAAAGCAGTGTCAGGTGTTTTGTGCATTTATTTAAGAGTCTGCTGAGAACAGGCTTTGTGCTCTGCCAGCTACCAGCAATGTTCAAGGTTCTGACCTCCTTTTCATAGTTTGATCTCACTGGAGCTTGAAAGGAGGGTGGTTTTGTGCTGTGTTAAATGTCACTGCACCCCTCAGTTTGGAAAAGAGGTGGGGGAGGCAGAGTTTGTGGCCACTCAAACTGGGTTTTGAGCACTTAAACCAGTTTTAAAGAGCTCTCCATGGGGAATGTCACAGATCATCAGAAGACAGCCCACTGTGGTTTGATGAAATAAGAGGTTTTTGCTTCTATTGCAGGGGGGAAACCAGACGACATCACCGTCCTTCTTTCCATCGTAGCCGAGTACACAGACTGAGGTCCTGGCGCTGTCCGAGCTGCCCCCGGCCGGTTTCCTGCTGGCAGGATTGTTCCTTCCTCCCCAGCTGCTCCGGGCAGCCGGCCCTGAGCCCGGAGCCTGGCCCGAGACGCAGCTGAGGCCCTTTCTAAGAACCACTCGTAGTCCACTGGTCTTGGTCTGCCAGCAAGAGATGAAGAAGCTCAAGGCTTGGAGCTTTTCTTTGAGAGCTTAGTCCTTGTCCGGAGCAGGGGAGGATCCATCCCACAGCCTTGCTGTGCTGCAGATGTGACTTTCCAAGGAGTAGAATTGGTTGATCACCTTTCAAACTAGATCAATAGGTAACGCCTCCGCACGAGGGCATATTACTCTATTTCCTAGGAACGTTCGCTGTTGTTGAGGGTGTGTTACAGACCCAGTTCCATAAAGCATAGTCTTGTTCCAGTGATAGCCGAGGTTTCGTGTTTCTGAGCTCCGGTTTTCAGGAGATTTATAACTGCTGTAAACATTCTGCTCTTGCCATCCATGGTGTCAGCCTTAGGAGCCTTTTCTAGTACGAGATTTCAAACCTAGTTCAAGTTATATGGATGCAAATGTGTTTTGTGATTTCAGGTGCTTAACTGTGATCTTAAAAGTTCTGCAGATCATTCGTCCATAATGGGCCTGGTTCTGGATGTTTTGGCTGTGGATAATTATTATTTTTTTTTAAACAAAAATTCTAGCTCAGTCTCAAACAGCCAAGCTGGCCACACTTAAGGTCTTTCAGCATTTGAACCCATCTCAGCGTGGGATGATGGTAAATGCTACGGTGGGAGGTTGCACAAAACAGCTCATCCTCAATCCGAGCGTCTTCACTTCGGGTAGATAATTCTGTTGTTGATATAAAACATAATTTGTGTTAATAATTGCCACTCTTTGCTTGTAGAACAGAATATGCTGCACCAGTTTAAGTCCAGTTGATCCTTTCTGACTCAAACAGGCACCTCTTTGCTTCTGCTGCGGCAGCGGCAGCGAGTACGAAAATGGAAACTTAATGAAAATAATCAGCAAAGCTTACATTTCATTTTAACTAAAGTTTAGGGTTTTCAATGATCCTTAATGATGTTTACAGTTATCTAACAGCCACTTTGCAATATGACATTTCCTTTTCAATGACAGTAGCTCACGTTTGTCCCCCCCTTTTCCAGCCAGCTTTCCTTTTCCTTTCCTGAGGCTCATATGAAAGCTGAGAGCTGTAAAGATATATATATTTTTGGTCAGTTTTTCATTAACTTTTTTGCTGGTAGAGAAGTATGTAGAAATAAATTAAAGCCATGTTTTTATATATAAAAAGTCGGGTAATGTTGCTGTTTAGGTGAGTGCAGTTAAACTTGGTCAGTAAGGAATCTTACCTGCTCTCAAGAGGAGATTTTTACTACCTGGTTTATTGTATTAAAACTGTTTAAGTTTGAGGTTACCTCAACTTGTTTAAAGAATTTTTGTGGACTTGTACTGTATATTTGCGTAACTATGTCAAGCTTTTATTTAAGGTCATTTAACATGTACCATGTACATGTCATTTTACTATATTTCAGTGCATCATGCTTGTAACAGGCATTTCATTTATAATAAGTGATTAATTTGGGAGCTCTTCAGTAATTTATCTGCTATTCCTCAATTGGCATAATGTTAGATATCTACTTTAAATCACCTTGTAATTACTCGTCAAAATGCCTTAACTACCCTAACTTGACCAAAATAGGATTTTGGTGAGGGTATGGGGAGGATTATATTAATGAAGAAAAATTAATTAGTTTTGTGACACACAAACAGTGAGTGGTGGAGAACTTTGCACAACCTGTCAGTCCTTGTTTTTAACCTGAACAAGCTGTCTCTGGCTGTCTTGGAGGAATGTATTCACATGCAGAACAGGGCTTTGTTTCTTGTTTGGGAGGGGCTTTTCTCTCCCGACTCTGGGTGTCTTTACATTTATCCAGTATTTACTCTGCACGCTTCTGGATTAGAGCAGATTTGATCAATTCTTCTTTCCCTTTGCCCTTCCCTTCAGGCCATGCCCCTGTGGCCCCTGGCTGTCCTCTGCTCTCAGCACAGTCCCCCGCTCTCCCTGTTTCCCCTTCCCGGCTTTCCAGACCTTTCCCCGGGGACGTGTGTGGGTCAGAGGGTCGGGAATTCCCGAATTCCCGCTCCTCCGGGGCCGGGCGCGCTCCCTGTCTGTATCCGCAAATCCGTTTGCCTCATATCACACCATGACCTGTTGGGTTTTTTTAAATAAAGAACAAATTTGGGTTTTGATTTACAAATCATGAGTTTTTCCCTCACCGGGCACACCAAAGACCAGTAAAGCTTTTAGCTTTTCCATCTGTTTATAAAGCAATACTGTATTATAAAGAATTGATATTTTTATCACATGCTTGATTGTTTTGGGTTTTTTTTAAGACGTGCACTCTGAACATATCAAACCTGATTTTTTCCTATGAACTTAACGCTGTCTGCGCACAACTGATCTTTGGAGAAGGAAGTGACAGGGCCCATCCTATCAAAAATAATTCCCAGCGATGCATGAAGCAGTAACACTTGCTAGGGGTTAGGTTAGTGGGAATGTTCACGAGAGGAATGTACAAGAAAGGTGTTCCCTGAGTTGGAAGCGAGCGGAGCACGGGCTGGCTTGGAGCTGCTGCAGGGGGTTGTGGTTTGTTTCGGGAGCGGGAATCTGGAGGAACAGGAGGAGCTTTGTCCCCCAGGAACCTGGGATTGCTGCAGCAGCGGCCGTAGGGATCGGGGTGGAACAGGGCTAGGATGTGGTGAATTGGAAGAGCTCTGGTTCCTTGCTGTTTTCCTGGCTATCTTTGGGAGAGCTGCGACATACAGTCCTAAATGTCCTTCTTCAGGCTGAAAGCAAAACCAAACCAAAAACCGGATTTGGGACCAGGCAGTTACAAGTGAGTGGAGGAGAGGGGAGAGGCGACCATGTGGCAGGAGTGGGAGGATTTAGTGATGGAATGGCCACCTCTTGGTAAGGGATGTCCTTTCTCCAGCTGCTGTGTGGAGAACCCGACTGTATGCGGTAGTTTCTGACAAAGATAGCTGAAACAATGAAGCAAAATCTGAGTCTGTATCTGAGGATGCTTTTTTGTTGCTGTTAAAATGAGACTATCATCTATGCTTACCTAAGAGGCAATTATGTGAATTTCATGTCTGAGGTATAACTTATGCAGGAATAGTTCTGTAAATACATTTAAATAAATTGTAAAGATATTTAATAAATATAGTATTTATACTAAAATGTGCTTTTTAAAGTCAAAAGCCCTCTGTTTGTTGATGTGGGAATGGGTTGGTGGCACAGAGGCACAGCCAGGGCTGGGAGGGCTGGGCTGTCACTGTGACCTCCCTGCACTGCTCTCAAATGCACACCTGAGCGACACCCGATGCCTTCTGCAGCAGCCAGGCAGACAGATAACCATCCCTTAACTGACTGGGAATTTCGGTGTTGTATTCCAGTGTGACTTTGGAAATACTGCACTGCCCCTGATGTGGGGTGGAGGAGACGCAGGGAAAGGAAAGAATAATGCAAGTCTGAAACACAAACCTTTATTTTTTAAAATGCAGTTCTGTGACAACTTTGTTTTTTCAGTTAAACCCCGGTTCTACAGTGTGTAAAAACCCGAGTTCTCCTGGAGCTGGGCTGGGTTATTTTTCCAGCACCCTTAACCAGAACAGCGGCTTCATTTGCCTGATGTGGTAGCAGAGTTTGAATTCAAACTGAGCCTCTCTCTAGTGAGAGTGTTCTGAGAGCAGAACCCCCAGCAGTTCCTGCAGAACACACAAACCTCAACAGAGTCAGTCGTGACCTAAATTTGTGCCATTACAAGAGCACTGACAATTCCAGAACGTTCTGTGCTGCTGGGTCACAGCAGCAGTGACAAAGGCTGGGCCTGCACTGCACTCGCCACTGTCTGTCCCTGCACCCCTGCACTACAGAACTGGGGAGCTCTGCAAGGCACCCAGCTCCTCCTCAGTGTCACTGGCTGTCACCAAACTCTGGAAGGTGTCACCAAGAGCCTCCTTCTCCTTGTAAGAGACAGCTCCAAAGAATAAGGAGTGGAACTGGAAAATGCAATATTTGTGCAGGTAAGAATTCCGTGATACAAAATTTGGGCATTAATTATTTGTGAAGCTTTTGCCACTTTTAAGATCTTTCTCAGCCAGTGCAACCCACCTGCCCCCCAGGAGTGCTCCCAGCAGTGGTGGGGTTCCACTGCTGACACCGTGGGGAGTTCCCTCACCTTCTCATAAGGAGCCTCTGTGGCCTCTCCTCCCGCTGCCTCGGCCGTGGCTGCTCCTGCTCTGCCTGGCACATCCCTCTCTGTGCCTCTGGGAATATTTTTTACCTCTTGTTTCTCCAGAGCACTTGGGGCTTTTGCTGAGTGCATGCTCGGGGTGTTTCCCTTCTGCTGTGGCTTTTTGGAAGCAGCTGTGTCTGCGTTGCTGGCTCCATCCATGGAGGTCTGGGCAGATTTATCCATGCCAGTCCTTGAGCTGCATTGCACAGGGTAGGACAGGTTAGTAACTGACTTTGTGTTCCACTGGAATATATTTTCTGTTTGTGAAAGGTTACAGCTTTAGAGGAGATTATCAGCATCTTCCCTCTTGCTGCACCCAGATCCCATGGAGATGAGAAAGCAGCAGCTTGTACACAATGTTCTGTCTTGTACCCCCTTATTGCTGCTGTGCTGCTGAGATGTTCCTGAACCCCTGTAGTGCACAGTTTTCCTGTGAAAACCTGAGTTTTTCACCCTCTTAAGGCCACCTGCCCCCTCAGGCCCTGTTACCTGTGCCAGGGCCGTGGGCAGCAGGCAGGCTCTGGGGAAGCTGCTTCCTTCTCAGCCTCACACAAGGTAGCCAGGATAAAGCTGGCCTCCAGCAGCAGATCCTCAAGGCTGAAAGCAATGGGTCTAAACACAAGTATTGAGACCAAACAGCACAGGGAACTACAGATACTGTGACTCTACCTATGAATTAAAAAGGGCCTTCTCTGAAAAGCTGAAAACCTCCTGTATTTGCTACTGAGGAATGAGAGAGGGGCTCCTGTAAGAGATCTCACTGCTCCAATCAGCAAATGCTGTGCAGTAGCAGAGTCAAATTATAGCATTAAACATGTAATTATTAAAATTATATTTATTCAGAAAACATATTGTTTCTTTAAAGTGCTAAATAAATTGCCTTCAGGGGACTGAGAGGCTCAGGTGTCCAGGTAATTTATACACAGGGAGCTTGTCAGTCAGCACAGCTGCCTTGGCAATGCCCAGGTTCAGTGTTTTATGTGGAATTACAAACTCTGGATTGCAGTTTAGCAATGGCTTTTGGTTTGAAATGAAAATCTGCCCTAATCTGCAGTTCAGTGTTCACTGGGTGACTGCAGGGGTCCCAGCCAGGGCAGTTCCCACACCTACTTCCCACATCTGTCGAAGTGGATGGACACAGGAACGCTCGTGGCTTCGGAAAACGCCAGCAGGCCCTGCAGAGAAGGGTAGGGGGTGAAGTGCTCATTAAACCCAGAACATTAATACTGGAATCTGAGTTTATCCCAGCTGCTGTTCACTGGCAAAACGAGGGGGAAAGTCTGCTGCTTTTAAGAGTAATTTCTGTCCTTCCCTGCCAGAGCTTTGCCAGAGGAGGTTCTGCATGGAGAACTTCCCTGGTCACAATGCCTTCCCTGTGGCAGCTGTGCTGTGTCTGCCCAGCACAAACCACATCTGTTTCAGAAGTGTTTTGTTTCCTTTCAAAGGCTCTGAGGTGTTCTGAGGATCCTGGGGTTTAAAGCTAATCCTCAACCAGGTGGTGAAACCCTGCTGCTGGCAGTAGGGCTGGTGGGACACAGCCCAGGGCTATTCCACAGGGACCATCCCGAGTTGTCCTGGTCCAGTCAGGCAAATTAATGAGAAATGTGTTTTCTTCCCAGACAAATTCTTACTTTACCCTCAATTCTTTAAGGCAAAATGTCACTTCAGAATCTACTCCAACTTGAAAGTAGTCAAATTCCTCTGGACTGAGCTGTATCTCAGTAAGCATTGTCCTTGAAAAGTCTGTTCGAGATAACAACAAAGTCAGGGACCCACAGCAGTGAAGTTTGAACCAACAAAGCTGTGAGTGTAACCCTGAGGTTTTTACATAAGCATTGTTTGAACAAATAATTGTTTTTATAGTGGCTAACAGTAATAAACGTTTAGCTTATATACATACTAGAATGAAGTAAAATCCTCAATTTATTTGCAGTACATTGTAGATTTGAATGGATTTTAATAGAACCCATTCCATGTTCTGCTGTGTGATCTAACTTAACATGTGCTGCTGTTCTTGCAGATCTGCTTCTTCCACAGGCATCCATCACAAATAATATTCCCAGCTGCCTATTGTTGCATGGATGGGAAGCCCAAAATGCAGCGTGACTTTAATTAAGAGATTAATCAAAATTGTTGACAATCACCAGAGCACAATGGAAGTGGACTGAGGCTCTTTGTTTTAAATTAGAATCTTTTCCTGACACTTAAGTGGCAACAGGAAATTGGCTGTTCAGTTTCAGGTATTCAGTTTTTTGTTACCATGAGATTATTCTGTGGCTGTCAATGGGTGTGTGAGTCCCGGAGAGCTCAGAGAAATTCCACAGCAGCTTGAGGCCAGGCTGCCAAGGAAGTGTTCCAGGCTATTCCCACTCTTCCCTCTCTCTGCTCAGGAGCTTTGTTTTCTCTCCGAAAGCTCAAACAGGCTCTTTTAAGAAGCTCCTTGTGGCTGTGGCAGGGCTGTTTGTCACACCGTGCAGCCGCGGCTGAGCCACAAAGGAGAGCAGCTGTGGGCAGAGGGGTTCAAAGGACACGGGAGGTGCCGCAGGCAGGGAGATTGACCACAAGCACAGCGCCCTCTCACTGCCCCTCCTCCCTTCCCTCGCTGCGGTTTGGGGATCTCTTTACAACTGTACCGTTTTTTTCACTTTTTTTCTTACTGTAGTCCTGGTAAATGAATGTTTCTGAAGTCCCAAAATGTGTCATTGAAATATGTAATCCCTTTATTTTCGGTAATTTCTGCCCTGTTTCGCTCCAATCAGTTTCTATCACTTGTTGCTTCTCCTAGCCTGTTCCCAGCCCTATTCCCACCCCAGTGCGCCGGGCTCTTCCCAGGTTGGTCATAACAAGCATGAAAAGCATCTCCTTTATTATATGATACACAAGAACCTCTACTTCAAAACCACAATTACATCTTCAAAATTAGTTTGAGTCACACCCCAAGAATCTCCAGCTCGTTCTCCAGCTCCTGGAAATGTGACCATGGCAGTAACAGTGCTGACACTCTGTGCTGTCCTCAGACTAAAATATACTCTCTAATGATATCAATTCTATAATTGTGGTATTCAGATTTAAATAGTTCTTTTTAAAACATAAAATTATCCCCTTTTTCCTGGCAGTTGCCAGGCTGCTGCTCTTGCAGCACAGTAATTACCTCTTTCAAGCCTACAGCAAGTGGCTTAATTTATTTCAATTGGCTGCTCAGTCTGAGATCTGCCACTGACACCAGGAAGATGTTTCAATTTATTTAAATTTATTTAATTTATTAAAACCAGAGGGTGGCAGCATGACTTAAAATCTCTCTCTCTATAATGTTCTGTTAAAAATGTTGTTCAGCCATAAAATTCATCCCACGTTTATGTCGTGACAGTTATTATTCCTGGAGTTCACCTCAAAAAAAAAAAAAAGTTAAAAGCCCAAGTATTGGTTCACATTTTGAATTTCCTTACCAGTGTCTTCCTCAGTGTAACTCTTGAAACAAACTTTCATTGGAGTTACTGACAAGGTTATTTCTTCCTGACTGGTTGGGAAGTGAATCATCACATCAGCCAGCAGCCTATAAAATGTCATTCAATACTAAAATAATTCCATCTATGACTATTTAGCATTCATTACTTTAGAAAGTAAAACTCAAAAAAATATTTCTGTGTTTTGTTACCTGGAGTGGACTTTAAGAATGTTTGGGCACATGTGCTTTGCAAAAACAGCCTGCAAGGGATCACACTCTTGAAATGTCAGGTTATAGGTTTTTACAACACCTGAGTATAAAGGAATAAATGAACAAAAATCAGTGATTGGCTGTAATTTTAAGTTGTTTTTTTTTTAAGTATTAATTTTTCAATAGAGGAAGTAAGTGATTTAGTCCAGCTATATGGAAATAACCCACCACAAACAGGAAATGGAACCCACCTGCCATCTTAGATTCCCTCCATCCTATTACTGTGCCTGGACAGCATCTGAGTTTTTAAGGATCCACAAGAAATAAATGAACAGCAACAAGTGCAACAAATGCAGGGTGGGAAACTGCCTCAGTAATTAACTGGTAAAATAATATTAATGGGAGTGGAATGCAGAACACAAACCCTACAGATCTCTGCCTTTCTGGGTAAGGATGTACTAAGGTCTGCAGACCTAATTCAATGTATTATCCTCAGATCAGTAACCCCAGCTGGATTATTGATAATATAAACCACTGCCTCCAGCACAGCACAGCTCTGTGGGGGGAGATGATGTTTATTTAGGAATTTTGCAAAGACTGATGCTGATGAACATTCCCAGTCCTGCTGGGCTGAGGATGACAGACCTGCTCCTGTGTTGGTAACGGCATTAAATGTTGTGCTTTTGAACTCCCCTGTGACCTTACCGTGCCTGCAGAGGAGCTGAAAGGTGATGTGGTGATCACTGGGGCTGGTGGAGATGCTGCACTTCTCTACATTCCTTTCCAGCACATTTACACATCTAAACACAGGGAGAACTGACTGCAAAAAAATAAATCGGTGTAGAGGTTACCCTCAGAGCAGCTTTACAATAAATATAATTTCCCTGGGTTTGTACCCTGGTTTATCTCAAGCTGCTGCTCTTAAGGCTTCCCCAAACTGCTCTGTGGCTGATCCTCACCCACAATAATTTCAGCTGGAAATTGGGTTAATCTGCTGCTGTGTGTAACAACTCACTAAAATGTACCTTAATTATCAATTTACAGGGGAGGGATAACTGCTTCTCGTTCTGACACGGTTGGGACACGGCTGTCCAGCAGTAATGTTGGAAAAACATGGATGAGAAGAACACACATGCATACGCTGACCTCGAGGAATTCACTGATCTTAAGGCAAGCTGGAAATGGAATCACAGAGTCAGTAGGGTTGGAAAAGACCTCCAACATCACTGAATCCAACCACAGAGGGAACAGAAGTAAAATAATTTATTAAATCAAAACTGTCTCATATTGAATGTTTTAAAAAAAGCTTCCCATGGACTTCAGTGCCACCAGCAAACCTGGAAATTTACATCTCAAAATGATTAAAAATCTATAAAAATACGTACTTTTAAATTGATTTTACAATTATTTATAAAAATAATTGAGTTACACAAACACCCAGAGCTTGTGTTTGAGGTATTTAAGGGACACGATCCATACAGATGAGCAAAGCCACCACTCACACCTCAAAAATTCTTCAGATGTAAAACCAAATATCTCCACTTGTGATTTTCCATTGTCCCAGTGAATCAAGGAGAGCTGATCAGCTGATGAGCTTAGTTTTAACTAAGAAACCTCTGGAGAAAACACTAATTCTGCTGGAAATAGTGTTTGATTAATCAGAAGCATTAATGGATGTGTTCTTCCTGTTGAGTCACAACGGTACAAAACATGTTGTTTTTAGAGGCAGCTCCTGTGTGGTACAAAACTCAACCCTTGTGACCCCTGACAACAGAAATGAACCCCGTGGCATTAATCCAGATGTCCTGGACAACAAAAAAAATCAAAGGATCTTAGGGCAGAGTAGGAATAAAATCTTCCACGATGGAATCTGCATAATTACAATCACAGAAAATATGGCATTTGTCCATACTGAAAGTGGAGGGTGCTGTGAATGTAATGGACTGAAAGGTATCTGTAGGAAAACACAACATCCAATAGTATAAATACTGGGCTTATAATAAAGATTTTAAAATTAGAATAAATAAAATTCACTTACACCTTTTTCTATGGGGTCAAACCAGAATTCATCACTAATCCGTGCTATGGCATGTATTGCTCTTCCAAACACTGCCCAGGAAAGAAAACACTGCAATACGCATTTTAAATTAAAATAAAAAGGTGACACTGCAGTTTCTCCAGAGTAATTCAAGAGGATACATTACAACCTTATACATTGGAAAGAAAACTGATGGTGGGAATGTTACTTTTGCTTTTTAATTAATATTTTCATTATCTAAACCCTCAATGTTTTGGAAAGCCACCTCTCGAGGCACCTCGAGCATCGCCTGTCCCTTTGCAGCGCCTGGTGTTACCACATATTAAGCCACTACGACAAAACTCCACCTCCGGGGTTAGAAACGACATTTAAGAGACAGAAAATCTGAGAAGCAACGGGACATCTGGAGAGACGGAATCCTAAAAAACACAGCGGAACCCAGCAGAGGGCCTGGGGATTTGCCTCCGGCAGAGGCAGAGCAGCTTTTCCCACAGAATGCTGAGCCAGGAACCGCGCTGTGCCTCTGGAGGAGCACAGGGGGACACAGTCAGGCCATGGCATCTCCACCCGGCACAATGCCCGGCCCCGCTGCGATGAGGGAGAGGCGGACTCCCTGCTCCGCTCCCGGGGCTCTTGTCCCGCTCAGATCCGTCCCTGAGGTGCCGGGGGTGCCGCGTTCCCGGTGTCCCGCATCCATCCCCGCCTGTGCCGGGCTCCCCGGGGCCCCGGTACCTCGGAGCTGCGCCCCCCCGATCACGCACTTCATGGCCGCCCCCCGCTCCCCTCACGGCCGCGGAGGGCGGGAAACGCCTCGGGGCGGGGCCTGCGCCGTGAGGAGCCCCGGATGTGGAGCCCTGGGATTGCGGAATTCTGCAATTCTGCAATTGGGAATTGTCCCGAGTTACGCGCAGGAATCGTCGATCCAACCTCTGGCCCTGCACAGACACCCCAGCAATCCCACCTTGTGCATCCCTGGGAGCGGTGTCCAAACGCTCCTGGAGCTCTGGCAGCCTTCACCGTTCCCTGGGGAGCCTGGGCAGTGCCAGCACCCTCTGGGAAAAAACCTTTCCCTGAAATCCAATTTAAACCAGCTCCAGCCGTTCCCTGTCACACAGAGCACAGATCGGAGCTGCCCCTGCCCTGCTCTGGGCAGCACCAGCTCAGCGACAGCCCCAGGAAACGCCCCCGACCCAAAAGAAGGCTGAGCATGGCACTAATTAGCACGGGAAGCAAGAGAATAATTTCCAATATAATACTAATTAACAAAAGAAATATGTAACTTTTAGTCAATGTAGTCAATGAACAGCAATTCCTTTGTTTCCTAAAATGCCCAGGCTTGCGCAGCTCTGAAATAAGTAATCAGCGTCTCTGTCTCTCTCAAGTGTCATTATCGGCTCGTTTTTGGGGACAAATCTCATTTCACGTGTGTAAAAACCCAGGCAGTGGAACTCGGCGCGGGCGCGTTCGGCGCTGTGTTGTCCCTTTGCAGGCGCCGTAGCGGGGGCGGTGCCGGGCGGGTTCCGGGAGGGCCGGAGCGGAGCGGGCGCGATGGTGAGAGCGGGGGGACCGCGGGAGCTCCTCGGGACCCTCACCCGGGACACCCCGGGACCCCCGACACACCGGAACCCCCTGCACGGCCGCAGGAGCCGGGCCCGACGCGACCGGGCCGGGGGAGAGCGGGCGGGAGGGCGGTCCCCAGCTGAGGCGAGGCCCCCAGGGGGTGAGGGCCGGGCCCTGACTGTAGGAGCCCCGTTTATAATTTGTATTAATTTTACCGTAATAGCTTTTTTTTGTTTGTTTTTGTTTTTTTTTTTTTTTGTTTATTATTATTTAACGCTTCTTTCATAACATCGACAATTCATTAATTATTATTTGCCCGTTCATTTGGCTGTGTTTTCTCTTCTGTTGCTTCCTCTCGTTTAACATTGATCATGTTCCGCCCTGTTTCTCATCCCCTGCAATCAACTCCTTCATTCCAATCAGGCTGGGCACAGAGTAAGTCACTCCTTGGCTCTCGCTAACACCCGTGGTAAGGGCTCGTTCGTGTTTCTCCGTGTCACTGGCAGGTGGCTCAGATGAATTTAGGGGCTGCTGGTCAATCCGCGCTCCAGATCACACCCAAATTCCTGGTAAAATCCAAGTGTTTTGTCATTTTAAGCCGCTACTTTAAGCTCCAGGTACCTGTGGTGATTAAACCCCCTGCAGTGCTGTTCATTTGGTTTGGTTCCTGTGGTCTGCCAAGCTTTTCTGTAATGAATGGGAGCTGAAATGTGATTTTTGGGGAAATGTGGGGCTGGCGTTGTCAGCAAAGGGAATGTCTGTGCTGGGTGCACACACTGCTGGCTCGGTGGGGTGTGTGAGTGGCAGGATAATTTTACTAAACATCACATATATAACTGGTACTGCACACTTAGGTCCCTTAGGCAGCAGTAAGACAATCTATCTATTGCCACTTACTAATCCAAATCACTGCTACCCACAGTTACTCTACTCTTCAAACACCATCAAAAATGTCTTTTTTTCCTTCTCCTGGTTTCATTTCAAGTTGGTCACTCGTTGATTTAAAAGCTTTTGTATTGCTTTACCAGTACTTTCAACCATCTGTCTCCAGATGGCTTTGCTGGTGGCACTGAGATGTTCTTAATCTAAAAAAAACCAACCCAAACCAATCAAAAATACTACCCAAGTTAGCCTGAAGGTAACTGCATGGCCTAAAAATCCATGAGGAAAAAGAATCTTAAAAAATACAATTCCCTAGCCTACTTATATTTGTTTATATAAATAAATCCATGCTGTGTCCTTTACAAACACATTTGAGGGTATCATTTTAGGAAGTGCCTCACTAACATGAAGTGGGAGGTAAAAATCTCTTTAATATGGAGCCAGTCTTAGAGTTCCTAGGGCTGAGTGATCCAGGCTTTTCCCAGAGCAGTGCCATAACATTCCCTGCTTTACAAAGCTTCTCCTGCCCTTTTTGCACAATTAATTTGCCCTGTGTTGCTTGCATTATTGCTTTATTTGCAGATTTAAAGCCTATGCTGTTAAGCCATGGCCTTGCATCATCTCAGTCCTTTATTTTGAAGCCTCACACTACATTTTTATTCTGGCATCTGAAACTATAAATGTATAGAAGTGGTAACAGGAACACCGTGCAGTGACCTGGATTGGCTTCTCTGCAGTGCCCTGCTTATATTTTGTTGTTATTTTTTAGCCTTATTCAGTTTTTCAGTGGTTTCTACACTGAGTTCTGAACACCCTTCCTCTTCTGGTCAGCTATTAACACATGTTGCAGATTTGCTGCTTTTTAAAAATATTTTTTGTTTTTATTTTTTTAATAAGGTAAGAGAAACTTGGATGAAGAGTTTTTTTAAGAGAAGTGGCTGCAGTTTAGCCAGGTCTGTGCTTGAAATGTGTTAGAGAGAAAAAACAGTGGGATAGTTTATGGTAGCTCCCAAATTTGTGTAAAATACATCAGGTAGTACAACAGGAATGTGTTATTTTGCACTGTTGGCAACAAAACACAAATAATTCTGCAGACCTGTGTTTGTAAGGCTCCCTCTGCTCATGGTCTGGCAAAGACAATAATTTCCCATGGAACAGAGCAAAATTCCATCACCATTCCATTGTTATTTTAACACCTTTTGGGTCCAAATTCAAAGTGGTGTCTGTGCAGAGGACACTGCAGTGCTGGCTGTGCCCTAACCCTTGTCTGTCACCCTCTCTCCCCTCCTGCCCCTGAAGTTGGTGTTGGTGCTGGGAGACCTCCACATCCCCCATCGCTGCAACAGCCTCCCAGCCAAGTTCAAAAAGCTGCTGGTGCCTGGCAAGATCCAACACATCCTGTGCACAGGGAACCTCTGCACCAAGGACACCTATGACTACCTCAAGACCCTGGCTGGGGATGTTCATGTTGTCAGAGGGGACTTTGATGAGGTAGTGTCTGTTTTTTTTGGGGGTATA
Organism: Cyanistes caeruleus; assembly: GCF_971803275.1. NCBI lineage: Eukaryota > Metazoa > Chordata > Aves > Passeriformes > Paridae > Cyanistes > Cyanistes caeruleus. The sequence continues at coordinate 3,303,937 of NC_141718.1, read as the reverse complement.
TTTTACATTTTTTACCTTTGGAGTTCATTCAAGTAAAAGTGGTGAAATGAGTTCCTGAGCTCTCCCCATCTTGGTGTTGCATAGGGGTGGGTTTGAATATAAATCTGTCTAATCTGAGTTTGTTTGTTCTTTTCTTTAATTTTTAGAACCTGAATTATCCTGAGCAGAAAGTTGTGACTGTTGGACAGTTCAAAATTGGGCTGATTCACGGCCATCAGGTGATCCCCTGGGGTGACATGGCCAGCCTGGCACTGCTCCAGAGGCAGTTTGATGTGGACATCCTCATTTCAGGACACACACACAAATTTGAGGCATTTGAACATGAAAATAAATTCTATATCAATCCAGGATCAGCTACAGGAGCCTACCATGCCTTAGAGAAGTAAGTGAATATTGGGGGCAAATTTTTTTTTTTTGTTACAAAACTGAACTACAAACTTGTGAGGGTTAATATTTCAGATTTACATGTCAGGAAGAGGATACTTAGAGTTGTATAACTTAGACAGCTTTACTTGCTTAATCTGGACTGAGACATGAAATGCTCACAGCCTCAGATCTCATGTGCTGCACTTACAGAATTAATTCCCATTTTTCTTGAAATGATTTCTGCTAAATAGTGGTGAAACACTAAGGGGGTTATAGACACACAATCATATGAGTTTTTTCCTCTCTTTTCAGCAACATCATTCCTTCATTTGTGCTGATGGACATCCAGGCTTCTACAGTAGTTACATATGTCTATCAACTAATTGGAGATGATGTGAAGGTAGAAAGAATCGAGTACAAGAAATCCTAAAAAATATTTTTGCTTGTCTGGTATTTTTACCATCTCCTTCTGAGCTGCAAGTTCCAAAACTTGATTGCTCGTTTACAGCCCTGCACTGTTGCTAACAGCTTAACAATGTAACTTGTCATGAATTTAAACAACCTTGTGTTTGCTTTTCTCTGTATGAATTGATTTGTAAAATATTCCATTAAGATAAATGTCTAAATACTGTTCCTTAATGTTGTAATAAACTCCACTTCATAGAAAAGCTGAGCTGGCTGAGGTGACGTTGGGGAAGAATGCAGCAGTTGTGGTGGTTTGGTGTTCACCTTTAAGGGATGCTTGCACTGGGATTGAACAGAGTTTGAGGGCTCTAGGAACAGGCTGGGTTTGCTCCAGAGTCCAGTTTATATTTAATTTTCTCAATTTAAGATTCCCAACTAAGTTAAAGGAGTAAAATGACTTGCTAGACTCTGAAAGGATTACAGTTACCTCGTAATTTCACTGTAGAAAGTTTGAGTCTTTCTCTGATCAGAGCAGTTTCAAATCTCCCTCTGCTTTCATGGATGATGATCTCATGAAGTCTATAACCAGTGAGGAGAGGTTTTCCTTTACTTGTGGCTCACATCTGACACTCCATTTTCTGTGCACTTTGCTCCATGCACAGAGGCTCTCAATGGTGTAATTCCATGTGGTTTTTAAAGCTGCTAAAGATAAATATGGGTTGTTGAAGAAACAGCACCTTGTGGCTCCTCTGGTCCCACAGCTGCAGGGACCTGAATGTATTTAACAGCTCCCCTTTCTCACAACTGCTGTAACTTTCCAACAGAACAGATTTTTATCTTTTGCCTCCCACAGCAGAATGTTTAGAATGGGGGCCAGTTTCCTTGATCTCTGGATTATGACTTTTCCATCAGCTGGAACTCTTATTTCTGTGTCATGAACTGACTAAGTAACTAATTTCTATTCAAAATAAACCTGCTTTGCCCTGGAAAAAAAGATATTTCAGGCTGGTGTCTCAAGAACCTCTGGCTAATTGTACTTCATGCAGTCAAAGCAAAGTTGAACAGAAAACCTTGTCACATGATACTCAGGGAATTCTATTAACTGGAACATGAATTTATTGACAAACTCACAATCAAGAGGTTTATAGAATATTGTAAGGGGCCAAAATGGAGATATATAAGTTTATTTCTTTTTAATTTATACTGTAAGGCCAAAATTGACACACAAGTTTGTTTTTACTGAAATGCCAGAATTGATGCATAAGTTTATTTCCTTATTTACTGTTACTGTCAGGCCTAAATTGATACATAAGTTTGCAAAGTTACACTTACAATTTGTCTACAAAATATTTTACATGAACCACACCCCCTGCAGCTTTATAAAAGTTTATCACAGTGATAACAAGGTTCTCTTGCTGTGGATGACATCTCAGAGTGGTCCTGACAGCAGGCCTGAAGTATAGGAAATAAACTTTGCTCCTTCCCAAAGTTAAAGTGCTGAGTATGAACTGATAACAAACAGGAAATTCTGCTGTCAGTCTGAACTGTTTCTGTGGGGGTGGAGAATGGAGAAGCAGCCTAGAACAGCTGGAAAAATGTGGAGAGGTTGTGGATGCTCTTGGTGAAAGCTTTGGAGTTTTAATCTGATGATCTCTTGAGCAGTACAAGAGTTCTGAATGCACAGCCCCCGCTCCTGCCAGGAGAGGGAGGAGGGAAAAGGGTAAATCTTGACCTAATTTATGGCACTTCCAGGACACAAGACCCCTTTGATCCATTCAGGTACATCTGGAAGGTGAAAGAACAACATTAATAGGGCTTAGGAAAACGGGATGTGATCCAGGACCTGGGAAAGTCCTTGAAAGTGATGCTTAGCATGGCACAGCCTTGGTTCAGGTACAATGAGTTATTTGAATTAATGAAGGGATATTTTATTATATACATGTTACTAAAGTAGATCAGCTAAAATGTATTTTTGCAAGAAGTTGGGTGAAAGTCTTTAGATAAAAAGGAGAAAATATTGCCTGAGGTGCAGAAATGGTTTGTTTTACCTGCAGAAGATGAGAGGCAGAGACGTCTGCCAGAGCAGGGTTTCCACATTTCTCTTGATACTCTTGAATCAGGGCTCTTGCATCGTCAAGGCTGTAAGAAGCAAAAGTTGATCAACTTTGTCAAATGAAGCTCTCTAAAAAGCAACCAATTTAGGCAACAGAGGCAAAAAAGCCAAAGTATGATCCCATAGCTTTGAAGTCAGATGGGCCCTGTCATTTCCCATTAGAGAAAACAAGCCTGGCTTTTTCCCTGGGACTGTTAATAAAACGAATAAATATAGAATGTAAATGTTTATTGGTTCCTGTCCTAGTCTGAGTGTGGGAAAAGTGGTAACAGTGCCCTGCAACCCCCAGGGTTTGGGCTCTGAGTGTGCCCAGGTGTGAGAAGAGCCCAGGTGCTGTGAGACAGCCACAGGTGAATAGGGCCCAACCCAGCTCTGTTTGTGATTTAAGGGCAGCACAAGAGGTGCTTTGAATTCTTGAAAACCTCATGGCAAAACCACCAGTTCTCAAGTCTTCAGTACAGGCAGCTCATTTATTTTTTTTCTGAGCATTCTTACTGCTGAAGCTGTGACTCTGATGCCCCTGAGCTGGATTCACCTAAAGGTAAAGTCAAGGTTTTGATTATTTCACTCTGGTTGCTTCATTTTAACTCCATTTGATCTGATGCTTGTCCAGGCTTAACAATCTGTTACTTGTTCTTGAATGGCTGTAAAATTCTATCCTGGTGAGGTGCAATTTATTTCTTTATTAACCTAACAATACTTTAAAAATCCTTGAAGACTAAGTATTAGAAAACCTCCATGACTTCAAATAGAAGAAAATAAAATAAAAGTGAGATTTAATTTCTGTAATTGCTACCGGTTACACCTGGATTTTTACCATTTATTAACTTACCAGTTATTTTTGACAAAATAATCCACCAGCTCTTTTATTCTGTGGGTGTTTATCAGGTGTTGCTTTAACAGTGGATAATATTTGCTTTTCCAGAACTGTTCATATAGCTTCTCATTGATGATACTGTCCAAAACCAAAGAGCTGATCTATAGATTTAAGTTTTAGTAATGAAAAATGTTAATATTTTAGACAAAAGAGATTTTAGTTTTGAATGGAAGGAGCTCATGGTTTTCATATTGGACTCTATAGAGAATAGGCTTTTTATTTTTAAAATAATAATTTTTTAAGTGCTGTGAAATGGCAGATTTTATGAAAACTGATCCCAGATTCAGAGAGAGAAGCGAGTTAAACTTGCCCATAGGGAGGCAGCTCAAGGCAAGACAAAAGCACAGTTTCTTAAACCCTTTTAGCTTCAAGTACTTATTAAAAAAAGAATGTGGTTCTGCTGCCCTCCAAACAGGGACAGCCCTGAACACAGGGCTATGTACAAGTTTTTCAGCTGCACAACATAAATAAAAATGTATTTTACATTTTTTGAACATTATGTCAAGTAAGGCTGGACAAGATCAGAGGAGAGAATAGAAGAAGGTCCTGCAAACACTTAGCTATCAGAAAAGTTGATATCCAAGCCAAAGGGAAGTGAAGTAAATTTTATTTATTTACCTGGGAAGCAAATGCTACCAATTCTCCAGTGTCCATGTGTTCATCCAATTGTTGCAGCACAGTTTCTTTCTTACAGGTTGATAATAAACCCTTGTGAAAATAAGTTACAAAACATTATTATTCTGTGATTGATTAAAGCAGGAACTCTCCCTTCAGAAAAAGTATTTGATTTATTCAGGGATCTTTTAGAAATTCTGTGTGTAAGCACAAATTTATCAAACCAGGATCTGTGTGCTTGCACTGGAAGTGTTGTTTTTAGTTCTCAAATGGTGTTTTGCTGTAGCTGTCACAGGATTTTTTGACTCATTGCCAGCAGGCAGAGTGTCTTACACTTAAACTGTGATTTGGGGACCCCTTTCTGAGTGGAACTTTCATGACTGGAAGTCTAAAAATTTAAGGTACCTTTACTGGTCCCATTTTGCTGGTGACAAATATGAAAACAGCCTCTAATGCTTCATCCGGGAGAACAATGCAGAGCAGAAATTATGGAAGCAAATGAGAAGAGACAGGAAAATGTCAAGGATGGTGAGGATATGGCTTTAAGGCAGAAGGTTTCTATCACAATTTATGCATATCAGACATCTTCCTTGGAAGTCAGGGGCTTTCAACTCTGCACCCTTCCAGTGTAGGATTCAGTACTTTTCTTACAATCTTCTCTGGCTTGGCTTTTACTGTTTTGTTTTTAACCCCATTAGTTTTATGTGTGGGATCCCATAAAACATCCTCAAATTCTCTAAAGGCAAAGTCAGATGACAAAGCTACTGGGGATGACTGAACTTTCAAAGTAAAAAAAAAGAGGAAGTGTTCACATGATCCCTGTAGAAGCCTTTGAGGGTGGCAAATGTTGAGCATTTATCAGCAGGGATGTGTTGAAGTTAACTGGAATTTGCCTTTAATCTGCTCTGATGAGCAGGACACGCTTAAGGACATTTTCCTTGCAGAGACACAAAACTTCTGATTTACCTGAATTTGCTGCTCTCTCCCTTCAGAGTGAGGCATGACCAAAAGGCACCCCAGGGCAAAAGCTGGGAGGTCCAGCTGGGTGTATTGTTTAGCAATTCCAACCATATCCAGGTCAGCCAGGACAGGACACCTTCAGGAGATCAGGAGAGAAGTTCTCAGCTGTGATTTGTTTAACTGCATGGCTTAGTGCTGTCAGCAAAACTGCCCTGAGATTTGGGAGTCAGGTAGAGCAACACATTTCTGCCTCACATAAATTTCAGAAATGGCCAAGCAAATTGAAGTTTCACCGAATACAAACTCATGAGGATTTTCTAGCCTGAAAAAACTCCCAAATCCAGTTTCTCTTTCTAAGCAGCCTGTTTTGAGGGGAATTGTTGGCCACCTGCCCAGAGCAGAGCTTTGGTACAGATGTGTCTGCACAGTAGTGTAGGCTCCCTGTCCAGATAATCTTTAGGGTCCCTCCCAACCCAAATCTTTTCCATTTCTGAGCTAACTTTGATTCAAGTCAGGTTCTCTGAGCTCCTGGTGGGTCTTTTGAGCAAGTCAGAGCATTGTGGTGAATGAAACGATTCAGCAGCATGTTTTTTACACTGCAAAGGCAATGCAAGTCTGGTTTATGCACAGAATGTTCAGGAGCAGTGTTAGGTCAGGACTGGGCACTCACCTGAGCAGGATCACAAAGCACTCCCGGCACTCCTGGAGCTGTTTGGGACTTGGTGGACACGAGGCTGAGAAAGAAAGAGAAGAAGGTGTAGTAAATCTACCACCAAGTTACTCCAGGAACAGGACAGGGAGTTACAACCTTACCTGTGAGGAAGGGGGACAGGACCACATTGCGCCAGGCTCGGCTGAAGCTGGGAATCTGGTGGTAACAAAGTTTTTTTTCAGATTTCAGCCAAAACCAGATGTAACAGAGTGTGTTATAAACACAGACACCCCAACCCACTGCACCTGGAAGAAGCCTGTCATTATTCCTTTTTATTTATCCTGGATGAATGGTTCCCTAACATTGCTTTCCTTAGCTCAGAGTCTAAGATTTAAGCATATTCTGTCCCATGTTTACTGCTATATTGCACTGTCATAGAAATAATAGGAATTCAAACAGAATCTTTTCATGGCTGACACACAAACACTCCAAATTCCTGTTAAGTGAAGAAAAAGATGGGGAGCCAGACAATGTTTGCTTACCTCCCATAATGAAGGAATCCCAGTAATTGCAACCAAAACTCTTCTTAGATACTGAATCTGGAAAAAAAAAGTTCTTTGGTGTTTCTGAAGATTTGGCAATAATCTATCTTGCATTTAGCTTGTTTTATATGCAGGATGCAAAAGAGTTTCTCAAGGTACCCATGTTCCTTTGACACCTATGGAAATTTGCTTTGTAGTTTAGTAAATTAAATTATCAAGCACACTGCCAGGTACATCTGTTACCTCCTTAGGCACCAGCAACTTTACATAATATTTGACAGTCACAGGCAATTAGGATTCTGAATGGCAACAATCAGGATTTCCATCATCATAAATACATTTCAGGGGTCATGGTATATATGTACACACATGTAAATACATATATGCACAGTTTGTATATATTTGCACACAAGAATGTGCCTATTATGTTATAAATTGATAATAATATGAAGAAAATTTTCAATTTGTTACCATAGGATTTATTCTGAAAGGCTTTTAAAAAATGGAAGTATAACAATTTAAGATCAAAATTCAAATTCCTCAAATCTTCACCAGTTAAGTAGCTCAGAGCTCAAAGTAACCACAGTTTATAGCTTCTTGCTCTTCTCAAATCACTGGGTAAACCCAGCCTTTTTCTCCCCTTGCTGCAGGACTTTATCCTTAAAAATTCCTTACCATATTGAAGCCCAGGAGTTTCTGTAGGAGGCCATTCCAGAGCTGGGGATCATAGACTTTGTATTCCAAGCTCAGCTCTGTCACCAGTCTCACAGCCTGAAGGGGAGCAAGGACATGCTGCATTTTAGCAGAAATTCATCCTCTTCAAACCTTTCCAAGCCACTTCCAAAATTATTGTACACATGGGAGGAAAAAAACCTAAACCATCTACATGTGGTATTTTATTTTCTAATTGTAGGAAGGGCAAAGCTTTTATCTGTCATTTCCAGAGTATATTGAAGAAAAGTGCTTAGAAGAGCCTGTGCTTTGCAGAGGTGTAAATTCATACAATGTGTAACAAAATTTACAAAGGATTAAAAAATCCTACCCTGGGTTCGTGACTGTGGTTCTTCCATAGCCCTTTAATCATGCCTTCCTTAGGGCTCTTGTGGAATGATTCATAAGTGTATGCAATATTCAAGGTCTCAAACTCTGCCAGATAAATGCAGCACTTCAGAAAATACCTGTGAAAATAAACCCCCCAAAGCAGGAGTGATGTTTGTATTTTAATCCATGTATCTGAGCTCAGGGTAACGCTGGAAAGTGTCCTTCTGTTGCTTTAATATGTAAAATAATTCCTCTTACTTGACTTTCTCAATGGGTTTCTTGAAGAGTGATTCCACAGTGTCGGTATCTGCCAGGTAGAGCAAACACCTGAATGCTCTGGTCCTGTGAGCAAACGTCAGCTGAGTGTCACCAAAGGGCTGAGGGGGAAAACACAGTCCCAAAGTTACAACAATTGTCTGAACAACTAGGAAGGATCATCCTAGGTATGTATATCACCCTGTAGTTTTATAGATTTCAGACTATTAATATAGGAAAGAAAAATATTTGTGATATACAGTATCACAAATATCATTCAGTGTGGAAAATCTGGAGGTTACAGTTCTGCTGAAAAAATTTTACCACTCTGCTTTCATTCCACCCAAAGTGAGCCAATGTCTTCCACCAGCTTAAGGCACACTCTAGAAAATGTTTCATGAAGTTGTTTCAGGTAATATCAGTAATAAGTTTAGAAAACCCAGAGTTCAAGGGCTGTTCTTGAGAGTTAATAGCAAAATTCAATGAAAATTAGTTTTAACCCAAAGGTTGGTGAAGGGGGGAAAACAGAGCTCATACAAATCATAAACCATCCAAAACACAGATGCAAAGGCCAAAAGTTGAAGCTCTTGCAGTTAAGCAGATGACATTTGATTTTAATAAGAGGTAAAAAGCTAAAACAAGAATTTAGCAACTCACAGATGTGTCAGATGCTGTAATTGCAAAAAGCATTCTTGAACTGTAATCCATTGGGTGAGACTGAAGTAGGTAAATAACCCTGCAAAAATGGTTTTGTTTTTAATACTGGTACAGCTACTGAAATACAACACATCAAATGTCATTTAAGTGTAAATATTTCACTGTCAAAAAGAGAGCAAGGATATGAAAAAGGAAGGGAAAAGCTTCAAAAAGCTACTCTTAAGCACCTACAGATGTAAATTATTGTCAGTGGCATTTTGTGGTATAAATAAATACTTTATTTTTGATGATTCAAAAGTGATGTCAGCAGAAAGTAAAAATAAGAACAGTGAGTTCTGAATCACACCTCACTGTTAGATTTCATGAAAAAGCCATTTTTAACTGGCAAGTTAAAAATAATTCACCATATTACAGGTAAGACAACACACACACCTTCGGAGTTCTTCGTCCTCCTGTACATCTCCAAAGATTTCTTGGGTTTTCTTTAAAAAGAAATGAAAATTTAGATGAGTTTTCCACATTGTTTGGATAAATAGCTGGGCCATATCCCTGCTTAAAGCAGTGTTTGATGAGGTTGATCTATTTACAGCTGCTTTACTACTTCAGGCTGCACTAAAGGGAGGGTTTGATTCTCTGCACAGAGAGAAGGAAAAGCATTTCAAATCCTTCACACCACAGACATCGGTGTGCTATTTTAGGAAGGTTTTTAACTCTTAGATTCATGAGTACTACAGGCAATTTGTACAGAATAGCCTCAGTTTTTTTGAACAAGTGATGTTTAAAAAGCCCATATTTTATATAACTGGTCATTTTCCTTCAAACCCCAAAGTGATGACTTACTCCTGGGGATGGTGTGCTTGGACACAGCCATTTGGTCAGCAGTTTGTCACAAATTTTGTTCATATCCAAGTTGTTAATCTCAGCAATCTCCTTGGCTGCCACATGGATATCTACAGGAAGAGGTGCATGCAATGTAATATCCAAACCAGAGCTGGGGTTTTTAAAAGAGCTTCTCTTTGCTCCTTTGAGCCTGGATGATGGAAACTGACCTGGATAATCTCTGCCAGCTGGATTTTGGAATCTCTGGTCTATGCTGTGGTGTTCATACAGTAAAACAATCAGATTTGCTGGTTTCCCAATAGATTTTAGATGCTCCCCAGTGTTCAGGTTATTTGCAATCAGGACATTTTCTGTTGCTGCTCTCTTATACTGCAAGTGTAAGTTCCTCTGGAGGACTTCTGCTTTCTCATGTTGCTCATCCTTTAACAAAACACAGTTTTACATAAAAGAGTTCAGAGTCTCACATTAAAAAAGCCTCTTTTACTCAAAAGCAAATGAAAAATCATCTTTTTACAGACTGGACAGGAGGATCTTCTCTTCAGATATGTCCCCACACTTGTACCCACAGGTATTTTTTCTGCTAAGGGGATTAACCACATTGCTCTAGCTAGGAGAAGTATTTTGAAAAAAAATGCAAAGCTACACTGTGAAAGAGACAAAATATGTACAGGTAGGTAAAATTAAGAGATTTTGAGGTAAAATGTAGAAGGAAAAAAGGTTAATATTAAAATTCATGGCTGCTCAAATTTCAGTTTAATTTTGGCATAATTCTCTCTGATCATGTGACTAAGTGCAGAGAACTATTTAGGGTCCTTTGTGCCTCAACAACTCCATAGGAAGTTTGGATTTATCACCAAAGCTGAGATTCACCTTTCCCTGTGAAAGGTGAATAACAGCTAAAGAATCTTGGAAGAGTAAGGAAAAATTAATAATGCTATCGATCAAAGCTGGATCAGCTCCCACCTCATTCTCCTGCAGCAAGAAAAATGCACACAACAGGAGGAAGAACAAATTATTCTTCCCTAAAATTGCCCATTTTTTGTCCATGCTCCAAGAACACCAAGCCTGATTTTTGCAGAAGAATATTCCAGGACAGACTAGATTCTTCTGGGGGTGACTTCCCCAAAAGTATTTCCTATATCAGGGTTGGTTATGGTACAATTTACACACCACTGCCCAAAACACCAAAAATTAAAATACAAACATTAGTATTTTGTAATAACTTCACAACAATCTGGCAAGCAGTTTCCATTACCTCAGCTGTAGTACTCTTTAGCCACTTCTCAGCCAGATAGAGACAGAATTTCAGTGCCTGGACATGGTCAGGACCTTTTTAATTTTTTTAAGAAAAGGAAGGGAAAGAAGTAAATAAGTTTTCATTAATCCTTCTTATGCTATCTACTATATCAGTTTTCTTTTGAAGAATAAAAAAAAAAAAAAGTAGAAGCTATTTAAAACACCAGGAAATATTTTATGTCTAAAGAGCAAAAAAATATTATTTATTTGGATTCAAATAGAGGAGAAAGTGATTAAATTGGGCTGATATATTAGCTCTTGATGGAAAACTTGTCTGAAGATGGTGTGAACATGGAGAAACTTTTGGCAGGACAGCAACTATGATATCAAATGGATGTTTTTCTAACTTACTGCTCCCAGCTGGATGCAGGAGACAAATTCATTTTCATCCTCCAACTTTGCATGGTGTTATTCAGGATCAGTGAACAAATATTTGTTCCCACCCTCGCTCTGCTTGTCCCAAGCCTGTTCTCCCCCATTCCTTCCCCATCCCATTTGCAACTCACCTGTGGGGAATTCCTGGGCAATCTTGTGAGCCATGGCCACAGCCCACTCTGGGTTGACTATGGACAGCAAATAGGACTGAAGTGCCTGCACAGTTTTGACAGTTTCCTTGTTAACAACTGAGGTGCAGCCACTGGTTCTCATTTTGAGTATTTTTGGTTTCAGTTTTTTTTCAAAGACATGTCGAACTGCAGACATGTGGAAAGTATCCAGGGAAACCTGGAAAAATGGTAGAGTAAGAGTTGTCAGAGCTTCTACAGTGAGGCCAACATCATGCAAAAGAAAGATGGAAACTTCTCTTTTTAGGGTGTGGGGGAATAAGATTGAAATCAATTCCTTCAAGCTGTTACTTTACCTTCATTAGTTTGGAAATCAACAGAAGGGTTGGGAAGGTTTCCTCACTGAGCTCTGCAGCTGAAAAGGAAATGTTGCCTGTGAGAGTCTCACAATCCATTGGCAGCTCCCTCTGTGAAATTAAGCACTTCCAGTTTATTGGTGGATGGGGACCTCCATTGGGAGAGAAAGGATCTGATCCTAATTATCCCCACTGGGTTGGAAACTGGGATATGTGGATAAATTTTAGAGGTCTTAGGAGAGGATTTGAGGACAAACCCTGCACTGTATTTATCAGCTCCTCTGAGCAGCAATTTGGGAGCACAAGAAGTGCTTTCAGAAGTAGTTGTGATGAAGACTGCATTCATGAAGAATTACAGTTAATATATAACATAAACTGTGGCACTTTGAAAGTCAGAGATGGCAGAGAAAGGCAATTTGAGATCCTGAACTTACATATAATGTTCCAGAAACACTGGGCAGTTCTGAAGAACAGCAGGTGAAAGGGCAGCCTGGTGTGAGCAACTGGAGACAAGGCAATCATCTGCTCCAAAACATATTGGTGTTCTAGGTCCACTGGTGGAGAAATCCTTGTGTAAGATTTCAGATGTTTGAGGAGACTCAAAGCCTAGGAAAATAAAAAAGAAATCAGAAAATAGAAATGGCTGAGAAATTACTATAAATCACTCTTTAAAGGCTATTTTCTGAGGGAAAGATGTGTACATGGAATAATTAATTTAATTTCAACAGAGCTGAATAGCTCCATCAATAAATAGAGAAAGCAGAATCGGGGTGCCATTAGCAAGGTCACACATCTGGACACACCTGGCTCAGCTGGATGCTGGTGTTCTTCTCATCAGCACTTTGGATCACTCTCAGGACAATTTCCAGAGTTTCATAGTCATATGGATCCAGCTGTTCAAAATAACAATCTGTTTTATAAGCTCTTACATGATTTGTCTTATAAAAGCATACAAAAGTGTTGACTTTTCCCCAATTTTAGTACTAATTTCTGTTTCTTCAGTGTTATGTTAATACAGCACCATGACATAATTCTCTAAAACACTTTCTTAAATCCTAAAATAAGGCAGCAGGATTTTGCAAAGACCAAACAATTCAAACAATTCTGCTGAAAACAAACCCACAAACCCCAAAAAACTCACCCTACAAAAACCCCAACCTTCAAAAATACAAAATGAAACCCCAATCAAACAAAAACAACTCCAGCATATCATTTTTAGCCTCCAACTATTTTTAATGTAGAACTTTTCCAGTGTACTTAGAAGCTACTTTTTTGTTTAATTTTCTGTCTGGTTGTAGAGAAGCAGAAAACTGAAACTTAACATTTACAAGCTGTAAGAAAATTTGGAAAAAACACAACCTTTTCAGTTTCTGTGGAATTATTATTATATGTCATTCAAGTGACATGCAGCAATTTTTAGATGCAGATTCCAGGGAGGTGGCTGTGTTGTTTTTTTGTTTGTGTCTTTATTTTACTTTTTTTTTCTTTACCTTGTACAATATTCCACTGAGGCTCATGACCAGGTCTTTGGTGCTGCTCAGCAGAGGAATTATTTTTAGTGCTCTAGCCAGTAATGTGGAATGAGGTTGCTTCTCACTGCTTTCTGCAGAGTCATCTTCAACATCATTTGAGTTCTGGAGCAGGAGGGTTTCAATGCAAAGCTGCAGTGCAGCATCACTGTCCAGCATGAAAGTGCTAGGAAAAAACAAAACATGATTTTCTCTGTGAGCTTTGGTGTCATCAAAGATTTTCTTTCCTTAAGAATAAATTAATCCAGGGGCAGGATGTATTCTGAATAGCTTTTTTTTTTTTTTAAGGGAACAGTTTTATATTAATTAGGATTTATTTAAAGCAGACAGATTTCAGTGGCCATGGTTGATTTTACAGCAATTGATTTAATGGAATCAGTACCTGCAGTAATTCAAGATGAGATCTGTGTCTACTTCTGGGTTTTGTACCAGCACTCTTATGAGTTCTTTCTTCCTTATTGGTGGCTGTCTAAACACAGTCTCAAAAGAAATCTGCAGATAAAAACAAATTCATCTTCTTAAGAGAGTCTTTTAGACAACATCAAGACTAATTCCTTACACAGTGAAGCTTTGACTCCTTTTAGTTTCAATCCAGACACTTTCAGAGCAGGAAAAAGCAGTAGATTTGCTGATTATCCCCTGTGACAAATAATACTTTAAACTTCAATTTTCTTTTGCGGACCCTCAAATATTGCATTTTCATTTCTGATATTTATTTATGCAGACAAGCAGAAAGAAAAATCAAAAACAAAACCCTAACTTTGCTTACATTTGAACGGGAAATCTGTCTGAAAACTCATCCACATCTCAGATTATATTATTAACTGATTAGTTAATAAAACCCTAAAATAAGTAAATAAATAAAAACTTACACCAAATTTACCAAGCTGGATACCCCATTCTGCATCAATAACCAATTCCTGGAATTTTCTCTTTTCTTCTTCCTCACCATATTGGTCAGCAAGCTCTGCTCCCACCAGAGCTACTGCCTAGAATGAAGGAGAAGGGAAGTGAATACAAGTCTAATAAATAATCTGAAAATCCAGAATCTTGAGCTCTAAATCCTTAGAGGAACTTCAAATAACTCATAAATGATCCCACAACTGTGTAAAATGAAAACAAACCTCAGAGGTGTCAGGGCTACCCCACCTCCTGAGCTGGCAATTCAAAGGTGCTTTAAAATTAACTTTCTCTAAAATATTTTCCTAGCATTGTAGAAAGTAACACAAAAGGTACTTTTATCCAAAATATAACGTAGATCTAAATTCTGATGGGACCTGAAATAAATAATTTCCAGCTTTGGAATAAGTCATGATGAGGTTGAAAATCACATTCATATTGACAGCAGCTTCCCACTGTACAGAGGCAGCTCCTCTCCCAGGGCCCTAAATGAAGGATCTCTTTGACATTCTCTGTTTGCTGGAGAAACTCAAGGCCTTGGGAATTTACCGAAACTCTTCTGTAATTCTGCCAGGAATTGTTTATGATCTCCCACAACTTATTGAACATCTCTTCCTTGGGCAAAATGGTGCAATAGCCCAGGGCCAGGTTCTGATCGATGACACGAGAGTTGAACACCTGTGGTTTGGGAGAAAGAAAATGATAAACTTGAGGAATTTATTTAATTTCTTCAATAGGTCTCTTTGTAACAAGTGCAACACAGGAAAAATACTCCATAATTTAGATGTGTGTTTGGTCTTTAAGTTAGGGAGGAAAAAGAATAAAAATACATTTCAGGATTTAAAATTTAAAATCTGAATATACTGATGCCAGTCTGAAAGTCACTTGCCTTAGTATAAGCTGCCTTAGAAGATGGTAAATTGCAGGTTTTGCACAAAGCTTTTTAAAAACTCCCCACACCTAGGAAAACTACCAATCTAAAACAAACCCAGGATTTCAAGTGAGATAGAGAATACCTACAGATTCTAAAGGCCTTTACTGTCATTTGGAACCCTAAAGGATCCCCTAAAGGTGAGGCTTCCACTGTCCAGAATCTTCCAAGCAGAGCAAATTGAGCAGGAACACAGAACCCACAAGGGGCTCAAGGACTCTTTGAAAAAGGCTCTTCAGGGAGGTGGTTAAGACACCACTGCTAAAGGTGTTTAAAGATGTGGAGATGTGGTGCCTAGGACATGCTCTAGTGGTGGACTTGGCTTTAATTTAAGGATTGGGCTCCATGATCTCAGGGGTCTCTTCCAACTGAAACAATTCCATGTGACTGCCAGGTAGAGCAGAAGAAAGTGGCTCCCTCACCCTTCCCAGGGGATTCTTACCTTGTGTAGTAAGTTCAGGGCAGAGGTCCTGATTACTGAGCTGCTCCTCTGTTTCATAGCTATGAGGAAGCTTCTGGTTTCAGTGAGTAGCAGATCGCTCTCATGTGACTGTTGTGAAGAAAACAGCACCTAATTAAAAATAAAATTCTAAATCTTCAACTTCTTGTCATTTACAGTATAGTAGGAGGTGCTACAGTAATTGTATTTTCAGATTTATTTAAGGCCTTACAAAGTTTTCTTCTAGATAGGAAAAGGATTTCTGTTTTCCAAGTGCTTTTCAATTGAGGAATGGTTCTTGAATAGTCTCCTTGTGACTTTTCCCATACTAAACAATGGCAAAACAACATGAAAGAACAGAGTAAACCATTAACACTCATTCTAGTCTCTGCAGGAAGGCCAGGAATAAAAGTTCAGCTCTGAATGCACCTTGCAAAGTAAGAGGACCATGAAAAAGTAAGAGGACCAGCTCCTTTCACAAACTGACTCAACATCTGATCAAGTGGTGCTAATAGAAGGTCATGATGAGAGCCTTTCCCCTGCCTCCCAAATCCTTAGAGAACCACTCTAAACTTGCTAAAAGTCACCTTTTCACTCAGGGCCAGATCTGAGGTGTTTGAAATGCCATGCTGGAGGCAGGAGCCGAAGGCACAGACCGTGAGCTGCAGGGCCAGCTGGAACTGGCTGCACTCCAGCAGGTTCTGCACTGCTGCAGAGAAGGGAGATCCAACAGGCAGCAGGAAGTTGTGTCCTGTGAAATATTTTAAAAACAATCTCAGAAAGTAATTATGAAGCATATTGTTCTTGGAGTTAATCTAGAGCAGTTTCTCTTTTTTGTCATAAAAGTTATGACTCAGGATATGCCTTAGTTCCCTTTAAAACATAAATTTTCAAGGTTTTTAACTTAATACAGATTCCCATTTTAGTCCAAAGCATACAGATTTTTGACTAGAAGTTGTCTTCTTGGACAGGCCTTGATGATCTTCTCTCATAGTGGTAGAACTTTTGTCCTGAAGTACAAGTTTTGAGATGCTCAAAAATCCCATGGTGGAATGGTGGGAATTACCACCCAAACTAGTGACTTCTGTGCTGAACCAAACCACCCCCTAAAATCTGGCTGTAAGTGGAACATTTAGGCACCTGTGAAAACCCCCTGTGAGTCAGTCATGCTTGTGTAGGGTGAATTTAAACCTCATGTTTTCCAGCGGTCTGTTTAAACTTTCATTGTGGTGGATCTGCCCTCATGCCCCTGGAATTGGGTGATTTTTAAGGTCCTTTCCCACCCAAGCAGTGTGTGATACCTTCCATGAATGTTCTGTGTGCCAGGCTTTGAGACTCCAGGGGGTACAGCTTGCCCTCTGAAAGAGAGAAAATGTTCATCAGCAGTGTGCCAGGAACTCAGCAACACCAGCAAGTCTGGGAGAACCCTAAAAATACCACAGGACACAACACAAAATAGAGACACGTGAACCCCAAGAGCCATTTGCTGCTATTTTCAACTGTGCCTGCTCAGAATTTACTTTCAAGCAGGGAATATTTCCCAGACTCACAAAGGAATCCAACAGTTTTCAATAATTACTGTGTGTGTAAATCCCTTGGATGAGATAGTCAACATTAAACTCTTGATGTGTGGAAAGATGAACCAAACCCAAAGTCATCTTTCCATTCTCTACCCCCTGATGGGTATTTCTACCATGAGTTTGTCTGAGATTTCTGAGGCGGTAATTTCCACACGCAAGATGAATTATTTGTATTTCTAGATAAAATCAGTAAGAAACATAGATTTTCTATTGTCTCAATATTAAGGAGAGCAAGCTTACCATAAATAGGCAGAACAGCAGAAGTGAGTTCATATGCAACTGGAAGAGATGTCTGAGGATCCAGGACTATCCCATCTTCTTTAAAGAAATCATCATATGTCCACTCTTTATAAGGATCTTTATCTCCTCCAGAAGATGTTGTCTAAGTAAGAACATTGTCAAAAGTACACACAAGAAAAAGCAGAGTTAATGAGTCCACTAACAGGTTTCTGTTTTGGAATACAGGAATAGAACATGATGTTCTATTTGAAAGTAGTAATTCTGTTAAATGGCCAATGGCAATAAATCCATTTCCTACCCACAGTGGCGACATTTGTCTTTCATGTTGCAGTTGTTTAGTTGTAAAGCCAAAATGCACTCTTATTCAATTTAATGGAGGCTTTCATAAACATTCTTGGCCAAATATTATAAGCAAACATTTTGCAAATGGACCATTTTCTAGAAAAATAATATTTTGTGGATAAACAAGCCCAGCCACTCTGCTCTACTCCACTCCAGCTGTAAGAGCCCATTCATTTCAAGTAGCCTAAAGCACTGCTTGACCTAAACAGAAAACAAAGCTGCTATTCAAGAGCTTGATCAACTTAAAGTTTTACAGAACTCTTGGGAAAGCTTCCACATAATACATTCATTTAAAAAACAAACCCTCTCTGCCATACTTTCAAGTCAGCTCTCTGCCAGTCCTGGCAGGAGCTGTTTGATAAAAATCACTATTTTCAGCAGTATTTATTATACTGAAATGTAAGTGGAGAATGCTACTTGTGCTTGTCCCACAGCTGCACTGCTTTCAGGACTCAAATCAGTTTATTCTTTAAGCTGAAGAGCACACAAATTCTAGGAAATTTTTATTTGTGGATTTTTTTTGTTGTTGTTGGCTTTTTGATTAAAGAGTGCTGGAGAAATGAGAGGGAAAATAATACATAGAGTGAACAGCACAGAAAATACCTCTGCTGTAAATTCATAGTTGTCCATTTGGCACTGTCCATAAATTTCCTTGGCAAGTGAAGTATATTTACAGAGTTCCAGACAATCCAGCACTAAATCTGTAAAAAATATTAAGATCATTAGCAGGAATGGAAGGTTTGTCTGTCCAATTAAAAGGAAACAATATTGCAGCACTGATTTTCATAGATGCAGATCTAGAAATTCACTTGGTTTTCAGGTTTATTGAACACTGCTTGGAAAGCTGGACTCCCAACATGAGGGAAATGGGAACAGGAATTACCTGGACTGCACAGTGTGGCTGCTTGGCCAGCCAGCTCATGGATCACTGCTGGAAGATCCATCCCATCAGGAGTGATCATTGGAACATCAGCTCCCAGCATATGGCAAAGCCTTTGACACACTGCAAACAGCAGCTTCCCTGTCTTTCCATTCCAGCTGTTTTCATAGAACTCCCTATTAGGAAAGAGAAGGATGTTAAAAAGCCAGTAGTTCTTAGGGCTTTTACATAATTCTGTTCTAATTGTTTAATTAAAACAACCTTTCCTTTGCTCTACATAACTCAAAAAAATGGCAGAAATGTTTCAGAAAAGCCCATTAAAAGTGATGATCTTGAAAAGTTCTGCAGTTTTACCTGCATATATTGACAGCCACTTCTACTTTTCCATCATCCAGGGCCCTCAAGGCCAATTTTTCTCCCAGTTCATGCTCTGAGACTCTCAGGAGCAAAGCCAGTCTGTACAACCTGGATTCAGTGGTAGGGCTTTTGGGCTTGCCACATTTTGAATTACAATTCGCTGCTTGCACATTTCTAGACTTGGATGCAGATCTGACACGTTCGTAAGAGCTTATGTGATCCTCAAGAAGAGCAGATATCAGTGAAGGGTTCCTGTATTCCTCATCTGAGAGAAAGATATCAAAATACTTCTGCAACAACAACAACAACAAAAAAATATATTTGTATCCATGTAACTTCCTTTAAATAGTTTTTTTTTAACCTGCTGTCCTGAGATCTTAATAAATTCTTACAGCACTCTATCATGAACTCTTTGAAGTATTAATAATTAAGGCTTTAGTGAGAGTATCTAATTTTTGGTTTAAATAGACAACTGAGTTCTAATTGGGAACTGTTCCAGACTAGATTAAATTGCTAGATTAGCCTTAGGATCAATTTCAAGTCAATAATAAAAGCAACATTTTCACGCATGTTGTAAATACAATTAGTTTTTAACATGATCCATGTGATAAGAACAATTGGAGTAACTACAGTAAATCAAAAGGGATTTAAAACAATAAAAATACCCACCTGCAGGGTAGCAAGTGTTTCAAACATCTTTAGGTTTTCTTCACATTCACATTTCTTCACGGGATTGTCTGTTGGAGGAGAAAAACAATTCCATTTTGATTCCATTTACACAAGGAAGAGATAAGATGTTGAAGTTGTACCTTTACCTTTTTGAATGCTGAACCAGAATTTAAGGACTTCCACCAGTGTCTTAGTCATAAACATTTGTGTTTTTTGCTGCAGGAAAGGAAGAGATTTGGTTTTTGTTGTTAAAATGTTGCCAGAACAGACTTGGGCTTCAGCTCTTGAAGTACAATGTAATATTCCACAAACTTCTTAAGCAACAATTACCAAGTCTGAGGTACAGCCAGTTGAAAAGCAAAGGAAAACGAAGTTATTTTATATATTAATCCCTTATAGAGCTCTTGGGAAACAGTAAATATTAATAGGTGTAATATGTGTTTATTCCCCAGTCTGTTAGCTCTCACAGGAAATATTTATACCTCTCCCTTTTCAGAATAACTTGTGTGCACACTTTGTGGTGTGAAAAGCCTCTGTACCTCTTCAGGATCATCTGCTCTGTTCTGTAACGCCAGTCTTCCCCACAGAGTCAGTCTCTCTGCAACTTCCTCAGCCTTAGCAAGAGGCAGAGATTTTAACAAAGTCAGAGATTCCTCTCCCTGAAGGGAGAAAAAAACCCAAAATTAGAACAGAAATAATAAAAAGGAAAGGGCATTTGCTTTTGGAAAAGCTGAGTTATGTGTACGTTCTTGTTGTGATGCAATGGCTGCACAATGGCCATGAGGGTAAGCAAGAACAATACATAAAAATATGTGGAGACTTCAGTTCCAAACTCATCTGATCATAACTTTCACCCTATCTTGCCATAAAAGAAGGATAAAGCTCTTACAAAGAACTCATTTTCAATGCTAAACACAGGCAGTTATGTGTCAAATGAATAATTTGAATTAAAAATACGTATACAAACTGCTTACAAGATTTCAGCAATACAACTTGCCCCTGTTTTGTCAAGATGCTTCAGTGTCTGTAAATTGCAGGATCAACTGCCACAAGGTATTTCCCTACCCTTTCTTTGTCAATCAGGTCCATCATCCTCAGGAAGTAGACCTCCCCAGTGGGCAGCATGTAGGCTTCCACAATTTTCAAGGCATCCTCCAAGCAAGTAGGGGTATCTTGTTTGAGAATGTATCTCACAAGCCTCTGTAAGAAGAAAACAGAGATGGACTTTAGTTGGTTGATGTTCAGGAAAACAAAGAAATTAGTTCACACTACTTTACCAATAGAATTGTTCAGTTTGTATCAAGCAAGTTACCTGGAAGCTTAAAACTTTTATCTAGAGAAAAGCTGACTAAAGTGTAACTGGGAGAAAACAGGGCCTGGGGACTGAATTAGCTTGGGAGCTCTGAAAATTTGTCTGGTTCCTCAGGATATCAAGGAACTTCTCCAGAAATACTCATGTTTTCTCCTAATGAAGGGGAGATGTTAAAAGAACCCCAGATTGTAAAAAAGAATCACCAGGTGCTGTTCACTGAGACCTTTGGAGAAATCTAAAGTCCTGCTAACTTACCATTATCATCTGCTTGTCCTTTAAAAGATTGGTATCTCTTATCCCATAGGCTCTCAAAAGCTTCTTCATCTCCATCAGTCGGTAACTTTCCTCCAGTAGCTTCACTCTGGGGACAAATTCAAGCATCATTAACTCCTTTGCTACCCCCAGCTATGGGATTTAACCATCACACCACCTCAGACACACAGTATTTCCCTAGCCAAGGGTAGCCTGTGGATGCTGCTTACTTGACATGATTCATTTCCAGGTGCTGTTTGACCAGCTGCTCCACTGCTGCACTCCATGGCACCACAGCTCCGTGCATTATCTGCAGGACTGCATCAAATTTCAGCTGCAAAAGGGACACAAACAGCTCACTTTTCAAAATAAGCTTCAAAGTAGTCCCTAGAAACATTGTTCACATGTGACTGATCCTTTAGGCAATCTGCACTTGCATAAAGGGCATTTATTGCCATCATATGATGTGTCAAGTTTGATTAGAAAATGCTAGCAGTCATTTATGACACTGTGGTCTCATACATATTAAAATTGGTGAGTTTTCCATGTGATGACATCACAACTACAATTATATCCTCAAAAAACATCGCAGGGGAGATGACTAAAATAGAATAAGAGGACAACACACTATTTTCTCCTCACAGCACTCATTAAAAATGTCCTCAGAGAATTATGTAAAAATAATGTTTTCTCTGAACTGATGTGTTGGAGTCACTAGATGCCTTTCAAAAAATGTACTTACATCTGTGTCAGAGATGCAGCCAATGACAGCCACTGCCTTGGCCTCCCAAGCAGTTTCAAACACTGAAATAGATCGTGTCCTGCAACGCTCCAGCAAATCCTGTGTGTTTTGATAAAGGTGATTAGAACATTTGAAATCAGAAAAGATAGGAGTATCTTATAATATGAACAAAATTGTAAAGTTTTCTGGTCATTAAGGGATTGATACATAACTGAAATAGTAACTATCATTAAGTTCATTGACAGCAATAGGATTAATCTAAATTTAAGCTGGGCCTAAAATTCAGTTGTAAATTCAAATGTTCACTGGACTTGGTTTCTGCTTTCTGATGTTGAAATAGCTTCCTTCAAAAGGAAGAAAATATGGATACCTTGACATACTGTAGAAGCAACTCATCTTTTTGTAGGTTGTGCTCACACAGGTAGGGTTTAATACACTTCTCCAAAATTGATGGGACAAGCTCTGGTGCCAAAATTTTATCAAGCATGCGAAAGACAATAGTGGTTGCATTTTCCTGGGAAGCAGGTGGGAAAAAGCCATGTTAGAACATCAGATGTCAGTGCAAGGCCATTTACATTTCTGATACATAATCCAACATCCAGAGGCCACTGAAATCAACTGAAAGATTTCCAGAGCAAGAATCCCTCTTTAGCTCAAATAAACCCTTTCATTTACAAAGCTTTTCTTGTTCAGCTGTACTTTCAATTTCTCTGTTGCCAATCTTTGTTCCACAGTATATGATCTGTAACAACCTGCATTACCATGGAGTTTGAGCCACACCTTCTCACAGTCTTATATTAATAACCTGAGTTGAAAGAAAATTTGTAACACAAGTTATCAAATAGTCTTAGCTTATGAATGGAAATTTAACCAACATCGATCAGACTCCTCTTTTGTCTGACTTTAAATTACATGCAATAAGATTCTTCTCCTTTTTAGAAGAAACTGAAAACCACTTTTTCAAGTGTCTGCAGGGTTACCTTTTCAAAATCACAGAATGCCAGCCTGCAGTTGTATTTTCTGTACAGATTTCTCAATTCTTGTAAATCATTTACCAGCTTCTTTAACCTCTTTATCTCTTCACAGTCACCACACCTCTGAAACAGTGTTGAGAAGTGAAATGTTAGGAGACAAGACTATTAAGAGGCTGTCATCAACTTTTTTTAAAATCTTTAACCACAAGAAAATTGGAACTTGGTTCTTTCTTTTCATGGAAAAAAGTCAATCTTCACCAAATCCACCAGTGACCTAATAATCATTCACTCCAGCTCTAGCACACAGCATCTGTTTGAAGTTTCTTAGTAACTAATTCTTATTTCTGTTACATTTCTTACCAAAGGAGTCCACTTGCCAAAAGCTGTCACTCCCAGTTCACCTTGATTTTTACTTGTAAAAAATATTTCTGCCACTTGGAGTCCATTTTCAGGCCAGTTTGCCTGTCCAAAATAATTGATATTAGCAAACTATATTATACATCTATAAATACAAGATATACCAAGTTTCTGAAGTGTGATTTACCTTGTCAGTTAATTCAAGGTTTCGAGCAGCTTGTTCCAGCCATTTTGCTAATATTTTCTGGAAAACACAGTTATAAGTAGAGTTATGTTATCTATCAAAGCAAAATTTGCCATTAGAAACTTCTTTCGAAAGAAATAATTTCAAATATAAACTCTAGGGAAAGGAATCCATGGATTCTGGAGGTCTGACAGTAAAGTCATCTTAATATTTACAGTTCTTAAGTCAGTCTCACCTGTCCATCTGGCACAGCACTTTTTGAGAAGGGGATCACAAAATTTTTAAGCCAAACACAAAGTTCCTTCAAAGGAGCAGTGAAATGGATGGCATTGAGCAAATCCCTCAGCATTTTCTCATCAAAGCTGCTTTCAAAATCAGCCTAAAATATTAAACCAGAACAATTATAGATCCATGCAGTATATGTGCATCTGATACTCTGTAGAGCTGTTCCACTAATAGGAAGAGCCAGTAAATTTCACAAACAGAAAATGTCAGTAGTCATAGACAGAAATTAATATGCCTGTTCAGTAAAACTACAGCTTGGTCTTTTTAAATAATTGAAGGAATTTCTTTATAAATCCCACTGCTCTATTCCTTTCAGACTTGTTCTATAGTTTTGTCTTATTGAGAAAACAACAGACATGGAACGGAAAGTCTTGCACTAAAAAATAAAACAGCAGCACACAGGCACTATCTTAAATACGTCATCCAGAGTAAGGAGTCTGTGTAATCATTTTTCAAGGATTTTAAGGTAGACAGCAAATGTCTACTTAAAAATTCTGAGAGCTGTGCTTGCAAGAAAGTGAATGGAAGATTACAAGAACTGCAGAATAAATCAAATTGCCATGACTTAGAAATTATTTCTGACATCAGAAATAGCAGTTTATTCCTAAATCAATAAGGAGTTCAGCCTCCTAAGCATCCAGGTGAACAGGTAATCATTATGGTAATTGATGAGATTCTGCCATGGACCTTTGCTTCTCTGAGGAGCTGTTTTGTAACAGCTCCTGTGAAATTAGGCTGGAAAATTGAAGAGATTTAACTCTCTCAATAAATCCCAGAGATGTCTGTGCCACCTCACCTGATGCCTAAGCCAGAGGTACTGTGCACAAGCCAAATTTCCTTCTTCCAGCTGAAAAACAATAATCTTGAACATGTCCTCATTATTCAGGAATTCTGTCCAAGCAATGCCACTAAAAGTGAGAGAAGGAAGAGAAGCTTCGTTAAACATCATCATCAAAGGAACTGGGGGGAGAATTCCAAAGCTTTTCTACCTAGTGCTGGATGTTGTAAGAAACAACAGAAGTGGTGCTTTGTGTTTGTATAAAATCATAATCCCTCCTATACATATTGAACAACAAAAAAAATCTAAGTATTCGTGCAACAGATAATTTGTGTTTTCAACATACAGGACAACTCCTCTGCATTCTCCCTTCTCCACAGCATAGGATGCGAAACTTCAGGCAGAGAAGGAAGAGCTTGAAGTTTAATGAATTCATATTAAAAAACTAAAATCATCTTAATTTACGTGGTACAGGCTTAACAATCACAATTAAATTTCCTTTAAATCTTAAACAAACCTGAATTTCTCTAGTCCAAAAGCTTCACAGAATGTTGTAAGCCTTGCCTGAGCTCTCAATACCTAAATGCAGATGAGATTTAAGGTTAATATCTGGCTTAATATGTTGTTACATTACATGATTAGAGCACAGATTCTCCTTGAAGGCAGACAAGGCCAGTTTACAACAGGACTAAACAAAATAGAATACCTAAAAGTACTTTAAAAAAGGTTCCACCTTCAATTTATGGAGTCATTACTGTGCTTCTCTTTCATACTATAAAATATATTTTTGTTTAGACTTTTAAAAAATTCAGTAGGGATTTATGGTTACAATTTGAATTTACAGTTTGTAAAACTCTACATTACAATTGTTTATAGAATACTGCAGATCCAAGAAATTTGTGCTCACCTCAGCTATGGATACTGGAGCCCCATCAGATGGTGGAGCATTGGTTCTATTATCTTTCTTCAAGATCTGAAAAAAGGACATGAGGGGGTTTGGGCTGACAAGTCCAGAGAGGACTGTGAGAGCAGTAAAGACAGGAGCAAAAAGTCAGGATTTCTGTAAATTGAGATTTTACAATGTTAGATTGGATCTAACCTGATCCAGTCTAATCTGGTTGGATTTCTGCAAGGATGGAGGATCAGACACATAATGTGTATCTCTCTGGTTCTGTTTGATAAGACTAAAATAAAGAAAACCAAAAAGGTGACCTACTTTGAGCTTTAGTTTAAAAATTAATATTTTAAAGGTACTTAAAAAAACTGCTACTCAAAACTAAACCATGCTTTCTGATGCAAAAATAAAACAGTGAGCTCTTTTTTGCCCTTGAGCAATACCAAGAAGGAGGTTGGAACAAGACTTACTGCTTCTTCATGGCTGGTTACATAGGATTTATAATGCCTTTAGTTTTGCCTTTTGGAATGACTGTAACTGGTTTGTGCCCTTCTCAAGTTGCACAGAAGGGTAGAAGAGAAGTTGAAGAGTAGAAGAAATAGAAACAAATAAACCCCTTACTCTGATTTTAGCATAATTCAGCATTTCTCGGGTGGTTTCATACAGTGGCCACGGAGCATTTATGCAGTAATTCACAACAAACTGGTTGTCCTGTTTGCATAAGGAAATAACTGAAATGAATTACAAGATCCTTTATAATTTGAATTGCTTTAGTAGGGAAAGAGGGTAGAAATAAAAACAAACCTGAATTTTTTGCAAATTTTCTTTGGCTTCATTGCCAAGATCCAATAAGGCTTCCTGGCCATAACTCCCAAGAGAGGCTGAAGCCAGTTTCTCTAAAATGGTGTTTGCTTTTACTTTGTATACAAGCTGTTTAAAAATAATACAAGTATGGTGAGTTATTTTATAAGGTAACATTCCACTGCCTTGGTAATATTTGTAATATTTTTAATACTTTCTATTGGACTATAGGGCAAGAACCTGACTCATAACTTCAGTTACACTCTTTAATCTCAAATGTGTTTATCATGAATGAACAACTCACCTCAACATCCAGTCCAAACTGAATAGCAAAATTCTCTGCTTCAGTGAATTTGTGTTTGTGCAGTAAACGACTTAGTCTGGGGATGAAATAAAATAAAGCACTTCAATATAAGTCCAAATATTAAAAAAACATATAATACAGTGGTTTTTAGAGAAACCAGTACCTATTTTCTGGCAAGGCTTCAGTTAAACTTCTCATCACAACTATAGAAACTGGGTCTTCAGAGGGCCTGAGGATGAGAGGGAACTATGTGAATTTATCACCTCTGTGTGGAAGTAATCTGCTATTTTTATATAATAATGAGCTAGTTACAAACAAAATATTATCTTACATCTGATGCTTTTCATGAATTCCTTCCAAGAAATATATTGTATCCTGTAGTGTGCAATAACAGAAACCATCAGGTGAAATGAAATAAATTTCAAATAAATTCAGAGCATTTTTCTATCCTAAGAGAACTTGAAAAACTTCCCTCGGTAACAGCAGCAGGAACAAGTGGCAGTGCTATTAAGCAGTGCAAGAGACCTCAGACTAAATTTAAATTTTTCAGTTTGCTTCATAACATGGTATTTTTCTCTATCGTTTGAGGACATCACTTAATTTTTCTTTGTATGGTTCCTGCATCGTTTCTAGCAGAAATTGGTTCTAACCTAACAGTACCCTCTTTAATATTTACACATATTAACACAACTATATTTCTTCTAAGAACAGCAACAAAAAAATCATCAAAACCTACTGTGCAAATCCCACTTTGAACAAGGGAAGAAACAAGAGACACTTCCAGAGAATAGAGCTGTTGCATAGTGGGCAATGTAAAAACCATTACACTTCTCATCTATTAAAAAAAAGGGAGAACACAAACAAAGAAGTCAGAATTATTTTTCTCTCTTACACTGGTGAGAAAGCAACATTTGCAGAATAACTTCTGAATTCTTATAGAATCAGAGAGCAGTATTTGTAGGACTTTTTATGGAATACAGATGTCCAGTTTGAGAAAGTTTAATGAAGCTTCAACTGTTGCCTCCCTCTCACTCTGAGCTTATTATGCATAATTCAACAGGTTTAATCTAATTTTTAAAATTATATAATGTTCATCCTGCTATTTGATTTCAGCTGACTGCACTGACTGTACCTGGGGGTAGATACTGAAGGCAGCAGACACATTATTCTAAAGAAATCTGTGAAGGGGTGTAAGATAATAATAAATTTTGCTGCTCTTCCTTGTCTGCCTACCTTAAAAAAACCAAACAAACAAACTCCAAACCACCCATAAAAACCCCAACCAGGGACAGCTTGGCCTGGTCACCACCACAAGAATCCCAACAGCCCTCACTTGCCAGACCCTGATATGTAGATGTCCACTTTTTAGTTCCTCAGAGTTCTCTGTGCCCCAAATATTGTGCCACCTCCATCCCTCTCCCCCTTTTTTTCTTATGAGCAATTGCATTACAATTAAGGAATAGAACACAGGTAAGGAGATTATACCTGTTTGTCATCTGGCAATGTCATAATGATCAGTTTCACATTGGCAAGCTCTTGCCTAATGAATGAGAATGAGACAAAAGAAAGCAAAATTTCCTGTATGAATCTTAGGTTTAAACTGTGAACTATTTTTGCTTCTGTGTTTTAGAAAATTTTGGATTCCATGAAAACAAATACATTTAAAAATCCCTTTCTAATTTAATATATAGCTCTATACATTCTAGCACTTTCTCACTCTTTAGAACAGTAGTTACACTTTTTCACACATTCTGTTTAATCTTAATTTTTAAGGAAATTAATTTCTAAGAACATGCTGTTTTGCATTAGCAAAATCTAGCACTCAGGACTGGTGTAACACTCCACTTACCACGTGACTTGAGAGGAATCTGACTCAGTAGTGAGAAGAAATTCTTCAATATGTATTAAAGGCCAATCCCAAATTAGAGTGAGAGAATAAATATCCCACATGCTTAAGATGTTCTAGATGAAAAAAAATCAGACATGAGTTCATATTTTCCTCATAGAAGACAGTTTTGGAGCAAAATATTGTATTTTGTGGCCTAAATAATGAATAGGAGTAGAATTAAAAAAAAAAATAAAAATACAGGAACAGCAACATGCTCTTAATATAAGGAAATAGAAGCACCTTCATGTTATAGAAACTTCACTTTAAACCTCAAAAAATATGTTTATAAGCTGGTTCAAGAACATTGTAAAGTGAAGATTAAGCCAAATCATTACCCATACCTCTGTATCCAAAACAAACAGCTGATTGTCAAGGACTTGAAGTTTTGCAGCACCTAAAAAATATTAATGCTCATATAAATTCATTATTTTTCTTGAGATATGTATCAGAAGCAAAAAACATATTCAAACACACAACCAAGTGTTGGAAACCTCATGGAACTTCCTAGGACTGTGCAAAGTTTAGCTTAAAGAGAACTGTGATTTATGTAACTATTAAAGTTAATAGTTGAAGGGTTATTGAGTAAAACTGTAATTCCAAAGCCCACATTTTGGTTGTACCTTTATAAAAATGTTCCGTTTGGTACCTGTGAATTTATTAAATATAATGAAATAACAAAAAATAAGTACATTCTGTAATTAAATATGAAACCTACACTCACCTATAAAAAGATAAAACTTTCTTTACCTTGGATCAGACTTGAATCAGCAAAACTTTGAGCAGACACCAGGGCATTGGTGGGGTCCACCTCCCATTTGGAGAGCACATAATCACCTTTACCCTATGAGGAGAGGCAAAGTAAAATGGGGTTAGACAGGAGATATTTGACCACTGACATGTCTGCTTCTACAATTGATCTTTAACTTGGAAAGCTGCAAAACTAAATTTAACTTTATTCCCCTACTGATGTTCAGAAAAAATACACTGATTTCTTTATTTTTAATTTAACTTTTTTCTCTTCTCCTTTCAAGACTGGCCTTTGTTACTGTGATTGTTAAACTCAGCAGTTTTTGGCTCTTTGAAAAGCAGCATTTCAAAATATCCACTTTCCATTCTCATAGAACATAAAAGCTGAATGAAATTACTCTGTGCCTACTGAGGAAAATCCCATTGAATTCAACAGGCTTAAAAAAACAAACTCAGTGAACTTGTTTGCAGTCCCAAATTACATTTCAAAGCATGTCTATGTTTTAATTTCTTTATTAGTTCCTGTACTTAATCAATGCTTTGTTGAATTAGACCTTGCTATTTTAGCAGGCCTTGTTGAAGGAGAGCCTGACTGGAAGATTCTTGCCAACTTTGGTTTTATCTGTGTGCTCAAGGATGGCATCTATAAACAATCCAGCCTGTACAGACCAGGAACCAGTGATTTACTAAGCTCAGAAATTCAGGGTGAAAATATTTACCCCTCATCCATCATAACAAAGTAATTGTGGAAATGACAACAGTTATTTCCTTATGAGAAATAACTATGGAGAGGCTGCAGAAGTGATAACCTTTAAATTTACAGTGAAGGAAATGAAAAGCAAAACAGTGCAAAAAGCTGATGAGCTTCTTTTTCAAGCAGCTGGAGACAAATTTTGTTGTAGATCCAAAAGTGCCATCACTGATCAGATAAAAATTGTTATGATCACGTTCTTAGTGCTTACCCCAATTATCAAATGGATTTTATTCACTGAGTTGATGATCACAAAATCCTGACAGCCCAGGCTGTGATGCTCTCCCGTGGCAATGAAGGTTGTCTTTATCTGTCCTTGTAACTTGTGGGTGGGAGAGGAAGAGGATGTCAACAAATGGAGAAAAATAAGAGTTGTTTATAGTACCAGGGGGTAAAATTTCTCTGCTCATTTCTAAACGTACAGAGAAAGGAACAGTCACAGCTGTGAGGTGGAATGATGGACTGGTAAATAGTCAGTGGAATGTACAGAGCAAAGTTTAGTTACAAACTCTGCATTTTTAACAATTTAACTGGTTTTGAAGGTGTTCCTTACTTGCTTTGCTGTAGTCATATCCATCTTCTCAATTGCTAAATATTAAAAAAAATCAAAATCAGTGTTAAGTAAACTTTTTCAAAATTTTAAAAAGGCACAAAAAAACTTTTTGAATACAGGTATCCCTGTTCCAATGAAATCCCAAGGGATCAGTAGCTTATCCTACCTTCCTGTGTTTTACCAAGTGGGACACACATAATGCAGAAGCATCCATTGCTTGTGAGAATGAACATGTGATAAACACCTAAAAAAACCCAAAAGAAATATTTCAAACTGAAGTATTCAAGAGCAACTAAAGAGAAGACTTGCTTGTAAACAGGACAGTGAAATAATTGTCCCCCCAAAAAAATCATCTGACCAATAGATTTTTAAACAAACTATCTTAAACAAAAATTTTGTCATTTCCAATTAGGAGCAAAATAATATATTCAATTGTGACAGAACAGGGCTGGAGCTTTTAGAACTGAACTACTGAAGTCTGATAGAAGAAGAGAAGGAATTCTTCCTTTTTAAGCATTTTCACATGTTTAGCACAGTCTCAAAAGAAAGAGGTATTGAGCTCTGAATGTTTTTCTCCTATGGCATTTGTAAAATAATTAATGAGATAAAGAATCCTATACAACTTTGCCTTGTACACATAAAATTAACTTTAAAATTCACTTTTCTTTATGCTTTTCTGTATTATTTATTTTGCAATCTCTTTCCCTGAGACCTATTAAAGGGGAACAAAAATCACAAAAATTCAGACAAAAGGGGGAGAAAAAAAATCATCCAGTTCTTACCTGCATCTGCAATATCTTTAACAAAAAAGAGACTTAAGTAAGTCTTTTCACTTGTAGATTGTTCAACCAAAATCTGAAACAGAACAGCATAAAGACTATTATTCTGTATTTCACAAAAAAACAAAAGAAAAAACAAAAAAAAATATTGATCATCAGTTCAAACTTTAAACTTCTTTTTTTCATGAAGTTTCTTGTTTATGAATGTCATTCCTAAATAGATTTTCCTTATTCGTTACTCATGGGAACAGAAGTGCCTATTTCACCTGTTTGGTTAGAATATGTGGTCAAAAAGACAATGATGTTTATACTTATGGTATTTGGAAGAATGATTAAAAAACCTCAAGAAAGTCTAAGACAAAAATGTTTTCAGCAAAATTAAACAGAAAAATTACTGTACCTTTGTTAGCAAGGTTTGTTTTGATGGGATGTGAATAAGATGTAAACTGCCACTTCTCTCACCAACCACAAGGAATTGTTTGTCTTGACACATACCCACTACATCCACGTTAGTATCTGAAAAGTTTCATGGCAAAATGTCAGATATTAAGGTTTGGATTTAATGAATAAATATTAAAACACAAACTGGACAATGCAGTGTCCCAGATTTCTTCAAAACAAGTTATTCTGACTAAATAAAACACAGGAAGAGGTGTACAGGGAGTGGTTTTGGTATCCATTATTCCCACCTCAGTGAAAAGTTAGAAAATATTCTAATTAAATTGTACTGAAATAGTTAATTATGTTCAGAAGCCAAAATCACTTTTTATTACTTAGGCACTAGTTATAATGCTTCCCTTTACAGGCTAGTCAGACACTGGCTATGTTTCCTGTACAAACCTAGGTATTTTAAAATAATAGTATATAACAGTTTTCACTTGCCAACTGGTATTCCAAAGGAAAGAACTCACCAAACTGAATATTCATCAGAAGAGACAGCCCAGTGCTGTCCAGAAGTGCCACAGATTTGTCCACAACAATAATGCTGCCATCCCTGGAGCTGTGTGCATGGAGCTGAGGGTTTACAGAGACCTGGGAAGGGGAAAGTTGTTTCACACAGGAACACTTCAGAAAACACGACACAGAAGCCCAGGTAATTATTAAGAAAGACAAAAGCACAGCTTTGATGGGTTGTACCTTCTCTGAAGATGTGATTTGCAGCAATGTGTCCACCTGGTACAAGGCGGTGCCACACTCGTGTCCCAGCCCCACAGGGAGCTGCCCGGTGTCATCGTTCAGCAGGAGCTCGATATCGTTCCACATCTTTGCCTGGGATAAACATTTCAGGAACATCTTGTAGAGCAGACAGCTCTACTAAAAAGTTACACGGCCACAGACAAGTTATTGGTTTTATTACTGGATGGGGACACCGTGACAGGAGGAAGGGCTGTACAAGAAGACTCTTGAGGATAAACAGCGTATTTAGAACCAAGTGAGCAGTGCGGATCCCTGCCCGGCTGAAGGCAGCTTTGGGGAAACATTTCGCCAACTAAGTTCACAGCCAGAGTCCTCCCCACCATGCTGTGAACACCCCCTGCTCACAGCGACTCCGATGCCCTGCCCTCAGGGACCCTCATCCCCTCTACTGGAGACAAACCCCTGTCCACAGGGATCACCTGTTCACAGGAACCTCCATCCCCTGCCCCCAGGGAACAAATGTCCCTGACAGAGGTGACAAATGCTCATAGGGACCCCCATCCCTCCCTGCCGCCGGTGACATCCCCATTTCCAGACGGACCCCTGCTCACATCGTCTCCCCGATCCCCTCACCGTTGACACTCCCGTGCCCTCATGGACCCCCCGATCCCCTCACCGTTGACACTCCCGTGCCCTCAGGGACCCGGCTGCCCTGACTGCGCCCCCTCAGCCGCTCCTGGGTTTCAATTTGGCGGGAGCCGGGACAGGCTCAACGGGTCGCCGCGGCGGCCAAACTTCTCGAAAGCGAACGCCCCACCCCAACCCACAAAGCACCGCGTTCCCCCACGCCCCCCCCAGCGCCACATCCGGGCACCCGCAGTGAGGGCGGGCGGGGCCGCGCGCGATCGCTGTGGCCGCGCAGCCGACGGAGGTCGAGCCCTGCGAGGACGTTGCTGAGGGGCGGCGGTCCGGGCGCTCGGTCATGGCGGTGAGCGGTGGTCGCTGCCGGGGTTTTGAGGCTGGGGTGGCAGGGAAGGGGCTGGTGGGGGGCAGAGCCGGGGAGGGCCGGGTCGGGAGCCGTGTGCGCGGAGGCACAAAATGGCGCCCGCCGCGCCTTGGGCTGCGGCGCCATGATGGGCTCTGGGAGGGGCGGCCGCGCTGCGCCCACCGCTTCGATCCCCGTCTCCAGAAGTTTCTGTTTCGTTCCTCGGGGCTTGGAGAGAGGCGAAGACTCCCTGGCACTGAGCCCTGGTGGTTTCATGGCTTTGGGGAGAAGTGCTGTGGTCATATTGCCGTTTCTCACGGGGACTGTGGGGCGAAGCTTCCCTGTGAGGGGAGCGACATGGTTCTTGTACCGTGTTAAATTTTTGTTTCTCTTCTATTCTTTGCTCTTCTTTTTTGTGTTTGGTCACAGGCTTTTTTGCGTTCGAATAATTTGCTCCCGTCCTGCTTTTTATGGTGAAAATCGATGGGAAACGTCTCTGCTGTAGTTAGCACTGTCCTTCATGTTCAGGCAGGGTCTAAGTGTAGTTTTTTTTTCTGTGAAAAATTCCATGATTTGTTAATGTACAAAGGCATTTCGTTTCTAAATGGATTGAAGAATCAGTAAGAGTTATCAGAGAGTTAATATGATGTGATTAATTTTTTCAAAAGTTGTTCAATAGTTTGGAGTGTAAAAAAATCCCAAAACTCAAAAAAACTAACAAACAAACAGGGCTTGAAAGTTATAAAACTTTTCATAGTTGACTTTAAGAATTTTTGCGGAGTCTAATCTGGTAGTTAAAAGTTCTTGTCTTGAAAGTTTGAACAGTGGTGAAACAGGGGGACTGTAAACTTCTGGAGAAAGTTAATTTTTTTTTTTTTTGTTATATAACTTACCCTATTAAGAGTAAGATAACATTTTTCTATAAAAGGATTTTAATTATGTACTTTGGTTTTGTACTTAGATTAAAGATACTGCTACTATATTTACAACTTCCTCTAAAGTATAGGGGCTTATTCAAGGTAACACTGAGCCTGTGGCCAGTCTGAGCACTGAGAATAAACTCAGTGAATTCTTTCAGGTTTTTAATTGCTGGGATTTTTGTAGCACAGAGATTTCCCCCAGGTGCAGAGCACAAGGGCAGTAATGAGCAGCACTGTGTAAATAATGAGATTGGTAGCCTTGGAAAATGTGACAGTGGGCTCAGTTTCACTTGGATGTTGTGTTTTAAATCCCAGCTAATTTACATTTATTTTTCTCAAGTAACTTCAAAATGTAAACAGTAGTAGCTGAAATATAAATCAAATGTTTACCTCCAGCATGTCATGAAGAAAGTCTGCCATTAGCACACAGTACATTAATGACAATTTGTAATATCTGTTGTGACTTAAGGAAAAGGAATTGCTTTGTTTCAAATGAGCTTTTGAAGGTTTTCCCATGTTTTGTTCAGTTTGCAAACTGTTCTGCCACTTGCAGGAAAATGCGAGTTCAAGTCCTCTGCTACATTAAATTGTCTTCCTGAATAGCAGTTCTGGGCCAAAGGATGATATAGTGACATCTTCTACAGCCCCACATTGTTCAGAAGGTTTGATTATGACTGGTACAGTGGAGATCAGAACAAGAGCAGTGAACCTGTAAAATCATTAATGAGAGCACGTTCACCTTCTCAGTGTGTGCTTTTTCACTCTGCTCCTTTCAGAGCATCGTCCACCGGTTGTAGTCATTTACCTCTCACACACTGGGTCACAGAGTATCTTGATTTCACAGTATCAGTGTTTGAATTTAGTCAAACTTCGAATTCAGTCCTAGGTCAAGGTTTAGAAGGAGTGGAGGGAACATCTTGGTTTTCATTATTTGGTAAAAATGTGACGTTGGAACAGATGTAAGTGATCTGTGTGTACTCTCATACAAATAAATATTTTTGCAGAGATACTGTTGAGGTGTTTCCTCATTCCAGAGTGAGCTGTCTAACCCTAACACAGTACACCTTACTGCATTTCCCTTCAAAGTTCACTCCATGCTTCAGAACACTGGGGATTTTGTGCTGTGCCTCAGTAATGCCCAAACTTGTCAGGTCACTCAGATCTGCTGGGACAGCACTGACCTTAAGTAATCCTGGTCTTGGACATGCTAAAAAGTGATTGACCTACAAACTTTACTTAGAGAAAACTACCTCAGAGTTTAGTTTTACTGATACTCCTAGAAGTACTTGGAAAAAGTAAAGTACAGTTTAATGTAGTGAGAGAGCAAAATGTGAACTTTTTATCAGTTCTCCTTATTAAAATCTTGGAAAATTAATCTGAATGCAGTTACACAGTTCCCTGCAATTCTCTAAAGCTATTGCCTAAGGACAGGGTGAACACAGCATTGTCTTTGTTAAAAAGAATCAGATGTATCTTCAGAGGAAGCATGAGATAAATTGGTTTTTTTTTTCCTCTGTTTTCAGTCCTAAGCTTCTGTTTCTTAAAAATGGTGTCTTCATGTGCAGGGTAGTGATACAGAACGAGATGGAGTAGTCCCAGAAAAATCTTCTCCAGAAAGAGAGAAGAAAAAGGAACAATCAGATGCCTCCAGTTCTCCCAGAACATCAAAGCATCATTATTCGAGATCACGCTCACGGTCAAGGGAAAGAAGACGAAAGTCAGGTATGGTCTCGATGGAAGCAAATTGCTTGTGGAGCTGAAATCTCTTAAAAGCAATTTTGGGAAAAATAGACAGGCTTAGCCCTAGAAACTTGTTAGAATTGGGGGAAAGTGGATCTACTAACTTTTGAGATGTATTCTAAATATTGAAACTGATGGGGGAAAAGGTCTTATCAGTATTGAGGGGAGTGGGGAAGTGGGGGCATGGCCAGGCCACACCAAACAGGAACCTGTCCCATTTAGTTTCATTTTGATTAGATAAGCATAGACTGGGATACTTTTGCATAGTTGTAACAAGAATAAGGTCACCTGGCAGAAGAACATGATTGGAGTATGATGTGGGGGTTTTTTTCACTGTCAGAGCTTAAATAAATGCAAAGCACTAGGATAACAGCCAGGGTTTGCTTTCTGCAGTAGATAGTCAAATAGTGCTGTTTGTTTTTTAAATCTTGACTTTAAGAGATGGAATAATTGAAAGGAGCTAGAAAGATTATAGCCAGGTGATCTCTTCTTTATCTTGGTAAATGACAGTAAATGTATTCTTCTCCAGATACTGAAGGAAGAAAACACAGAAGCCGGAGCAGAAGCAAAGAGGTAATTAACACTTTGTAGTGTTTAGGTAATTGTACATCTTAAAAAGTATCTTGTAGTAATGCACATATGCGTAAACTTATATAAATGACTTTATGGTAAGTACAAGAAATTGAAAACTTTAAGCTTAAAAATGGATATGGAGAGCCTTTCATAGTGAAGCATGATTGCAGCCATCATGTTGACAAGGTAATAGTTTTATAGAAAATGCTTTCAGAAACTAGTAACTTTTTTTTTCTTTTCTTTTTTTTTTTAATTTTTTTTTAAATTTTTGTGGAAACAGCCAAAAGAGAGAGTTCATGTGGAGAAGTAGAATGGTGTTCTTGATCACTTTTACAGAGCTTCCATTACCCAAAAGCCTTGGGTGGCTTTGTTCCTGGCCAGTGTTCAGGACTTTGAATAATGCATACCTGTCTACTTAGGTGTATTAAAAATAATTCCCCACCGGACTGAGCTCTGTTTATTGCATCCTTTAATTGTAATGGCTGTCATAGCTTGACAAACAAGCTGAGTCAGCTGGAAACATGGCAGTAGCAGCAAAAAATTTCAGAGGGCTGTCTCTTAAAATAAATGAATAAGTGTGTGTGTGAATATATAGGGGAGTGAGAAGAGACAGCATCAATATTGCCTTAAAAATCACACACCAGAGAAGAGCTGAAACAAGCAAACCAGGAGCATCAAAATAGTCATAAAGAAGCTTAAGCTGTGTGGGGCAATAGGCTGGGACAGATAAAGCACTTTTAACCTCAAACCTGGGTCAGGAACTTCTCCTTCCCCCATTCCAATGGAAGCTCTGTTAAAAAGAAAAAAAAAAAAAAGAAGGAAAGAAAAATCTAGGCGAGTTTTTGTGAAATTGAATAATATATTGTTTAGCTCACATGATAACATTTCTATAATAAATCATACTCAGCGTGCTAATGCGCGAAGAGACTGAACTGAAGACGCTGCAGACTCAGATAGCAAAATTATAACCTACTTCATGATAAGGTAACTATTAGTCATTCAAACTCATATTTCCCTTAAAAATATCTTAAATCCGTTATGGGATATAATGGTGGTTTTATTACTTAGTGTGTGTCTGAAAGATGTGATTAAAAAAAAATTCTAAGACTCTTTAATTATTAAAAAAAAAAAGGTTTTTAAAATCCTGTCCAGTGCTTTGCCAAGCTCTAGGATCTAATCGTACACGATTTATTTAGCAGCTTTTAAGTTTCACAGAGTGAACAGATGAGAAATGGTCTCCCACATTAGATGTACTGTTGTCATTCATTTGCAAGATTAAACTCTGTCTAGACTAAATGCTGAATATCGGTAATTCTTCTTAGTATGTATGTGAGAACAATTACTTATATATACTTACAATTAATGTACAGGTAACCTCAGATGTAACAACTGATTATTAAAGGAGTTAAGAATAAAATACTGTGGAAGCAGGAAAATCATCTACTATTCTTGTTTACTTGAAGAGCAATAATCAAATATATTTAGAAATGGATACATATTAATAAAGAATTAGGCTTTTGCAAGTGGTATAAACTAATTACAGCATCTTCTCCAGACTCATTTGAAAGAAAGTTCTGTTGGAAGAAAAGTTTTTATGAGTATTTAACAGATGTAGATAAGCAAAAAAAGCAACAACTTTTGAATAATTGGGATTTATCTAAAACGTATGTATCATGCTTAGTT
Source organism: Cyanistes caeruleus (assembly GCF_971803275.1). NCBI lineage: Eukaryota > Metazoa > Chordata > Aves > Passeriformes > Paridae > Cyanistes > Cyanistes caeruleus. The sequence goes on along the minus strand of NC_141718.1, from coordinate 3,265,952 downwards.
TGTGACTTGAGCAGAACATTATTGAAACATAAGACTTAAGTGGGCTATGCTTTTGTGCTAGAAAGGTTTCAAAACACACTGGATATATTAAGAAAGGGTGTTGATGTCACGACTTAGTCTCTAAGGAAAGCACTGGCAAAAATCAGGCCTGACCTTGCTAAATATTTTTGGCATTGCAGCTATAAAAAGGAATCTTTTTTTTTAAGAGGCACTGCAGGAAGGAATTGCGGTATAGTGGAGCAGCATATCTGTAATTTAAAACTACTGTGGGAAGTCTGAGTGATGCATGTTCATTTGAAATACTAAAAATGGGATATCAGCCTTGTAAATTACCACTTTTCTTTGTAAAAAGTGTTGGAAGTTACTGAAGAGAGTTTTGCTCTAGAAAATACTTACCTAATGATGACTAGAAGGTTTTTTGGTTCTAAAGGCAAAATAGTTTATCTGGAACTACGTGTGGATTTTAGTAACTTTCTACATGGAAGGCTCAGCCAAATATTAAATAGTCACTGCAACTGTATTTATATATATGCCTATTCATAAATTGACAGGTTCTTTAAGATAGGTACTTAAGTCCTTGGAATAGAGACAGTAACTAAAAATGACAGGTTTTTTGTTACAATGCTTTGAGTCTTATATGGAAGCACTGTAGAGATACCTGGACGGATACCTTAAAAATCCTTTCTAGACAGTGGGAGGAGGGAAAAGGGGAAAAAAATTATAGTGTGCATTTGAAACTTTGGGTAGTTGGTGGCATTAGGTAAAGCAGCTGTGGCTCACGATTGAGTCACACTCCTAAGGTTACTAATGTTGCATCACAACTTAGCATTTTTATCTTCTGATACCCATACTAACTCTCTTTGTTGCACTATTTTCCTGAAAGAACCAACTTCTTCTTAAAACAGGCAAGAAGACATGAATCCAAAGAGAAGTCCTCCAAGAAGCACAAATCTGAAGACCACAATGACAAAGAGCATTCTTCTGACAAGGGAAGAGAGAGCCTAAATTCATCTGAAAATGGTGAGGAGAGGCATAAACGCAAAGACAGAAAGTCATCCAGAGGGAGGAGTCATTCCAGATCCAGGTCTCGGGAAAGGTAAGTTGTTGCATGTGATTATTGTGTGAGTGCGTTTCCAAAAGCCATGTTTGGAATTATTGTAGAGTTCTGAAATACAGCTGAGTTCCATTCCTGACGTAGTGTAAAGCATCAGTTTATATTGAATGTTTCAGTTTTCAGGTAGTGCATTTGTGGATAGTATTTTGCAGATTGCTTCAAAATAAAAGTACAAAATAGCACTAAGGCTTCATATGAGGATGTCACTCATGTTTATAATTGTTACAGAAAATATTAAATGTACCTTACTGTTAGTGACAGGAAAGCAATTATACCTTACAGTGATATGGCTCTTTACCTCCTGAATCATGAGCTTCCTCAGAGGGTGTGCTAGCCAGTCCTTGCCTGGTAGCCCACCCAGCACATTCTGAGGGCAGGAAAATTGCCTGGGGCAAGCAGAACTTCTCCTTTGTAGCTGAGGGATGTGCAAAAAACAGGGTAGAAAGGAACAAGCTTTGGCTAATGACAGGCTGAGGGACTGGATGTGACTCACAAGCTGGAGCTTGGGCACCTCTTCCCAAAAGTCTTGGAATACCATGGAGAGGAGCAGGGTTGTGTTGCCTTGGATTTAAGACTCCTGAATTAGATTAGTTGGGCTTTGTATTTATTTTGAGATGAACACTTTAGTGAACAACTAAAAAATGCAGTGTTGATGAGTATGCCTATTTATAGAAACTGTGCAGTTCTGTTGTGGCTGGTGATGGCGTTTGGTTCTTTTCCCATTTCATCCTTAGACCTACAGCTTAATCTGTTCAAGGCATGAACATTTCCATGTATAGTTTGTAGTCTCCCCACCCTGCCTGATGCATTTTGCCCTGTGGTGATGAACCCCTGTGCAAGTCCTTAAGTACAAACTACATTTGAACTGCACAAGAATATGTGTAAGAATTCGGGGCGTGTGTTTCAGACGTCATCGTAGTAGAAGTCGTGATAGGAAAAAATCCCGATCCCGCAGCAGAGAGAGGAAGCGACGGATCCGATCTCGCTCTAGATCAAGATCTAGACACAGACATAGAAGTAGAAGTAAAAGCAGAACTAGGAGCAGAAGCAGGTAAGTGTTACGTTCCATATACATGGTGATGTTTGGTTGGATGTTTTGTGGTGGGTTTGCCAGTTAATGTCTGTTCAGTGCAGTTAAATGTGTTTGGCTTTTTCTCAGCTGTATTGAGTGGGTTCAGGACTGAGTGGTTTGCTTGGTCTTAAAACATTTGTCCTAGGCATCTGAAGTGTCTCAGGCTCTTGGCTTTTCATAGTGTGACTTCTTGTTAGCAACAGTTCTTAAGTGGGAAGAGCTGAAGAGTAAGAGACAGGTGACCCTTTCCTGTGTTTAATACAATAGTAGTATGGTTGGCATATTTATCCCTTCAGTTTATGTACATATGATAAAAGGAAAGTTTAACTGGGAATGGCTGTCAGAGCACATATACAGATCAGAAGCTAATTCTCATTAGCTCCACAAAATTAACTTATTTTTTTCTGTGATGTGGCAGTTGGTGTGGTGTTAAGGTAAACTTTGGCTCAGATGAATTATTTCTGATATGAATGTACTCTTCAGTGTTAGTGATTACCAGCTTCTGTTTGTCAAGTTTGGCTTGAGTATGTTTATCACATTAATTTTTCTCCCTGAGTGCTTTGATTTCTTCCTTAAGTTCTAGAAGCACTTGGTCTAGACACATACTGGCTTGGTCTGGGTCTGTTTGACAGAGTTGAGATTCCATACCTCACCTGGGATATGCTGGAGTTGCCATTTTCATCACTATACAGAAGTTAATGTTTTTCAATACTGATAATGCATTCAGTGTTTTGGTGTAGTCTCTCTGTATCATCTTTGAATTCTTAATGCCCTGTAGGATTTTCTCAGTGGTGAAGCTGAAATACAACTTAATGACTGCTACAGATGTTTTGTTGAAAGTAGTTTGAATGAAAATCAGTGTCCCTGCAGAGCTGCAAGAAAGTGTTGACTGTCCAGTTCTCTTAATAGTGTTTTCACCAGAATATTTTAAATTGTTCTGTGACTGGTTATGACTACTCAGCATTACAATGGAACATTGGAGTCTTAGCAATCACACTCGTGTAATGCTACAACATCCCTTGTGAAACTGTTCAGAAGACTTATCTTTCTGAAGAAGTAGTTGAATTACGTGGTTTGTGTCACATTTTTGACATGCACTTTCTACCAAACATTGAGCTGGGGTGAGTAGAGCTGGGTCTGCAGTTGGTACATGTTACTTGCATTTAATGGTATTTAAGCTACATTCAGCATGTTGTGCAAGGCTTCAGCTCCCCATTTTTTCCAGTTAGTGTAGACAATGTGCTCTGTTCAAAAGTCAGTTTGAACACTGTGTGTAATGGCTCCATGAAAACTTTGTGTCCCAGAATAAGTTTTGGCTTCTACAGTGGAATTCAAATTGCCTGAAACATCAGATGTGGGAAGAAGAAGTAAGGAGCAAGGGATAGTCATAGCTTAGGAATTTCTCCAACTGGAAACAGGCTTTGTGGGATGCTGGTGGACATAGTGCAAGAATCCTTTTCTTTTAAGTACTGTTTGTGTCTCACAAATCCTTGAGAATGGAAGTCAGTGAGGCATAAATCTTTTTTATCTGGATCTAGAACACTTCATCAAGTAGGGATCAGACAAAGCCTGGAAAAAGAGGTGACTTAGAAGCAGTCCTCAAGGCAGACTGCACAACAAGCCAGATAAATGTGATGTGGAAGTCTACCATATTAAAACTCACCTGTGAAAGTAATTCCCTCATTCCTGACATGAACTTTCTGTTCTGTTATAGTGAGCAGGCTGTGACAGAATAATTTGAATAGCAAAGCTTGACCTTCTCTTGATGGTTCTTTGCATAATCTCAAGCTCAGATTTTCAGGTGATCTGACCTCATCGGCATTTAAACCAATCTTTTGGTTTGCGAGTGCCTAGAACCTCCTGGCAGTTCTTTAGTGGTGTGGCTCTGATTAAATGCTAAGTGGAAAACATGACACCAGCTGCTTGTTTCAAATGGAAATACTTCAATACAAAAGCTCAAATATTTATTTCCTTGATGTTTACCAGTGAAATAAAGCATCACAGACCAAAGACAAGACCAAACAACAATAGTCAGCACGGGAAAAATGAAGGTATCTTTGAAACATGCATTACATCTTATCTCAGGAATGCAGATCTGTCACTTCCCAGTGCCTGAATCTGCATCTTGTCATCTTCTCTGAAAAGATAAGTCTTGCCTCCTTTGTATTCTACCAGATTTGTCATGTAAACAAGGATCTTTTGTGATGTTTGTAGATGCTGCCCAGGTTGCAAACAGAAGAAATAGAATATCTGAATGCCATGAAAAGTGGCTGTTGTCAAGTTAGCCATTATCCCCAGTTAGCTATTGCCCCAAATGGGTGGTAATAACATACAAGTGAAAAAAATAGAGAAACGCCTTTGTGCATCTCAATTTACTGGTTATGGCAAATCTGGGAAAAGTGTGAGTGATACCTCCTGTAAATTAAGCTTTGTTGAGCACTTCCAGTGTCTGTGACTTGTTTGAAACACCAGTGTCAGAGGCTTAAACTGGGATAAACCCTTATCTCTTGTACTCTAGATATTGATGATCCTAGCACGGAGAACTGCTGCTAATACTACCCTGTATATGTATTTTGAGTAGCTCTTGTTTAGATGGGATTAGATACAGGTGTCCTAAGAATGAGTCCTGCTTGGAAGGAGGTGGGGAGAAGTGAGGAAGAGATGAACTGAATGTTTTGGTATTTCACTTAAAAATACATATTAACTGGGTTCTTTTCAGATGGTCAGGCTCAAGGTAATTCATGCTTCAGAGTTCTCTTCCCAAGAGAAACCCAAGGCAAATCATGTGTTCAGCTTAGTAGACTCCCTCAAAGCACATTTAGGGAAGAGGATACAGAGGGAAGCGTAATAGTAATTTCCTGAAGTACTGTTCCACTTCTTAAATTTGGCCTCTTCAAAATTCTCTTTATTAACATGATTACAGTGCTTTGAGGTCTCTTACAGTTTTAAAACATTCTCGTAGCTTGATTCATTCAAGTTCTCTTGCAATTTTTACCAGAAGTTAGATGATTTTTCTTTGGATTTAGAATCTCTAGAGCAGATCTATTTGTTCGGAACACTTGAGTATGAGAGGGTAAATGAATACCCAGAATTGTACATTCTGTTACAGCTGGAAATCTTCAGTTTTAGCTCTGTGTTCTTCCAAGACGACTGTTGCAGTATAGACTGAAAGCTTTTCTTGACAGCTCCAAATTAATCATAAAGCATATTTTCAAAGCTGTAATCAAATACTTTATGAAATATTAAGCTGCATGTGTACCTTCACTGTTTTAGCAAGTGTTAAATTTGGTTACAGAGAGAGGAAGAAAAGAATTGAAAAGCCCCGAAGGTTCAGCAGGAGCCATAGCCGGAGTCCGAGCCCGCCGCCTTTCCGGGGACGAAACACAGCTATGGATGCACAGGAAGCCTTAGCCAGAAGGTCAGAAACTGTGATGGTTTTAATGATACGTGACATTAATAACCTCCTGATGTTGATTTTGCATGCCTAAATATTTTTGTTTTCGTGTACCTCTAGGCTGGAAAGAGCAAAGAAATTGCAAGAACAGAGAGAGAAGGAAATGGTTGAAAAACAGAAGCAACAGGAAATGGCTGCAGGTAGCGCATGTGTATTAGATTAATTCCTCAGCAATACTATGAGTGGAAGATAGGCTTATGTTACAGGAGACTTGCAGTCTTTTCCAACTGTTGGGCAGGTTGTCTGTATGTAACTGTTAATAAGAAAAACAACAAGAACTAGGAAATGTTAAAAAACAAACAGAACTAAAAATAAGAAAAGAAAAATCCCATCAAAAGTTATTGGGGTTTTGTATTACTGAGTGTACAAGAAGAATACAGTATGTTGGGCTGATAAATTATTTCATGGTGGCCATTGGGCTGCTACTTGCTCAGGGGTATTTAGAACTACAAGGTGCATTAGTTTAATTTCTGGTTCTCATTTACTAAAACTACTGGAGACATATGTGTTCTTTAGTTGAGAAATCATATGTATTTTATAATGCATTTGTTATCTGCACAGTTCCAACTTCTATTGAAGGGAAGTGTTTGAGGGGTTTGGCTTTTTTGCTTGATTATGGGGCAGGTTGGTGGTTGGGTTTTGTGCATGTGTTGGGGTTGTTTCCCAAAGTCAGAAATTCTTTCTAGCAAGTTGCCTTTGTTCCTCAGCGGCTGCAGCCACGGGAGGCTCCGTCATCAATGTCGCGGCTCTGCTGGCGTCAGGGACACAAGTGACCCCTCAGATTGCCATGGCAGCTCAGATGGCAGCGCTCCAGGCCAAGGCACTGGCAGAGACTGGCATAGCTGTGCCCAGCTATTACAACCCAGCAGCAGTGAACCCCATGAAATTTGCTGAGCAAGAGAAAAAGCGGAAGATGCTTTGGCAAGGCAAAAAGGAAGGGGTAATGTTGGCTTTTCTTACCTTCATGAACTTGGTTTGGGAATATCTTGCACTTGGTTTAAAGATGCTGATGAATGTTATTTCCAGCTTTCATATCTCTTAGCAGGTTTTAATATCAGCCTGAAGTAAAACTTCAGTAAAACTAAGAGATGGACTTTGATGATCCTTGTGGGTCCCTTCCAAATCAGATTATTCTTTGATATAGGAGTGAAAGGATTAGGATAATTAGTCCTTCAGTGATAAACAGTTGTGACACAAGACTCAGGGAAACCCCCAAATGTCATAAAGCTTCAGAGGTATAGTTGGATATTAGTGCTATTTTTGTGAGTTTACCTACAACTTGGAACTAAACATCAAATCCAGATGGTCTCCCTTTACTGGGAAGGGATGGCTAAGGTATTGAATGTATATATAACCTCTCCTTTGTGGGACTGTAGAGATTTCTCCTGTGGTGGTTGTGTCCTTTCCAATTGCAAATTGCAAAGACAAGTCTGTGGATCTTGCTGATAACTTTGCAGGAGCAGAGTAATGCAATATTAATCCTAACTAAAGTCATAAATACAAATAAGCCTTCAGGCTTTTGTGCTGTGTCAAATGCCTTTGCAGTTAAATGAAGTAAGAAAGGCACCTGTGGAAGTTACTTTTTCAGAAAGTTGCTGTATTTGAGTAGAGCTTTTGCCTGCTGATACTGTGGGGAAAAAGGGCTAGTTTTATAATTGTGTTTTTGTCTCTTGTTAGTCTGGTATAGGTTTTGTTAGGCTGGTTTCCATCTTGCAGCAGTTACACAACAAGCTGCCTTACCTTTACAGACTGTTCCATAAAATGTGGAAAACAAGCCGGTTCCCATGGCAATGGTGGCAGACAAAAGGGAGGGCAGGAGAACCCTGAGTGCTCTCCAGGCAGTTCTTCCTGCATTCTGCTGTGTATTGATAATTGCAATGAACAAATTCGTTTTTCCATAATTTACTTCAAGCCTGAATTCCAGCCAGGCTTCCAGACCTTTGGAAATACTAAAAGAAGGAACATACCTGTGTTTTGAACACCAGGGTTAGGTAGGCTTCCCTCACAAAGAGCTCCTGTGAGGATGCTGCAGGAGGAGTGTCAGACTTGGAAACCTTTTACTTCCAGCTCTGGTACAGAATGGGTTTGTCTTTAGCACTGCTCCTTTGCTTGCTGATCTATTGTGCTATTAATGGAATCTTACGTAAAAAGGTGACACATCTTTTTCTTTTTCTTTTTTTTTTTTAAATCTGAACAGGATAAATCACAATCTGCAGAAATATGGGAAAAACTAAATTTTGGAAACAAGGACCAAAATGTCAAATTCAGAAAACTGATGGGCATTAAGGTAAAAAATTCTGAATATGTAATTAAGTTTATTAATTGCAGGATAATGATTTCACTTTTTATTTTAGTGTACCTTTGCCAGTAAAGATTTTAAGTTAACCTGATGTAGTTAAGAGCTTTTAAGTATTTAGGAAGTTCAGAAGCAGCATCTGAACTTGAATTTAATTCACAAAGCAACTGGGTGAAAGCCTGTGTGTTTATTGACAGAGAAAATCTGCACTAGAATGTTGCAGCAATAAACCCAAATGCTTGAATCCTTACTCTTGTAAGAATTTATGAACCTGATTTTCCCAGAGCTGATGTCTGTGTTGTGTTTCCAGAGCGAGGATGAAGCTGGCTGCAGTTCCGTGGATGAGGAGAGTTACAAAACACTGAAGCAGCAGGAGGAGGTGTTCAGAAATCTGGATGCACAGTATGAAATGGCAAGATCACAGACTCACACGCAAAGAGGAATGGGATTGGGCTTCACATCTTCCATGCGAGGAATGGATGCAGTTTGAAAAATGAAAAAACAAAACAAAAGGCTGTTTTTGAAGTTTGGGACTGTGGAAGGTTCTTGTTCACATGTTGGGTCCTTGTTCACCAAAAAGCTGGCATTCTAGCTTGCATGGGTGTTGCATTGACTTTAATTTATTGAAAAATACAATTTTTTTTGTAAATATCAGATTAGTGATACTGGTGTTAGTGTTGTAATCAGGTTATACCCACTTCCATTAAACTTGACAGAACTAGAGGAGGACAGTATTTTTTAGTTAAAGTTCTACTTTTCAAACCAAGCAGCAGATGGGATGATCTCATACATGGATATTTCGTGTCCACTGTCTTGTGTACTTTTGTACTTTAACCTTGTACAGTTATTTTCAATTCTTGAAACATGAAAGAAACATTGTGTAGATGTTATTTAGCGGTCTGGGCCAATAGGCACATAATCCAGTGCAAAAATACTGGTTAATAATAAAGACATTTTTTTTCTCTAAGGTCACATAGTAATTTGTCTTTTGAGCCAAACTCCCATAAGCCAGTTAAGGGAAGGGAAAAACTTAAGGAGGTTTTGCTTTGGTTCTTTTGAAGTAGGATTTGCCTAAAATACTGTAGTCAGGGGCTTGCTGCAGATGCCCTATATCAAATGCTCTTGCATTGCACGCTGCTGCTGCCCCATCTCTCTCCACCGCTCACCCCTTCTCAGAAGAGGAAGAAAAACTCCAAAAGCGGGAGCGGTGCCGGTTCTGGAGGCACGAGCGCGTCCTCCATTGTGAGTACGACAAGAGCTGCGGTGCTGGCTGTGCCCCGCGCTGCCTACACCTCCCAGCATCCATCGCGCCTCGCCGCCCTCTGCTTGTGTGGTTCGCAGCCCCGATGCACACTGGGAGTCATAGTCCGCCGCGTGCGGCGTCCCGCCCGCTCCGCGCTTCCCGCCGCCCTTTGCCCCCCGCCCCGCCTTTCCTGCGGCGGCCAAGATGGCGGCGGAGGTGGACTTCGGGGACCGCGAGCTCTTCGGGCAGCTGGAGGAGGAGCCCGGGCCGCCCTCACCGCCCGCTCTGGACGAGCCGGACCCGCTGCTGAAGCTCTACGAACGGCTGCGCGACCGGGACGAGACGGTGCAGCGTCTGCGGGCGGAGAATATCCTGGCGGGAGAGGAAGGGCCCACGCCGGGGCGGGGGAAGGCGGGTGCGCCGCTGCTGCCGGTTCCCTTCCGGGCCAGGCGGTCCCGGTCCTCAGGGGGCTCCGGCTTCTCCCCGGGGGGCTGTGGGAAGGAACCCTCGGTCTCCGCGGGGGCCCGAAGCGGGGGAGATGAGTGAGCTGGGCGGTGAGGGGAGCGGAGGCTGGTGCTCCCAGGCTTGCTCAGAGCACGTTTTCCATAGAAATTCTCACCCTCAGAGCGGCCGGGCCCGTGGCAGCCCCAGCTCCGGCCCCGGCACGCGGGGACGGCTGTTACTGAATCCCTGCGTTCTGCCTTGCCAGGGAAAGCAGACGTCTGTGTGTTTACTTTGACAATCCATTTTAAAGCAGCTACAAATAATTTCAAATAGTTGAATTGTGACAGGTTCTCTAAAGGGTTTTTGGGTTTGCCACTGCAACAGAGTTGAATCTGAAATGTGTTATAATTTATTTCCCATTTACAAGTACATGTGTACTACCGTTATGTTTCTTTTGGTGATGATCGCAGATCTTTTTAAATGAAAATGTTATGTATCTGTTAACACAATCACTACACGTAATGGATGGCACTGTTTGGATTGTCACAGCTAGTTCCCTTTTTGTATGTGGTTGTTTTGGGGTTTTTTTTTTCATTTTATTGTGTTTCTTCAGCAACAGGTGGATTTTTAAATAATCCCCTGTGCAGTGAAAGGGAACCCTATTTGTTCTGTGATTGGTGTTTTCTTGCTTGCTTTGGGTGTGGGTTTGTGTCTTTCAAAGAAAATCATAGTCCTTAACAGTAAGTTAACATCAGGAACTTAAAAGGAAGCTGAGAATTCTGACTCGTCCTAGGTACGTTAATACTGACTTGAAACACTATGAATTATATAGAGAAAATATATTTATTTATATGTGTATATGTAAACAGAGTACATTTAAGATAAAAGCTGTGTGTGGTGACAAGCTGCCACATCTTGTTTCCATGTCCCAATCCCTACTCAGGTGTTGGGCTTCTAAAAAGCCATTCCAGTTCCTGAAAAGTCTTCTGGAGTTGAATAGCAGGAACTCAGTTGGTATTGCTGTAACTCTTATTTATTTGTGTATATCTGTTTTGTGAAACTCACTTGGTCTTCAGGGAAACAGTTTTAATGTAAAGTTCAGCAGTGAGGAAAAATTTCAGTCAAATGTTTGATTGAATCTTGGTTAGAAGATTGTAAAGGTTTATTGAAACTAGAGTAGCAGGAAGAGAATTCTGTTCATACAGAATTTAATATTTCTGTAGTGTGAGGGTATTTTGTTTTCCTTCTACCTCACACCAACCTGCTTTGCTTAAGAGGATAATTTCTGTGTAAGTGGATAGGAACTTCTTAAAAATACAGATTTTGTATTGACCAAATCTTCCTCTAGCTGTGGGATCCAGACTCAGCTGTGATAAAACTGGTGGGCAATATTTACTGTACCCATTGTGTGTGTTCTGTGCTGTTCTAGTGGAATCTCTGTGGAAAACCCCAAAGTTGATGGACCTCTGTTGCAGATTTTATTTATGAACAATGTCATTACTAAGTAAGTATTTAAAGAAAAAAACAATCCTGACAGGAAATGGGGGCTTTTTTGTTTATTTGGATATAACAGTGTTGTGCCCAAGTTGTGGATGTAGATTTTATTCAATAACATAAACTACTGAAGCTTAGAGGGGAGAAAGGATAATGGGGAGGATGACAGGAGTTCTGTTCATTAGCTATATCTGTTTTTATCATGAAATGAAGGGAGACTTCCAGGGACTTGGAGTGAGTCTGAAGAGTAGGTTAAATTTCAGAAATGTTGTGGGTAAAATATAAAAAATTAATCTTTCCTTGCCTCTGAAAAAACTCAGGTTTTTTTGCCACACTCAGGGGCTCTCTAATATCAGATTGCATTTATGTTGGTGGAGGTTGGGAGAGGGACAAAAAAGAATTGGATTTTCCCCTTTTCTAAGTTATTTAGTAAATGATAAATGCCTAAGAAAAGAGACATCTGCTCTTTGTTTCAGCCTTGCTCATGTCTTCATCTCTCTGTATTTCATCCCAGGCGGTATCATCAAGAAATTGAAGATTTTATTTATAGTTTAGTTCAAAAATATGAAGAGCAAAAGAAAAGTGAACAAGAAAAATCACACATGAATGCGAAGCCACAGGTACTTTAAAATTGAAATTGTTACAAAATGCTTCCTCTCCATCTCTTTGATGGAAATGTTGAAATACTGCACTGTTAAACTAAGAAAAATCAAATCAAGTAGTTGTCAGACAAATGTTGTACAACAGTTTGTTCCAAGAAATAGAGCCCAGGGCAAAGGAAGAATCCTTTCTGCCCATTAAAATGCTTCTTGAAAATTGTCCCTAGTAAAATTTCAGTGAAAGAAAATTAATAAGTTGATTTAAATAACTAAGAAGAAAGCTTAATGTATCCTCTTCTGATAGTATTTAGCCCAACTCTGAGTATATATAAGAAAACAGATGAACAACAGTAACTGAAAATTTACACTTTCTCCTCCTAGTTTAGAATTTTGGTTCTTAACTCAACATTCACTTTGAGTAAAAGGGTTGAATGGCAAATTAATTATTTTTATTTTTGCTTTTCCTGTCAGCCCTCCAGTGTTGTTTTGGAAGAGGACAGTAAAGGAACCAGCTCGAGTTCTAAAAAAGTGAAAGAAGCTTTTAGTGTAAGTTTTTGACTGTGCTCTTCCATGGTAGGTCTGACTCTTCATTCTCCACATTCAGTGTACACTGCCATTAAAAAAAAATCTGTTAACTGTTGTTATTACACTGATAAATGAAATTTAAATTCAGCATGCTTGAGCTACAACAGTGCAAAAAAAAAATCTTATGTGTACATGTTTGGGCTTGTGTTAATTGTAAATTCTTACAGAATGGGGAAAAAAAAAGCTGGAAGTATTTCAAGCAGTGTAAATTTATAGAAATGCTACCAATCTCACCTAAATACTGACACATTTCTGACAATTCTCTGACTTTTTTTCTACAGGTTGTAGGAAGTGTTCTGTATTTTACCAATTTTTGTCTCGATAAACTGGGACAGCCTATTTTAAATGAGAATCCACAGCTGACAGAAGGATGGGAAATACCTAAGTATCCTAAAACACCTTTATTTTTTTCTGTTTGCCAAATCCAGAGAATTCCAGTGGGTAAATTGAACTCAAATTCTCTTCAGTGGATTGTGTGTTTCTATCAAAACCATACAAGTCATTATAGATGGGATGATTTAATGAGTCATTATTGGCTTTTTTAATTCAAAACAAATAAGTATTTTGATATAATTGACTTGCTGATTGCTATCCTTGGAGTGAATGCCTTGTCCCCTTTAATACATCTTGTGAATTTAGGGATTTCCTTGGCCAGTCTGTAATCAGGGTTGGAGTGACAGCTTCTTGCAGATTGAATAAGTATTCTTCCTCCATAAAATCCACTCATTGGGAGAAGAAAAGGGTTTGGAGAACTCAAACATGCTGTAAAATGCTTTTTTCCAAAAATGGGAGCTAGAGGGAAAGTCTTTTATTAAAATTTAATTATGGTATGCTCTTAACATGCATCCATTTTAAAGTTGGTTCTTTATTGTTTGTTAAAGCCATTGTTTGAAAAATGGAATTGAGGGAAATGCTGAAAAAAGCTGGAAAATGTTGAAATGTTTTTTTAGTATTGATGTCTTCCATGGCAAAAGAAATGACAAGAAATTTCTCAAGTCACATAATCTCCCCAGGTTTCCAGTATTGCTTCTGTCTTGTCCTGTCTCAGGACAAGAAGCAGTTTCAGAGTTCATTTCTGCAACATCCAGTTCTTATGCTTGTAATCAAGGTCATGTCAGTGTTAAAGAATTACTTGTATCTAAATAGAACACAGTTATAGTTATGGTTAGTTACATTTTCTTAGTTACAGTCTCCCAACCTCTGGATGAAGGAAGTAGATGCCTAATGGGAATTGCTCCTTAAATGCCAAGTTAAGTGTAGCTGAACTGATTCTGAGTGAAATGGTTCATCAGGCACTGGCTTCTAAACAACCAAAGTACTGCTCTCAGTGAATCTGTCATTTTGAAACTCTATCAAAATGTGGTTTAATAAGATTACTGTGAAGCATTTCAGAATTAATAGCTGGAAATTTCTGCCAGTAAACAAGAGGGTTGTAGTTTTAGCGAATGCCGATAAAGTATTGGGTAGAAATTTGTAGAAGGAAACAGCTTAAGCTTATCTTAGTAAATAGTTTATAGTAGATATAATTTTATAGTTTATACTCAGAACTTCATATCAAAGACCCATTTGTAACTTATGCAGATGAGTCAGTGTTCTGTTCAAAGCACTATTAAGTTTTCATTGATATTTTAAACAAAATTGAAATTTTGCTTCATCCAGTAGCAGTTCCTTATTGAAATCTAAAGATATCAGCAAGTTTTCAGCCAGATTCTCTCCCTAGATGGACAAGAAATACAAGTAAAACCCAAAAGGTTTGTATGATTCTTAAATATAAAGTTTTGAGCTGAAAAGTTCAGATGCACTCTGTGATTATTGCCCAGTAAATAAACCCTTGGACATACTTGAGCAATGAGTATTTAAATTTAAATTAAATAAATCAGAGCTGAGTATTTTAGTCAGTGGGTCAGTCTTTTTATTGAGTTTCTTTAGGAAGGGCTTTAAGTCAGTTCTTCTGTTTCTTGTCTTTTTAGTGGTTGGTTTGTCATTCTTGCACTGGTGTTGTGTCATGGTTACTGTTCTGTAGAACAACTCCTGTCTGCTTACTTGATAGATTTTTTTAGACAGACTGATCTGAGAATTGATGGTGTAGTTTTTATGGGAGGTGAGAAGTGAGGGGAATTTAGTTTCCAGCTGGAGTTACCTTGGACACATGTTCTTGTGCCACACTTTTTGTCTCCACTTTTGGTTCCCATCCTAATTCAGTAAAAATTAATGTTCAGAAAATAAATCTTCCTTTACAATCTTGGTATTTCACCCCAGTAACCTTGCAAATGTTTCCTGCCAGGGTGTGAATGTAAAGGAAGATTTAAGTTGAAGCCAGCTGCAGTTCCATTCCAGGTTTTCAGTGCAGTTTCACAAAATGTATTACTTGAAACTGTGGGCCAGGACTTTCCAAATAAATGGTTGTACTCTGCTGTTCGTTTCTACTGGTGACTGATTCCCAGTATTGTGGAAGGGATCAGACCTCTGATGATACCATTTCCTATTTCCCTCTGCCCTTTCCTCATTTCCCCTGTTCTCCCTTAGCACTGTGAAATCAGCAATATTCTCTATTTAATGATGGATAGAAGTTTAAGAGAAGCAGAAGACAGCATATGACATCAACAATCATTGCATTTGGTTTTGTCTTTCTTAAATCTAAACCTTAAAATCTGTCAAGAATGAAAATAATTAGGTGTATTTAACATTGCAAAGTTGTTTTCAGGTTTAACTCATTGTGCATTTTTTCAAGCAGGCCCAAACCTCATTGTTTCAATTGTGGTTCTGAAGACCATCAAATGAAGGACTGCCCAAAGGTAAAGTCACCAGTATTCCAAAGACTGCTGCTCTCCAAGCTTTGTGTTGGGTGAAGGAGTGCATAAATTTTAAGCTGTCCAACTCTAAACTTCCCAATTGTATTATCTTTAAGCCACGAAATGCAGCTCGTATAAATGAGAAGAGAAAGGAGTATTTGGAAGCTGTTGGTGATTCGAGCAATCAGAATTTTCAGCAGCGTTACCATGCAGAAGAAGTAGAAGAGAGGTTTGGAAAATTTAAGCCAGGAGTAATTAGGTATCTCTTTTCTTTCCATTTGCTTTTCTGGAATATCTCTTCTGCCTTTGGAGTGCCAGATTTTAGTTGCCAGAGTTTATTATGTCCACCTGCGTCTCTTAACTATGAGTGCATTATGTTTGAATTTGCTAAATAGAATTTTAATAAATTGCAGAGTTATCTTTCAAATGAAAACTCACTGCTAGCTTGACAGTCCTACCCTTTCTCTAATGCAGGGAGATAAGTGTTACTCTTTGACTTCTCAAATTGCAAATTTATTGTGTTCCTACTAAAAATGTATTCAAAAGTCTGCAAATTTTGAGCGTTGAGTGTCCCTTCTTCTCTATTCAAAATGTTCAGAGAAATCATAGTATTGTGTGGCAGTCTCCAAAAAAATCACCAGTAAATTCAGTGTTAGGGTCCACCCTTCCTGTTGATAGCTGCAGTCAAGGCTGTGAGTCAGAAGTAGCAGGTCAAGTAGGTTATTCTTGATGTAGAATTAAATCTAATAAAGTGTTTAAGCATATCAGCAAGGCAAAAGGTTATATTTAATATCAGATCTGGTTTTCATCTGGAGTTGTTATATCTGGGGTTGAAATGCATCACAGTTTGAGCTAAAACTCAGCTATTTTACCTTGACAGCTGAAAACTCCATAAAATACACATAACCTTTTGTCACCAATTAATGGCTTTTTCTGGATGACATTTTGTTTTCTGTTTGTTTTCTTGCCTTAGTGAGGTCCTTCAGGATGCCCTTGGTGTGACAGACAAGAGCCTGCCCCCGTTCATTTACCGCATGCGGCAGCTGGGGTATCCCCCGGGCTGGCTCAAGGAGGCTGAAATGGAGCACTCAGGACTGGCTCTGTATGATGGAAAAGGTGAGCAATGTGGGGCAGGAATGCAGCTTTACAATGAGGCTGTGTGCTGGCTGCACCTTCCTCAGGAGGCAATAAAGTAACTGGTTTGTAAACCTTCATCTTCCTCCTGGAATGGGGAGAAAATGGCAAATCAAGTTGTTTTTATTCATGTTGAAATACACCTTTTTTATCAGCTGGGATGTAACAACAGAACAAGTTCCGTAATGGTTGTGTTGCAAAGGTGGAGACTGTCAGTGGGATTTCACTGTTAGAACCTGGAGTTGTGTTAAACTGCAAGACTTGCAAATCTCTTATTGGCAAATTTCCTCTCCCTTTTTCTCTTAAATTTTATGAAGGAAGCCATATTCCTCAATAAATTACTCTTACATAGGAACAAAACCACCAGCAAGCAAACAACACATTTCTTGGAACCTACCTTACGTAATTTACCAGCTTTTTGCTAATGACCATTTTATGCTGCATCTCAC
This sequence comes from Cyanistes caeruleus, assembly GCF_971803275.1. Lineage (NCBI taxonomy): Eukaryota > Metazoa > Chordata > Aves > Passeriformes > Paridae > Cyanistes > Cyanistes caeruleus. The sequence goes on along the minus strand of NC_141718.1, from coordinate 3,249,276 downwards.
AAAAGTCCTGGTGGCCAAATTCTGAGGGTAGCAAAGGTACATGAGGAGCAGTTGTGTAGGAATACCCAGTTAGGTTTCTGAGGAGGCTTCATGCATGTATCTGATGGATTTGGTCACTGTTCCTGCCTCTCTGAATTTCAAAACTTTCTATCAGTACTTTTATTCCAAACCCCTGTTGTTAAATCCTGTGGCTGTTCTTAATTAACATCAATAATAATTATATTCCATTATAGGTGAAGTTGGAGCAGAAGATGAGAGCTCTCCTCAGCCAAAACGTATCACTTATGATGTGTCTAAGTTGATAAATTATCCAGGCTTTAATATATCCACTCCCAGTGGGATCCCAGATGTGAGTACCTGTTCTCTGCCTTCTGAACAATGTGCTGAGTGTCAGGAATTGCTTTTAGGCAAGAGTTAATGTTTTGTATTCTGCATCTGACAATTTCCCTTTAAGAGTCTTCTTTTTAAGCCCTTGCTTTAGGGCTGGGGGTTGTAATTAATGGGACAGCTGATACTTGTCACGATTCTTGTGCTAGGGTCTGACAGTGTTTCTGTGGGAATTATTTCCATTATGAGACCAACACGAACCTGGAAGGATAGTTTGGTATTTTTTAAACACAAAACTTCACACATGAATGGCTGTTTTTCCATACATGGAGGTTTTCTGAAAATTCTTGGAATATGAAAACCACTGTGGGTGTTTTCATAAATGTAATTTTGATCACAAAAAATTACATCAGACAAGTCAATGCACAACTTCTGGAAAGCTCTGTAACAACACAACTGGAATTAAACAAGTCATAGCAGAAGATCCACATAGTGGGTGCCCTCTTAAGCACAGAGTACACAACAAACCTCCTCTGAGTGCTGCATTTTTATCTTCAAAAGCATTTTAACCACCTGTCAGTGAATTCCATCACTGATCTGAATGCCTGTGCATAAAAAAGAAGCACTTGTGTATTTACACCTTTACATTTGCCCATTTAGTGGCCTCCAAATGTGTTTTTTCGTTCAGTGTTATTAACCAAAGTTCTGTTATTATGCAATATTATTTCTCTTTTCTCTTTTTTTTTTCTTTTTGCTGTAGGAGTGGCAGATGTTTGGTTCCATCCCCATGCAGCCATCTCAACAGAAGGATGTTTTTGCTCACTACCTTTCTAGTTTTCAGGAGGTGAATAACTTAAATCTGTGTATATCTCCTTGTTATTTAAAAAAACACTGTTGCCTTTTAATTAGTGTAGGTCATGATGATTTTTTGCTTGTATCTTCTTTCTGCACAAGGGGACAGACTTTTTAATGACACTAGTGAGGGTGAAATGCTCATCTGGATTATATGTTTTAATGAAAAATGGCTTTATGTTTAAAAATAATTCCATTATTTCACTTAATATAAGAAAGTCCCCATTGTGCAAAGATTTGTAAGCAGTTTGGAAAAGAATTGCTATGAATGGAAGTTTAAGACTCCCCTGATAAATGAGAAGCTTGGTTTCCATAGCCATGGAATCCCTCAAATGTCAATGTCGTTTTACACACTGGGTCCCCAAATGATTGTATAGTTACAAAATTGTTTCTTTCAGCTGGTAACCTTACCCTGTATGGTATAATACTAATTCTTTTTGGTTTTGTGGATATTTCTCACCAGCCAAGTCCAAAATCCAGCAGCAAAAGGGCTGCATCTCAATCAAAGTCTCATCATTCCAAACGACGAAGAGAAGACAGTTCAGAGATAGCAGCAGCTGACATGGAACTGGACTCTGGTACAGCCATTCTGCACTTTTTCTTTCCTTAGTTTCAACTTCTATTTTCAAAATAAGGTGCTCTGAATTTAAATGTGAGAGTTAAAAGGAGAAGCCAATGTGTTAGTAGTCCTTTTTGTCCTTTTGGTGGTAATTAAAGGCAGTGCTGACAGAGGCCAGCAGTGTCCTACTGCAGTGGCATTTGCTGTGATTGTCACTGTGGTTTTCATGTCTTTCAGTACCAAGCAGGAGGTGTCAGGTGGGCTCAGAGCAATTGCAATGTTATGTTAAAAATTCTGATCTCTTTACTTCAGGAGCATCCTAAAGAAACTTCTGCTAAGACCCCCCCAAATCCCTAAATATTTGGATGAAATAACATAAATTTGCAGGCTTACATCTCCTTAAAAATGAGGCAAACTCAAAGGAGGATTCAGTGTTAAGTGTTAGAACAGCTGGAGAAACTTCTGGCTTTCCTTTTGAAATCTGCCATAAGGAATCCTTCAGTATGTCTCACTGTGGAATGAGTTTGTTCTTAATACCTTTAATTTATTTTTTTTTTCCTTGAATGGCTGGCATAGTTGAAATAATAGTTGAAAACATAGTTTTGGTGGATATGAAAACCCTCACAAAGTTTCTTCTGTCTCAGCTGAAAACCAAGGATGAGAAGACGTAAATCTGGTAGTTGATCAGAACATTGACACTTTGAATCTTGTCCTGGTAAGATTTCAGGTTCTAAAAGGTGTGTTTTAATCTCTTTCTAGATCTGGAAGGGTCACAGAGATCTCAAACTCCCAACAATTTTCAGTTCCAACCTCCACTGCCACCTGGATCATCTCCATCAATGTCCACTCCTCCACCTGTGCCACGAGGAACACCCCCCTTGACACCTCCTCAGCCTTCCACACCCACCCACTCTCCCCTCCCTAGGACTGCTCCACCAGCAAACTCTTCCAGTGATAGTCCTCAGCCCAAAATAGTGGACTCAGTCATGGATGAGGATACACTGACCTTGGAAGAGCTGGAGGAGCAGCAGAGGTTAATCTGGGCAGCGCTGGAGCAGGCAGAGAGCACAAACAGCGACTCTGATATTCCTGTTGATACACCTTTAACTGGGAATTCTCTTACATCGTCACCAGCCAGGAATGAAGCAGATCTGGTTGCAGAAGTCAGGTCACCTGAGAAAGTGATCTCAGTGGAAACAGAGTTTTCTGACATCAGTGAGCAGATCCCAGAAAGTGAATGTACTCTAACCAGTCCCAAACTAGAGGATAGCTTGCTTGACTTAAAGGAAAATCCTGATAATGCAGTTTCTGAAGGCCTGCTGGGTGACACCCTGCCTGCTCCCAACCCTGAGGTTAATGAAGGGGAGAACACAGGTGGTAATAAAGTGCCCACAAGCACTGGGTCATCTGTGAAAAAATCTGCAGTTGTTCCTGACATGAGCAAGTTTGCTGCAGGCATCACACCATTTGAATTTGAAAATATGGCAGAATCAACCGGGGTTTATCTACGGATAAGAAGCCTGTTAAAAAATTCCCCGAGAAACCAGCAAAAGAAAAAGACTTAAATCTTAAGTTGTCTTTTGTTTTCTTATGTCCAAATCCCTTCTGTTTCCCCTTCAGTTTTACAAACTCAGATGACCTCCCCCACCTTATGAGAAAGAGAAAAACTTGACAAATTCAGGTTTGCCCTGTTCTTCCTTGGTATAGAAATCAGTGCAGGTTTCCATCTTGACCAGGACCACCAATGCAGCCAGAAAATGTAGAATTTTCCCAAGTTGCATGATTCCACTAAGGAATAACAGGTCTGATGATTTGTTAAGAGCATTTTATTTGCCAATACTCGAGACTCTAAAATGCAGAGTTTGTGGTTTGGTGTTCATTATTTTGGCTAAAATTTATATTGTCCTTGAGTTTCAGGTGGATTGGTGATTTTTTTAATATCTGTCCTTTGTACAATAATCTACACTTTATACATTTTGCTAATTATCCTGTAGATAAGTTTAATATATTCGGAATGTTTTTAAAAAGGTCTGATGTTAAGATTTCCCACATCAAAGTCCTGGCAATTGGAGGAAAATAATTGGGGATTACAGTGCTATTTTCACCATTTCAAGTATTTTTATAAATTATTTATGTGGGTCTGTTTTAATCGCCACTGTATCTTTTGTAGCATTGTCCTTCATGTAAACTTGCTGTACATACATGTTCGTGGTTGTCTACAGAGGTTTAATAAATGAGCTTTTCGCTAAAGAACTTCTAATTGGAGTCCTAAAGCAGAAAAATGCAGCTTTTTGAAAATCAGCTGCTGAAGAAAATTGGGAAAACAAGCTGAGCAAAATCAGGATAAGTAAAGTGAATTATTTTAGAAAAGGCCGCAACTGTTGGCTTCAATAAACTGTTAAAATTCTCGTAGCTATTTAAACAGAACCTTGCCATACCATTCAGTTTTCATAATCTGAAGAGCTGCCCACTTCTGAATGCTTAGAAATGTTATAATCCTGCTGATTTATTGTTCTAACACATTTTTTCTCCTTGTCTCGGGAGGGACCAGTGGCTGAACATTGTTCAGTTGCCAAGAGAGGGAGCTCTAGATTGATGTAAAGTATTCCTTGGAGCTGGTAAACCATTTGTCCTTGCAGAAATGCAGGAAAGGTCTCCCCAACCAAGTGTAAAGCAGAATAAGCCAAAGCATTTTCAAGTATCTAACAAAAAACTTGTGAAGGGGAGTGAATATCTGTAAGATAATGTTAGAGAGTAAACTTAATTCTTTCAAATTCTCTGCTTTGCAGTTGATGCATATTGCCCAAAGATCTTTAAAGTACTTGATATTGGTGCACTGCATTTGAATCTATGAGAACCCCAGGCTTTTGCAGTTAAAGCCTTTATTTCTCTTCCTTTTTTTCTCCCTAAACTTTACAGGAAGGCAAAACCAAAGCGCCTTTATATGTGACTTCTGAGAGGCTGAAAGATCTTTTTGCAGCATTTACCTGTTCAGTTTATTTGGTTGCAGTGGGAAAGCAAGTCAAGGTAAATGTTCATCATATGTTCTAAAATGAATGGCTTTTTTCTTCCTAGTTTATAGAAGAAATAATATTTTTATAACAGGAGTGGACAACAAAATAATGTGCTGTTTCTACTTTCTACATACATTTAAAGAAAGTTCTGTTGGGAAGCATATGGAGGTCTGGCACTTTTTCCTCCTCCTTCCATGGAGTTAAAAGCCAGTAATGACAGTTTACAGGAGCCTTTGTGTGCTGCATCATTGCCACGTGGAGGATAAAGGGATGCAGGGCAGGAGGTGATGATTGCCAGTGCACACCTTTTGGGTGTGTTGTGCTGCTCATATTTGAAACACTAAGTTCTCTCACCACACCTTAAAGATCTGGCTTTAATGGCTCTTAAGAAATGCTGCTGCTTGAGTAGGACATGCAGCCTAAACTAAAGGAGTGCTTGTGATTTCTGTGAGCAAGGCAGAAGAGTACACAAGATAAAAATCATCTTTATGTGCTTAGAACCTTTTAGTGCTCTGTGTGGTCCATTCTCAATCACCCTTCCACATAATTAACTGGTCACAACAGATAAGCAAAACAGTTGTGACTGAAGTACTTTCATTTGTTATTCTTTTGTCTTTCAAACTGCAATGTTATAAATGCTCCTGTAATGCTATTTTTTTTTTCTTAATATATTTGTAATACGTTTTGATCTCAGAAAAACAGGCAGGGACTGTTTAATTTCTGGGTTTATTTTTAGTAATTTAATTTCAAATAAGGATAATCATATGAAATTCCTTGAGAGCACTCAGAGGTATCTTTTAAATTGTTCTTTTAAATCTTCTCTTTGGAATTGTCCTTTCTTTGGAGGTGTCAGTCAGCATGGATAGTGCTGTGAGAAAACTGAACCAGTAAGTAAAACTCCTCCTGCATTTACTCTGCTGTAAGACACACAGTTAATTAGGGACGGGGAGTTATCTCTGCTGCTTCTCTCATGATGAGGAATTCATTCATCTGCATCTCTTAGCTATTTATCTAATTCACTGTTCTATCAAGTGCTACATATTGTTGCACTGAAGATGCTGGTAATCAGTGAGGTTTTTAAGCTGTCAGCTGTAACTACTCAAATGGGTTTTGTATATTAAAACTGCAATCAGATCACACTCTTAAGTCCCAAGGAAAAGCTGAATGGCAAACTATTTTGAGTCCTTTTAAGTGCCATTCCCATGGTGATGGGTGTGGCATAATAACCTAGATTAGAGCTTACTAAAATGAATGAGTAATAAAATCTGTAATGAGGTGGGTATAGCATGAGCAGGCATCACTCAAATTTTCCCACAGATTCCTGTTGGCATAGTCCTCGTGTTTATTTACAGTACTTGGAACACCAGAAATATTTTAAAAGGCTCATGCACGTCTTCAAAAATCAAATCTCTGCAAATATTCTGGGTATTAGTCAGGAGGGAAGTTGTGTCTTAAAAAGATCCAACTTTCTGACTAAATTTTTATAACCCAATTCACAGTGCTCAAAACGTCAAGAAAAGAGACATAGCTGAGATTCTAGAAGCTATCTGAAAGACGTGGTATCTGCTAAAAATAATTATTTCACTGCAAGTTCTGTGAGGCAACAGCATAGCTGGGTAAAAAAAAAAAAAAGGAAAAATGAAGAGGAGGAAAAAGCTCCAATATAATTAAAGTGTTTCAGTTGCCATGGAACCCCGTAGCACCTTCGTTCTGTGCCATGGCTGCGCTGCCCCTGGGAAGGGAATGCCACTGAAGATTGATGCTGTTCCTAAGAATACAGTGCAGAGTCATTGCTACATTTTGAGGGGTGGGAGGGGATGAGTCAGGGGGAGGAACTGGTCGTGATTCCTGGAGTAGCTTGAAAACAGGATGGATTTAATAATGTGGTAATTACTGTGTGACAATTGGACACTTCCTAGACTTCAGACAACTACAGCAGCAGAGATGTTACATAAGATTTTTTGCAACATGTGTTTAGTTGTCACCAGTGACTGAATGAACATTATTTACCCTTTCTTTAGAAATCAGCACTCAATAGGAGCAAAATCCTTCTGCTTTGCTTCGCTGTAGGTGAGAATTCATCTTTTATTGGTATTTACATAAGTGCTAGAATGATTTGCATCTTTATTAATAGACTGGTTTCTCAGTTATCAGGGAAATGAAACACTCATCAAGAGGAACATTATTGTTAATTTAAGTATCTTGTTTAAACCAGAGTGCAGGAAGGATTCTTTTTTAATTTGTTCAAATACTGTTCTCTGTTGTTTTACCCATGTTTTGTAGAACAAATAATGTAAAATTGATGAAAGCTTGTCTTGAGTAGCTCAACAAAGAACATGGGTTTGGAGAGCTTTTTCTTTTATTACTGCTGGGTAGTCTGGCTGGCCTGGGGAAGGGAACCAGTAAGTACATTAGCAGTGAAAAGACTTCTTGCAGCCTTTACAGAAAATAAACTACAGAAAATAGTAGTGCAGATGCTGGGATTTTTGAAGCAGCACTTCTGAGATTAAAAAAAAAAAAAGCAATTAGCTGCCTTTTCTGTAGCAGATGTGACCATCACTTCTGTATAGGAATTGCCAGATGTGCATATTGAAGAGATCGTTCAGATGGAAAAAAAATCTTTACTGAAAATTCTCATACTTGGGTGAATACATCCCATTGAATAGAAAAATGGATTTCTTCAGTCAAGAGATCCTTACATTCAGTTCTTAAAGGACAACATTTTAGCTCTTTAGAAAGCTTCAACAACCTTGGACCCTTCACAAATCTGAAAAAGGGCAGAAACAACTGCAACTAGTGTTTCCACATTATTGAGAACAATTTTAATTTTAAAGGGAGCCTTGTACTTGTGGCCAGGATGCCAGTAGTTATGTCGGCATCCTGAATTTCCCTGGAGCATCCAGCAATTCCTGTTCTTATGGAGTTATGAAAATGCCTATCTATTATTTGTTGCCCGATCTGATCATGCAGATCAGAAAACAGAGCCACAAGGACTGGAATCAAAGATATTCTGGCTTTCAATCATATGTAATCCTGTATAGGGGTGTGGTTTCTAGTACCAGGATCTTTTATTACCATGATTCCTACAAATTGGCTGTGCCCTCCTCATACACAGATGGGTACGGAGGCTGTCAGTCATTTCCAGCTGGGATGAACTGAAGTTACAGTTGCTCCAAAGCTACATTTTCATGGGATGAAGTTGATTCTGGTCAAAGAATGGATAACAAACTCTCTTTTCCTACAGGACTACAGGATCTTGAAGTCTCTTCAGTAGGAAATTCCTGGAAAAAACAGTAGCACATTTCCTTGGTCTGATCTGAGTGACATTCTCTGTTCTTAGTTCATTTTTACCATAGCCTTGCAAGGGAGTGAAGCAAACTATTTACACATTTAAACTATTTTTTATCCATTATTTCCCCACTGTTCCTGCTTCCACATGATGACAAGTTCAACAACAGCAGCACAAAGTTGAAACTTCTAGTTTTCATCTTTAAGCCGTCTTGTGGTTGCTGTGCTCTGTCCTAGATGCATCAGTCTGATATTGCTTATACAATTTTAATGCTGTGCACTGAACTGCGAGCATTTGAGATGGACTTACATGGTTGCAAATTAACTGAGAGACAAAACATCAAATTAATGATGGAGAATTATAGAAACACTTAGAGAAAAACCCATTCTACATTAGCATCAGATCAAAAAAAGCACAAAGGTTCACCACTGCAGCTCTCAAGCCAGCAGATATTTTAGGCAAGTGTTCTGTAAAGTTAGTACAGCTCTCCAATTTCTACCCTTATTGCACTTTTTGTGTTAGGGATTATTTCTATTGCTAGGGGCTGCAGGGTCATTTTTTAAAAAAAAGTGATCCTTTGCTGGGTCTGCACTTCTAAATAGAAGCCAATGTTTAAACCCTGAAGTCCTTATTCAGCAAAACTTTTATCAGATTTTGCAGGGAGAAAGAGGGGTGGCTGTACATGGATTCAAATATCTATTTCACCATATAATGACCATGGCAAGAGATTCTGTTTTATGTTTAGGAAGTGAAATTCTAACAAACATTGCTGAATGCTGATGTAGTTGAAACCTATTATTTGGGGGAGGGCTTCACAGCATTTTGTGCTTTACCGTGCTGGATTAATGCCAAAGAACGAAGCCAAAATGAAACACAAATTGCAATCAGTTCCCAGCAGTGGAACTGCTTTCTCATCACCCTTTTGTTCGAATGGCATCATGCAGAAACCAAACAAGCTATGAGACTGCAAACTGAGGTTTGCTTTGTGAGGAATTCAGCGGTGATGGGCCAGCTCTGGCTGGGCTCTGCTGCCTCTTCATAAGAGGGGAAGAAGTGGAGCAGAGCTCTTTGATTCAGCCTTGGAAATCGGTATTAAATTGTTGATGATGGCGTTGGAGCTGCTGCTCCAGCTGTTTAAACTTTAACAGTTGGATAACGCCAGCTTCCACCGTGTTGCTTCACAAACACAATGAAAATAAAAATATTCAGTACTTTGGGATGATAAATTTCTGCATCATAAATTTCTGGGCATCAGGACAAAAGGAAAATGGAGCGAAGCAGCAGACAGTGAAGTTATTCACCCACTAGAGCGATGTGCTTCACACCTCCCCGTCTGTGCCCACCCTCTCCCCCTCCCACCCAGCCGGGCTGTGCCGCAGCGGCGGCTCCGGGACCACCGGCTGCGGCGGGGTCACCCCGAGCCGGGGCACAGCCGCTCCCTGCCCCGAGCTGCGCCTGCCGCGGGGCGAACAAAGCGGGGGGCGGACAAAGAGAGAGGAGGGGGCGCGGGGAGCTCGGGGGCACCGCCGGTGCCGCTGCTGCTGGTGCAGTCCCCGCCCCGGCGGGCGCAGACGTTGTGCCCGCCCCGCTCCGCCTCCTGCCAGCCGGGGCGGCGCCGCTGCAGAGGGGGAGCGGGAGCAGGAGCAGGAGCGGGAGCAGCAGCCGGAGGAGGCGGCGGAAGCTGCGCTGGCGGCGGGGCCGGTGAGGCGGTGGAGCCGGTGGGGGGGGGCCGCCCTGGGGAGCGCGCGGGGCGACGGCGGCGCCTGAGGGCGGGGGGAGCCGCGGCCGCCGCCTCTCGCCTCGGGGCCTCCGCGCTTCCCGTCCGGGCGCCGCGCTGGGCGGGTCTGAGGGCGCGGGGGTCGGCGCTGAGGGGCCGTAAGGGGCAGCGGCGGGGCCGTGAGGGGAGGCAGTGAGGCCGTGAGGGGCGGCGGGCCGGGCCCCGGCGCTGAGGGCTGTTAGCGGCCGCCACACGTGCTGCCCGCTCCGCCCCGCAGCGGCCGCTCCAGCGGGGGCCCGGCCGAACCCCGGCGGGACGGGACTGAGCAGCAGCGAGGCGGCCTCGTCTCCCTCAGCCCGCGGGGTGGTTGTCCGGAGCGGGGACACGAAGGTCGGATCGCAGCCTCTGCTCGAGTCTCGCCCTGGGAAGCTGCGGCGCTGTGCTATGTTAGTGGTGGCTTGAGTGGCTGATTCTGAGGGAAGAGGTTTGGGTGTTCCCTATATTCTTTGGTAAGTGCTGACCCGCAGTTCCCAGTATCTTGCATTTACATACGGATATTTTACTAATAATCTACCTTGTCGGTTTGGGATTTGTTGTTTTTTTTTTTTTTATGGCCGCTCACCATCCTCGCGTTGTTATAAAAGCTACTGGTTTCCAGGTGAGCTGCTCTGGCATCCCCTCAGGTGGCTCAGGAGAGTTTGCTGCCATGTTCTAGGCAGTGTCAGAGCTGCGGGATTCCCAGGCACAGGCGCTGCTCCAGGCCCCTCTTGTTCCCGCTATAGTGCTGTACCTCAGGCCATGCAGTGCTCCCTTTTCTGTGCCATAGCTGTCATGGGGCACAAGGTAATTAGTGCTGTTACTCACAGGGCAATGCGATTCCTGCTACATAAAAAAATCAGGAGTTACTTCTCCCTTTCATCTTGGTTCTGATTCCATACTTTAAATAATTTTTCAAAATATAAACAAACAAAAGCCAACACCAAAGAAATTTTCCAAAACAGAGCATGGGGAGGAAATTTTACTCTGTAATTGTATATGTTGATGATTAAAAATATGACTGTGAAATGAAGACTTGTTCCCTACCTCTTTGCTTACCCACTGTGCGGAATGGGCAGGGTTTTATAGAAGTTCACAGGTTGCTTTGAGATCTTTGAGCAGAAGGATTTTAAAACATGTGATACTTGTGTTGACACGTAGGAAGAAGAAAGAAAAAGAGGTACAAAAGAGGAAGTGCCTTAATGCCAGCTGCTTTGCAAAGTATTTTACTCAAAGAACAGAAATATGCATTCTGAATTCAATGTAAATTTGAAACTACCAGCGGCAGAGTGGTTTTCCTGAAGTGTGTCCATGTGCACCTGCTGCAAGAGTAGGAAGATTGCAAAGCAGAAACTGTGGAGGAAAAATAAACACCTCCCCTCCACCCACAGCAGCATTTCTTTTTCCAAGGAAAGTTTAACTGTTCATCTTTTACATGTTGAGGATTGTTAGTTCTTGCTTGTAAAATGACAATATTTCAGGATTCTCTTCCTGCCCAGTCCTTGTATATGTGCTGGCAGATTTTCTGTCTGTGCTACAGTGCACTAAATCATTCTGTGTACTGAAGGGAGAGGGATGAGTTGTCTGAAGCAGAAAAGCTTGGAAATGTGACCTGAAATGTCCGTCTCTTTAGGGATCAAGAGGGAGATTTTACTTGGCAAAAAAGAGTTTTACATAATTTGTATGGTTTCACTTAAAGAGAAGATCCCAGCTTTCTAGGGAGGGCAGAACACCAGCTGTCTTGTATGCTCACTCCAGATGTATTCCGTAGGGAATAGCAGCCTCTTTCCTCGCGTGGTTACGCTGTAGGAAGGAGCAGTGCTCGCTCTGCTGATTGCTACGACTTCCTAGAGCTCTTGAAGATTTCCTGTCTGACTTTCAGGTTGTATCTGTTTGCCATCTTCTGACTGTGGATACCCAAGGCAGCCTTTATTTACTCAGCTTGTGCAGATTGCATAATTCCTGTAGTGTTCCTCCCTTTTAGCCCTGTTAAAGTTTTTCTTGGGAGGGACTGAGAATATATAACGATAGATCCTCCTTAAAAAGAAATAGAGAGCTCTGCCTTGCCAATATGATTTTTCAGAGCTGCTTTTCTTTCTCTTTCTAAAACACTCGGGTCAAATGTTAACTCTGTATGTTGAATGCAAGTTTTCTAATGTTTGAACATGACAACCATGAATGAATGCAGCTCTTGTTTAATCCTCTGGCATTCCTTAGGGACTACTGGCTCTGCTGGCACATATAAAGAGTAACTCACTGGAATCCTTATTGGAGCAGCATGTTTGGAAATGCCTCAGATGGATGGTGTTTTGTTATTTCATGAAAGGCAATTGTATACTGCATTAGCTGTAATCTCAGCTGCCCCCCAGCCCCATGCCAGTTCCTGCTGGAGCAACCTTTTCGTTGCTGTTGACCAGCAGAACTCTGTCAGCATCTCCCTGATGATTTAAACACCTCGTGCTGGTGCAGGTGTCTGTCCTCCACATCCATTTGTTTTTGCAGAGTGAAGCTGCACTCTGTGACTGACCCTTAGAAATACCCACAAATCTGATACTGGGCTGTGAAGGATTCAGATGTATCTGAGGACAGGCTTGTACAAGTTTGTGCTTTAATACCCACCTAAGTTTTTCTACTTGGAACATCTCATTAATTATTTGTACAGACTCATAAGAATAGTACCATACGTTCTTTTAATTTATAAGACACATCTCCACTGTTTCCAGAAGAGCCACCATTACAAGCTGTTCATTTCCCCTGATCTTTTTAATCTTACTGTCTATATTTTTAGCTTGTTATGAGGGGAAATTGCAAGGCAGAGAGAGAAACTCAATATTGTATAGAATCAGCTTATTTGACACTCTCATTCTGCTATTCTGCTTGACAGCAGCATCCACTCAATCACAGCAGTATTTATCCAAGTTCTGAATTTGTACTTGTCCTGAGCTCTCTGCCAGCCCTGCAGCAGTCATGGTGCTGATTTCAGAGGCTAAGAACATAGAGAGCTAAAAAGAGACAGCTGACTTGATGTTTTCACCCAGTGTGAAACAGTTACAGTTTCACCCAAGTCTATCAGAATTAAATCCGTACTATAAAAAGCAGCATCTTTGTTTCAGCTGCTTTGGTTGTAATTGTATTAGGGAGAAGTCTTTGTGCCTTTAAATGCCTTGGGATCTGAGGCTGACAGGAGATGATATATTCTTTCCCAAAATTTAAATTGTAGATCCCAAATAAGTTAAACTTGAGACTGCTATTCCAAAGTCATCATTTTATTCTGACTGATTGCACTTACTGGGATGGCTGAAGTGCATTATCATCAACAGAAATTAGTATGGACAATCAAACAAACTGTTCTTTTTCTTACTGAAACGGAGGTGTTTGGGGAAAGACAAGAATTTCCTGAGAAAAATGTAGGAAAATTAGTGAGTGATGATAATGGGCTTACCAGAAGAGGTGACAATTATTTACTTAGTTGGAAACTTTCTCTACTCCTCAATCCTTGACTCCTTCTGTAGGGAATGATGTGCTGAGGAGGGAGGATCATGTGCTTTCTGATCTTTTAATAGACCAGAGCAGCAGTGTTTTTATAATCTGTGTGCACAGTGGCAACTTGAAGTGTTAAGAATTTGCATCATATTAACAATTATCAGCTCTTCCTGATTAATTAAATATAGGCAGAATCTTTTTAAAGATACTGATCAGGCTGTGTTTGAAATAGCAGTAGACTGAGAAAAAAATTACTCACAAATTGCTGGCCTGAAATAGTTTTTTAGACATCCTCTCATTTGTGCTTCATATTCAACAGTCTGTGTTTCAGTGTTTCTTCACTGAGGATCCTGAGTCATTTAGGAATCTGAATGAGCATAGCAAGTTCTAGAATGATAAAACAGGGTGACTTAAAATGTCCTTGATGCAGAATTAAAATCCATAAGCAGAGCTGAAACTTTGATGAATTACCTTCCTCATAGCAGTGCTGTAATATCTGACTGATGGTTTCAGGTCCTAAGCCTCTTACTATCTTTGATCTGATTCAGCTTCTTCTTAGTACAGTTTCTGAGTTACAGAAATTCACCCCACCTTTTCCCTTTCCCTGGCGTGTGCTGGGAAAATCCTGTTTATACAATTTGCAGCAACTATCCTGCACTTCCCAAGGTAGGAAAACAGCCTTGCATCTTATTTAGCAATTTAGCAATTCCCTAAAACAAATTTTCAGTGGATTTAGACCTCATAATGGTTGCCTTTCTTAAGCTCAGTTTTTATATTATCTCCTAACAAACTGATAACCTGCTGCTATCAAATGTATTGATGGCAAATTTGCTTCAGAAATCAGTTGTTCTGAAGGTACTGGGAGAAACTCAAAACTCTTTAAATATAAGTCTCACTCCTGGGCACCTACTTCTGTGAAACTTGTAGGAATAGGACTTATTTTTATTAGAGATCTCCTGCTTTTTATTTTATTTAGTTGAAATTACCCAGCAGGTCAAAATCAAATACAGATTTGCGTGCAAGCCTGGCTGATGTTGAAAGATGATCTAAAAGTCTTTGGTTCTGAATACCCTGGGATCTGTGAACTCACGTGGAGAAGAGTTCCAGTCATCCCTGTGGTACAGAAATACTTCTACTTTAGATTTCAGTTGAAAAATAAATCTGAAGTTGCTGGTTGAGCTGTAGGTTCCCAAGTACTTAATGAGGGACAGTGCTGTGGGGCTTTGGGATTCCCAAACATTCTTCCTCAGTCCCTCTCAGTGTACAAGACAGAGGGAGCATCTTTGAGATCTTAAGGAAAGCGGGATTTGTTCTTTGGAGAAAAACCCAGGAGCTATTTTTGGGGATGTCCTTAGACCCGGGTGCGGTGGTTTGATGGTGGGATGAGTGATGACAAGGCTGAGTGTTTGTGTTACAGCCCTGGGATTGCTCTGGAGATCCCTGTGTGCTCCTCTCTCACTAAACACACACTGCTTGCCTCAGTTGAAGGGATGTTTATCTAAACCAGTTCCCTGGAAAATATAGTTAGAAGGTTTTTCAGGCCCTCTGCCACTGATGGGATAGCTCTGTTTCAGTTTTGTTGGTTTTTGCCACTCTTTGATTCAGGTTGAGTTCCTCACATCAGTGCCACTGTCAGAGGAGCTGTGTCATTCCAGTGGGCAAACTTCCCAAATTCCTGCAGGCTTTGGGCTCGTGTTATTATGGCAGCAAAAGCAAGCTGTGTTTGGGTTAGACTAAAGCCCTACTAAAACTTGCACACAGCAGTAATTTCCTGGAGTTATCCTGGTAGCTACAATGAAGACACTTCAGAAGAGAAAGAATTGCTTTTGCTCTGTTAATTTAATAGTTATGCCTGGTTAAATTAAGGAGAGATGCACTTTTTCAAGAGTCTGTCCCTAGTAAAATTCATATTTATGTTAAAAATAGAATATAAGAAACTGTGGCTGTGAGATTCCTGTAGGTTAAGTGTTTGCCTTTGTGGAGGGTTTACCTCTGGAATTCCTATGATGGTTATGTTGGATTGGGCTGGAAAGCAGAATGTCATAAGGATCCTGAATAAGTTATGAGACCTTCTTGCTTATTTTCTTACAAAGTTTTTATTTCCTGTTCCAGAACCTGCAAACAACAGATATGAAAAGTCTGGATTTCTTTTGTTATTTTCCACCTGATTGGCTGAATTATAAATGCAATTTTTTTCTACCTTTAAAGGTGAGGTACAAAACATTGGTCTGATGGGCAGGTGCCAGCATCATGTTTTGATGTGGACAATAAGCAGAGCATAGTTACCCAAATAAATATGTTTTCATGGCACTTGGCACAAAAAACATTGAATTAAATAATGTCTTCTAGTAGTGATGTATCTGAAGGCTAAATTCAGAACATAACATTATTTGACTAGTTGACATAAAAATCAATGGTTTCTGGAAGACAAAACAAAACTGAAGCTGTGTTTTTAAATGCTCCCTTTCTCTAGTTGCTGTGTGTTGAATGAGTAATCAAATATTGACTTCCTAATGCCAGCTCGTCTTGTATTGAAATCTTAAATTCTTAATTCTGTTTGTTTTCGGTTTTATATATAAATTCTTTCTTAAATTATATTAGTTTCATTGTGACTGATACCTGAAGATGCCTCTAATTCCACAGTGTAATCCCTGAGAAGTGCAGTTAAATCCTCGAGTGATGCTCAGATGCTCAGTTTGGTTTAACAGTGGCCTCTGCAGAGGGTGTTACCTCAGTCCCACCATAATTTGCTGTTTGTGCCTCGCTTTGTTAACAAATGCCTACGGTGCTTTCTGGTGTGTTTCAGTCTGAACTTGCTGCTCATTCAATAAATGCATCAGAGCTGACAAAACACATGGAATTTGCAGTAAGTCAGGAGCGTGAGGGGCAGAGAGAAGTTCATTTGCCTTTTCATTGTCTGGCTTCAGTGGATCAATGCAGAGAGACATGGATGTGAGTTCATTGCTCCAAAATAGTTGTATTTAAATAGTGGGTGGCCAGGAACATCAAGAGTGCTGCATCACTCCAGAGAAGCTCAGCAAAGTGAATGCATGAGGGCTTCCAAATCCATCCTTCTGGTTTAGCAACTTGTAATTGTACAGGGCTGGCTTTGAAGCTGAGTGAGACATTTACAGTGGATATTTGTGCTCTGCAGTATTTCATTGTAAATGTAATCCATTGCTTGCAGAGAGGTTATTCAGACTTTTTGGGTGCCCAGTAAGGAATTTGTCCAACAGACCCAGAATGCAGCAGAGGGGGAGTAAGGATTGAGAAGATTTTTTAAGTTCTAGGATTCAGCTTCTCTTGTGCCCCCTTCATCCAGAATTGTTCCTGTAAGGATGCTGTTTGCCATGTTCCAGTCTGGTCAGTTTGTGCACCTGCTGTACATGAATTACTCCCCCCAGAATCTTCCACAAGTTTGGCTCTGATCCAGCTCATTCTTGCACACAAAGCAATATTCTCCCAAGAGGTAGCAAGCAGCAAAAAGAAGTGCAAGGAGAAGGCATTGATTTTGTTCAAAGCAAAAATGGGGTTGTATTTTTAAATCAGGTATGAATTTCAAAAGCTTATAAAATTCAACTAAAACTATTAAGTGCTTTTGTAAATATATATACTCACTTTTTACACGAGTGTAATAACAGCCCAGGAGACTGCAAATACAGCTTTTGGAGCTGTAGGAATTAGATCTTAATCACAGAGAACATGTTTATGTGCTTTAGTTTTAAGACTGCAATAATTTTAGGAGTTGCGTTCATAACTGTGTAGGGTCAGAGCTCTTGGAGTAACTCATAGACTGGAGCGAAATCTTTCCAGGTTCAAAATTCCAAGTTACTTTCTCCAAACTCCAGATATTTAAGGCATGATTCATGAGCTCCTTCAAGCTTGGCAGCAGCAGCTGGACAAGTATGAAACAGGTATTTAAGAAATGCTGTTCAGGCAGAGATTTCAAACTGTTTCTTGTGTTGAGTTTGTTTTTCTCTCAGGAACGTGAAGTTACTGCATCATGGTGGTCTTTGGAATATGTTTTCCATTTAGCTTTTCTACAAAGGGATTTTCTGATTTATTTTGGTAATTTTACCTTTTCTTCACGGCATGGGAATTTATTTTCCAGGTGCTTATTACTGACTACCACAGGGGTTGCATGTGATGGTCTCTGCTTATAGGGCCCTGTGAGATTTTTCAGCAGTTATTTGTTCTACAAACCCCTTTCAGAACATTTACTCTTTGTCTTTTAGTATGACTGTTTATATGTGTTTTGCAAAGCACCTCTATGCTCAGCACAATGAACAAATTAAGTGGTCTCTTTTTGAGCTTGGAAATGCATTGGCATTGCAAGGCATTTTCCAGCAGTACTTAGTCTATTAATGGTGTTAGCTAAGTTAAATATTAATCTTTTTAATATGAAGTGTTTTGAAGAACTAGGAAAAGCTGGACTTAATTAACTTAGAGGTCTTTTCCAACCTAAACTATTCTGTGGTTCCACTGGTACTCCTAAATTCTTGTAGTGACTACAGGGTTAAGTAGAATGAGGCTTTTCTCTCTGTGTTCTTACTTAATTTAGTTCTTTTTGGAGTACTGTTTGTTGAAAATACTATTGAAAGGAACATTGGACAGCTGCTTTCTTTTTATTATAGGAATTCCTTTTTTGGAAAATATTCTGCTTTTGTAATTTTTTAATTATGTGGCTACATTTTATTTGTTTATTTTTAATATCAACTTGCCAACAGAATTTGTATCTATTACCACATAGCACATTAGTAGGATTTATTTACTTTAACCAGTGGTTCCGAACTTGTTCCTTGATCCTTGCAATCCTTAGAGGTCTTTAAAAAGTAAATAAGAATAAGGATATCATTAATCAGTTAAAATTCATATTGTGTGTAGTCATATATTTCCAATACTGTCACAAGTGAAAAGCCTTTGCTTAAAATCACTTTTTGTGCTCAGTTTTGTTGTTGGTAGAACACTTCAGTGGAATTTATTATCAGAGGCTTTCTGAACCTTCTCTTAGGTTCATGGCAGGATATTTTGGGACACAGTAATATTGGTTATAAGGATCCTTTTTCAGGAGAGCTGAGACAGATTCAAGGGAGGAGAGAACAAATTGAGACAAGCAGTGAGCTGCTGTCTTTTATGAGAATTGAAATGAGATCATTGACATCTGGAGCCTGTTAGGATATGTTGGAGTGTGTAATGCTCAAAATCACTTGATGCAAATTTACGTGTTTTATGAGCTTCATTAGGCAATGCTGCTTCAAAGGCCCTGTCCCTACGACCAGCAGTTGCATTTTAAATATTGCAGTGAGGCAGTCATTTATCAAAAAGTGTTGCCTATAATCTTAGCTTTGATTTTTTTTTTCTGAATTAAGCTACAATTTCAGTACCTCTGAAACCAGAACATGAGGGATTGTGTTACTTCTGGCCTAGTTGAAGGCCTGTGTGTTGAGAAAAGCAAATGACACAGCAAATATATAACCCATGACTGTGGAGAGCAAGATTAAACTATGAATGAGTACCCTGAGCCAAGAAATGCAGTGGTAGAACATTCTAACTTTCTGTTGAGCAGAGCCTTGTTAACCATCTATTAATAAATAATTAACTGAAACTGCCAAAGTCTTATCTGGGTAGTAATGTAGTGTGTGCTTTCTCTTGCTATACATGTCTTTGCACAATGCAGTTGTGGTGGTGCTGGAATGGTCTTTGGGGGCCAAAAAAGAAGTGATGTATGGAAAAGTGCTGGGGAACAGTTCCAGCTTCCAGGCTTTAGGAGAAAATTTCCTTAAGGTGGACTCCCCGTGGCCCAAATTTCCGCCAATTTGGTTTTTGGCACTGACTGTAAACTAAAAAGGACTGACCATGATGCTTCTCCTGTTCCTGTTTTTGTACCAAATCCTTCTTTATCTTGAACAGTTTTTCTGTATGGATTTTGATGGGTTGAGGAAAATAAGGGAATTGAGCATGGAAATGCTAGAATTGGAGAGGAGGGAATAGGGCCTGCAGCCTGAGGAAGAGAGTACATTTTTAAGAGAGAAAAGAAAGCTTTTCAGGCCTTGGTGTCTAATATCAAAGTGCAGTTCTAGAAGATTTCTGAAACCAAAGATAAGGAAATATGATGCAGAGTCATAACTCTGCAGGCAGGTGGGTGACAAACTTCTATCAGCAATAGGAAAAAAAAGCTCAGAAATCTTCCCAGCACTTCATCATTTTCATGGAGCAGAACTTAAATTGTAGGCAAACACAATTACATCCAAGGTGGTAATTCATGCTTTTTAAAATATAACATTGTTACAGACTTAGAAAATGCCTTGAATTTGGCATGGCAGGTCTTGAAATAGCGTAAGGAATGTTTCACTTTGGTGTTTAGGTTCACAAAGCAGTGAATAGATTTTTAGGAATGCTGATTAATATTTCATAATACAGGAGGGACAGATCTTAGACTGGTACATAAACATAGGTTTGGTTTATTCCCCTTGGTTCTCCTTGCTGCAGCAGAGCTGTCTCTCCTGGCAGGTTTGTTTTACCTTTAACTGGGTGCTGAGCTCCCAGTTTGCACCCCTGGGAGGCTGCAGCTGCACAACTTTCTGTCCTGACAGGTGCCAGAGTGCTGAGTAAAGGGCAGGACTGAGACCTGCTTTGTAGTTCTTGTTTGACGTGTTCTGAGCAAACAGTTGAGCAAATTCGCTGCGTGCCCGTTTCCTTTTCCCCTTCAGGTTTGTGTTTAGGTGTGTGCTGCTGCTGTTTAAGTAGTGTTGCTGTTCTGGCAGTGCCTCATATAAAAGTCAGCACAAAGCCAAGCTGTGTTCACACAGAATAGTTTATTCCTTTGAAGAGGGGCGAGAGCAGTCGCCTTGAAGTTCGGCTTTGAATTCGCATTCAAGGTAAAAAAATACAGATTTTTCCTTAGAGATGAAAAAGCCTTTCTGAAGCTTTTGTAATCAGAAAGAAGATGCCTCCGTGGCAAAACAGTTCCCTGAAAAGCTTTGAGCTGCTGGCTTCCAAGTTCTATCCTAGCAACGCTGGGAAGAGTCCCTCCTCTTAGCTGGGGCACTGGTGGGGACTGAAAGCCAGCGTATCTTGTGATCTGAGGTCACAGAGAGCTGAGGTGGCTCTTTGCTTTTCACTTGTCATCATGTAACTCTTAAACAATTTAAGCTTTTCAGTTCCAATCTCTTAGAAACATTACTCCTTTTATCCTCAAATTCCTGGCTGTCTTGATTTCTCTTGCTGTTTTTTCTCTAGTCTCAAGTTGGTTTTGCTGGGATGTTGCAACACTGGAAAAATGTGACTGAAAACAGTTGTGTGTGTGCAGCAGTTAAATCTATGTGTTATGTTAGCTATGCTGTTAAGGGCTTTGTTTTTCTTTCTTAAAATAGTCTTTTAGTTTAAATCTCCAGATAAATACAGCAGCACTCAGCAAAGTGAGTTCTTTTGATGATTCAGATTTTAAATAGGAAGTGGCCTTCAAAAGATGGGGAGTTGGAAATGCTGCTGCTTCCTACTGGAAAGCATTTTTTATACACAGATTGTGCATATATAAAAATCCCTTCTGCAGGAGTTAGCACTGACTTTCCTCATGTCTGAACTTTTTATATACAGGTTTATTCCAGAGTTGAAAAAGCTTGAACAATATATTTCTCCATGTTTGGAAAAAGATAGTTGCTACAGACGAGGAGGATAACCACTGGTATTGCAAAAAGATGAGTATGTTAAAACCAAGTGGACTTAAGGCTCCTTCAAAGACCATCAAGCACGGGGGTACATTGCTGAAAACACCTGCACCTGTTGCTGCTGGTAAGGAATAGTTAAATATCCTAATTATTACGTTATTCATCTTCTGACAAAAAGTACCTTGAATGCTGTATACACTATTTTTACTCTTTACACTGGTGTATTTTTGCTTGTATTTCTGATTTTAAAAAATTGCATGTAGAACTTACAAAAAATCTAAAGGTTATTAATCGGAGATCAAGCAATTTTCCTCAAAGAAACCTTTTCATGATGAAAATGCTTTGGGAGTTTTTGAAGTCAGACCTGTGATTTTTACAAGGTTTTTACAAAAACCTTCATGAAATGCATTCAGTGTGTCTGTCCTTAGATTTTGAATTACTTTTTTCCAGAGATTACAGCATTTGCACAGAAAAATTAGGAGTTGTGATCTCCTAATTAGGGACATTGTTACTTTGAAACTAAGTAATGATGCTCTTTGACATATTAGTGTATTTGATTCCCATTGTTTCTCATTGTGCTTTGATTCCAGCTCCAGCAGAAAAAACAATTCCTAGTGAGAAGACCTCAAGCACAGCCCCTGCAGATGCACACGAGGAGTTTGTGGATGATTTCAGAGTCGGGGAGCGCGTTTGGGTCAATGGGAACAAACCTGGCTTCATCCAGTTCCTGGGGGAAACCCAGTTTGCTCCAGGGCAGTGGGCAGGCATTGTCCTGGATGAGCCCATCGGGAAGAACGATGGCTCAGTGGCTGGAGTTCGCTATTTCCAGTGTGAACCCCTGAGGGGAATATTCACAAGGCCGTCCAAACTGACCAGGAAAGTGGTGACAGAGGATGAAGCCAACGGTACCCAGACAGCTCATGCTTCGAGGGCCACATCCCCAACATCCACATCAGCTGCTAGTGCAGTGTCATCCACTGCTGCACTCCCCCCTTCAGGAATTCCACAGAAAACCCCCCTTGCTGCTAAGGAACATGCAACTCCTTCTCAGATTAGCAATCTTTCCAAAACTGCCAGCGAATCTATATCAAACCTCTCAGAAGCTGGATCACTAAAGAAAGGAGAAAGGGAGCTCAAAATTGGAGATCGAGTGCTGGTAAGATTCCCCTGTTTCTGATTGATTTATTAAAACTCCTGCTAATACTCAAAACTTTTCTGCCATTTACTTGGTCAAGATAATGTAAATTTATGCTCTAGCTTTCTTTGTCTAGTGTCTTCTGTAAGCAAGTTCTTTGCATGCTGTGGGAATATCTTGTCAGTACCAAGATAAAATGGATATTTTGGCAGCTTTTAATCTATTATGTTTTGCCACTGTTTAAAACACAACATTGTGTTTAACAACATAGTTGTACTTTATCTCTCTCAAGAGCTCCAGTCATGCTAAATAAAAACTAAGCGTCTGATATTTCCATGCAGGTCTTCTGCCTTGTCCAGGGCTGTGTCTTTAGAAAGCAAATAGTTCAATAATTGATTGTTCCTGAGTGGTGATAGGCAAGAACAGAAGCAGTCACATAATGCCACTGATCTGCCAGGAATTACATGTGCTCTTGGGGATGTGCCACATTACTTGGCTGCCCCTCCTAAATTCAGACCCCTAAATGCTTCTGCCAGTGTATCATCTCACCTTTTTAAAAGGGAGTTGCTCTGTTAGTGTTAACATTTTTTTTAAATAATTGTCAGAAAACTGGTAGTAGGTTGTGTATGTTATATTTGTCATTTAAAGACTATTTGTGTAGCCTTCATATATAACTGGAATGATCCTTGTATGTCCACCAGATCACTGTAACAGAGACCTGATTTTAGGTTTGATTTACTCGAGTGAATCATTAAGCCAAAGATTTGTCTCACTCTTACTTTGATACTTTGGTCTTTTCTTATTTATGATATAATTTTAGAATTTCCATTACTCAGGTGTGAGTATCCTGGCATAGAAGCATTTCTGGGGTTACTGTAAGGACATTATATAGAATGAAATCCCCTGGATTTTATTGTTTGTCCTGCATTGCCCCACCAGATCATAATTCTGCAGTGAAGGTGGATTGATATTTTAATTAAGTTTGTTGTATTTTTGAAGGAAGAATTTACCTTCTCTTTCTGTTTAAGAAGAGCTTAAAACACAGGGCCAAGTTGAAGAAGGAGACAAAGGTGAAGTGAGGGCAGGGGTTGGCTGACAGCTGGATTTGGGCTGAGATGTGTTTTCTTGGAGTGCCAGTGGAAACAAAGATTTGTGGTTTATCCCTGGCTATTTCTGTCAGAGACTGAGCCCTGTTGTCCTCCAGACAACATGAGGGCTTTAACTACTTGTTTGCCTTTTCCTCAAGGACCTTTGTGAGTCCTACTGGGATGTCCCTTTTGGTTGGGAGAATTCTCTGGTGCTGTGAAGGCATCTCTCTGCCTTCCCTGTGTCTAATTAGTGCAAATTGCAGAAGCAGCGTATCCTATGTGCCACAGTTTGATAATAATAATAAGGTCCCAAATTGTTAAGTAGGACAAGTTAAACTTAATATTTCATCTTCTTTACTACCTCTGTTTGCCTTAAGTCGTCCTCCTGAGTCATCAAATTGTAGTTTGAGGTTTTGGGGTAATTCCTAGCACAGTATGTTGGTGATGCATAACTATAATTTCTATACCAGTATAAGACACACAGGAATGTAAATGTTAAAGGAGCAGGATCCTTGTTTACTCTTTTTTAATCCTTTAGGATCCCATGCTAATTATTTGTAGTAGATTCCAGACTCTGCTGTCATGTCTAATAATAATTCAGATGTAAATATCTTAAGTAGCCAGGTTAGTTCAGATAATCCTAAGCTTAGCTGAATAATTGATTGATCTGTTAATATATTTTTCCCTGACACTGAACTCCTGTTCAGCACTGAACTGTAGAGTTGGGGTGTCACTGAGCAATTCTGGGAACTGTCCTCAGAGCCTCCAACCAACACCAATTTTTGGGAAAGACCTGCCTGTCACTTGCTCAGCCATTCCTACTCCATCAGAGGGACAAATCCACCTGGCCTGCTCCACATCTCTTGGGTTTTACTTACGCTCACAGCAGTCCCTTTTCAGTGATATGTTACACAAGAGGATGAAAGGCTGGGTGGAAGTTGCTGGTCCAACCTCAGCACAGAATTTCCCCTCTAAGTGACAGTGTGGTGTCACAGCCACATGACATGTTCCAGGCTGACCACACCATTGCAGGGCTGGAGGGGCTCAGTGCTGCAACATCCATCAGTTCTTGCAGCTTGGACCAACTGCTGTGAGTATTTTGTGGAGGTTTTTTGATGATTATGGACACGTGGGGAAAACGACTGCTGGGAATTACAGTTTGAGAACAGGGAGCCTCCAGCAGCGTAGAACTGCAGCTCAGAACAATGAATTCATGATAGACAAAAGCTCATTTGGGAGTCCTATTAAAACAGCTAATTGGAAAATGATGTCCTAAAGGGCAAATTCAGAGATGGGCAAGGCACAGCTCATCAGCCAAGATTACATTCCAGAATAGACATCAGATGGCCTCAACTTTATTGATCTTAGTGTGTGATCTCAGGGTGTGGAGAACTGAAGTATTTCAGTCTGTTCATTTTTTTTCCCTCTAACTTGAATTCTAAAATGTCCTTAATGGGAGTTACCTTGAGTGGATCAATTAAATTACTTTAAGTTTATTTTTATTGTTGGTAACTGGCTGATTTTGTGTAACTTCAACAAAAAAGACAAAATTTTACCCCTCTTTTTGTCTGCACAGTCTGGATTAGTAAGGAACAAGAGGCCATTCCGCCAGTGTTTACTAATTCACATCGCAACTTTTTGTTACACAGATGCAAATTGGGCACAAGTTTGAACCTGAAATGTAAAGTTCAATTTCAGGCTTTCCCAGCAGCTCAGCTTCTTTGGAACATTGTCTAGTTCCTGCAGAGATGTTAATGCTGCTCCTCTCCAGGAAGAGAGGCTGTCACTCCTCACATTTGCTTCTGCATTGTCCCAGCAAACTGCTGCCTCAGCGGTGCTTCGATGAGGTGGTTTGAATAAAGGCTGGTAGGAGCACAGAAGTCTTGAGGAGGTGATTAATGCAGTGCATGGCCTGTATTGTTTTGTGTGGAGAGGAAAGATGCCTTAGGCTTTTTTTCTTATTCCTTTGATCTCTGGTGGTTTCACCAGTCTTTTGTACACTTTAAGTTAGAATTAACAAATGCTAAGTGATCTCATATGAGAGCCCTCCCAAACTTCTACAAGAGAACTAATATCTTCAAAATATAAAGGGTTAATAATAAAGGAAGCTTCAAGCAAATGTATCCCTGATTTATTTGACTATGAACACAGGTACTCTACAGATCTTTCCTTAATTCAGATAACATTAGGAAGAATAGTTGTTACATATAGATTGCTTGGGACACTTATTCAGAGTTAAATAAAAATTCCAGAGAATTAAAAGAGAGAAAATTTCTGGAGGGGAAAAAAACCCCCAAAAAACAGAGAAAAGAAATGCCAGAGAAAATAAATTCCACTACAAAAACCATGTAGAGCTGTGAGGTGATCACCTGTGTATTCTCAATACCAGGCTTGCTTGGAGCATCTCATGTGAGGTTTTGCTGAACAGAGAAAAAAAGAGGCAAAACAAGCAGCCTCGCTTTTTCAGGGGGCAGAAAAACCTCTTTTCCCAAAAGACCTTGGATATTAAAAAGACATTGACATCAAAACAGACAGTGCTTCAAGGTATTGGATATGTCAGCTGTGGGTGCCTGCAGAAAAATACTTACAACAATCAGCTGCAACCTTTCCTTGGTTTTCCCCTCAATTTGAAGAAGACATTTCCAGGCCATTAAATTGAGTTGTAAACATCAGAAAAATAACTCATGGTAGACATGAATGCCCGTAAGGGAAATATAATAATTGTGGAGAAATTCCCATTGTCCTGTTGTCTTAGAAGTTCTCTTTCTTGAGATTCCAGAGGAGTCAAAGCAAATCAAACTGAGTGCATACCCAAGTATTCACTGAAGTATTATAACCCTAAATGGATACTCTAGTGGAAAAGGACCTTTAGATATCTGTAGTTTACTCCTCAAAGATGATTAATTGAAACAGCACCCTGTGCTCTGCTGTTTGGGAGTCTCTCATGATAAATATGTCTCCCTCAAATCCCAGTGTATCTGAGCCCTATTCAGCAAGCTTGACCTCTATTTTCCTTTCACTAACAATAAACCAACAATACCTCATGCTAGTATTTGGTAATGTTGAAAATATAGGTAGATAAGTTAGATATATTAAAGAATTATGGTGTATTATGTGTAATTCACTATTCAGCTTTTCATTTGGTGCACTGATGTGTCTTTTACTGGATAAAAGTAGAAGAAACAAAGAAGAATTATTAATGCAGAGAGCAATCCAAATAGCTATGTATTAGGTGTATTTTCCATTCTTAACATATGATGTATGGTCTGGAATCTGGATGTGATTTAACAGTTAGAACATTAACTCTGGACAGCCTGATCTGATACTTGGGGATTCAGTAACACAGGAAAATTGATGTGGAAATCTGCACTTCCTTCACTGCCCTCATCCAGTCTTTCTGGGGTTAATGACACAGTGCCAGAACTGCAGCTGATTTTTCTGCTGAAAATCAGGCTCCAGCTTCAGCATTTGAACCTGCTCTGAATAAGAATTCCTGTGCAAGAAGTGCCAGTGGAAGTGCCGTGCTCAGTGCTAACCCAGATGGGGAAAGAACAACAGAAAACCAATTCAGAAAACAAATTACTTTCAGGCTCAGCCAGTTTGGGTTTCCTGTTTGAGTTGTGGCCAGAAAACCTGTTTGCCCTGGTGTTGCACACTTAGGATTTCTTAAGAGCCCAATGCAAAGTTGATTTTAAAAACAAACAAACAAACCCCCCTGAATTACCCAACCAAAACAAAGCCAACTTGTTAATAAAAGAGAGGAATCTGCTTTATGTGACAACTGTTGTCCACACCAAAAGTTGAAGCAGCTTTGACAGCGTCATCGGCTTTTCCCTGAAGGGACCAGATGCGGTATTTTAAATAAATAAATAAAAATCTTATCAACCTAAGGGGCCTTAGCCTTCTCAAGGGATTAAAGTGCTTTCATTCATTTAACCAGTTACAGCTTCATCACAGTCTGCCAAATCTGCTGCTTCTGGGGCTGAGCTGTAAAGCTGGAACTCGGCCTCTGTCCATATGTTCACAAAAAGATGCAAACTCAATTTACAGGCATGTGCTGATGTGGCCTTTTTGCAAAGTTCTTCCTGTGCATGAGTGACATCTCATTTCTCTTTATTCCATGTTTTACAGAGCTGGCTATAAGTTACTCTGTGCTTTGTTGTTTATTCCCAAGGTCTTTGGTGCTGGAACAGGCAGGGGCTGATAGGAGATTATTGTCAGATTTGTTTCCACCCATGTAACCTATCTGCAAGTAAACATGAGGTAGGGCTGTCAACTGGTTGCATTCCAGGGCTCTGGAAAGCAACCAAGGGAAAAAGAAACCTCACACGTGGCAAGGAGTTTCTCCCTTTAGCATTGTCATTGTGGTGTTTTTAAGGCTTTCTTTTTCTGGATTTTACAACTTTCTGAATAGAAAATACACTTCTGAGCTTAGTCTGTTTAAAAGTCTATGATAATATTTAACTGTTAAATGAAACAGAGATATCAAATATTCATTGGTGGTGTTACAGTTAAAACAGTGCAAAAATATCTGGCACAATGCATACAGGGATGAAAAAGGAAGAAAAATTTGAAAGTTGGGAACATGAGTGGTTTGTGCTCTCCTGGGGTTCTTCTCTCGAGCCTCCTCCATCAAATGTGACAATTTGAACTGCTCAGTCACACTTATGCTTTATTATTGAGCTGAGGTGACTGAGGTATTCTGATGGCTTTATCTTGTTAAGTCAAGGATGAAAGTAATTCTTATATTTATGTATGTCTACTTAGGCACAGTACTGGATGTAATGTATGATGTAGATTAGTTTACTAAGTGGCTGCTACAGCATGAAATACACATGAGAAAATATATGAGGGATGTGGTATCCAAAGGCTTTGCCTTAAATTCATCATCTGGGTGAGTTTCCTTGTGCAAACCTGCTTTCTTTTAATGTTACTTTTAAGCATTTTTCAGGACGTGGCATTAGCTATCTGCTCACAGCTAAGGTGTTAAATTTATCTTAGAGGAAGGCTGGAGTTGTGTCTGAGTCACTCTGTTTTGGCAACTCCTTATTTAACTTCAAATTGCATGCGAGTTCCTGGCCTGTAATGGCAGGGACTGGTGACTCCCCACATGCTTTGGTAGTAGTTGATTCCATTTTTGTGTATGGATTCCCTGGCTCCCTTTCCCTCTCCCTGCCTTCCCAAGGGGGAATATCCAGGAACACGTTGTCCTCAGTCATTTCAACACAGGATGGGAGAAAGAACAGCTTATTTACTTATTTTAGTTTTTGCTTTTTTTTTGTGGTGGTGACGAATTCACATGTGGCTTTTGTAGTATGGAATCGCTGTTAGGGTTTGGTTTTTTTTTTGTTTGTTTCCTTTGAGTTGGATGAACGAATTGAACCTCAATAGCCTGTCAGTTTTAGTTACTAAACTATTTTCTCTGGAAGTGAAGGATTGGGTGGTAGCACAGTGTGTATCTTATTGCACATGAGGTTTTTTTGCCCACTTTGGCCTTGCTTTTGAACTTTTCAAGTTGACTGCAACCAAATTGGGTAAAAGTGGAGAGGTTTCAAAGCAAATTCTTCCAAGTTCCATGGAAACAGCCCAATAGAAGGTGGAGACTCTGCCCACTAGTTCTGGAAAAGCTGCAATTTGCCTTCAGAGAACTTTACACATCACAGAATCCACATGATCAAGGCTTGTCTGAATTCTTTTCCCATCAGTGGAAACATCAGAAGTCACTCTTGCATTTTTAGGTAGTGAAGTCACTCACCCATAATATCCAATACCACAGAAAAACTGCCGTCATTAATTCTGTTAATCACAGAATTGCTGGGTTGAAAAATCTGAATATGGAGGCCAGTTTAAAGTTTGGGAGATGTTCTAGCAATGTTCCTTGATCCAGTGCTGGATGTTGTGTAGGTATTTTTAAAAGGAAATAAGATAGTCTAAAGCAAATATCAATATGTCTAATCTCAGCAAAAAAGGCAGGCAATAACTGATAGAGCAAGCAAATGTTTACAAACCAAAACATGGAAGTTTTGTCAAACACTTTTGCTTCCTTCTCTAAAACTATAGATTTAATAGAGAAAATGCCATTATGGAGTTATGTGGTGGGATTATTATTATTATTTTAAAATCCTGAATACTGTCTAACAGTATAGCTTCAAGATTAGCGCTTGACTTCATTGATAGATTTAAGAATTCAGTATATTTACATCCTTAGTTATTTGAAAAACCCATTGGCATTCAGCAGGAATTCAGAACACAGCTGGAAGATGACTCAAGCAGAGAAAGTATCTTGCAATGAAAGATTTTAAGAACTTAAGATGCTAATATTCAAAGGGAAAAATTGTAGTGTCTTGCTTAAAACTTGTGTGTGCACGTGCATGGTGGATGCTGCAGAGCTCTGTAATCTTCCAAAACAAAGCATGAGAGCCAGTGGCCAGAGGCCACAGTGAAATTTGGTTTATTTGAAATTTAAATATGTTTGAACAATGGAGTGATTAAGTATGAAAACAGCCTGTCAGTGGCAGCATGTTTCCTGATGTATATCAGCTCTGCTCCAAAAACATCCCCACGGAAATTAGCTCAGTACAGTTACAGGGTTAATTACACATGGAACTGGGTGAAATGTAAAGACCTATTCCATGAGAACCAGAGGAGATGATCCCTTTGTCCCCTCTGGCCTTGAAGGGGTGAACAAATCAATTAAACACAATTTCTGTTGCCAGCTGGAAACAGTTCTGCTAAATTTGGAGAAACAAGAGGAAGATGATTCTGATTAGAACCTGATTAGTGGATCCCAGGTGTTTCAAAGGCTGGATGAGTTGTGCTTTTCCAAGTGCTGCACATTGTGGTGCTGAATTGACCTGAAAATGCAGTAATATCTAAGTGATGCTTTCAGGAGTCACCACAAGCTCATGCTCAGGCAGAAGGGGAGACAGAGCAGTTTTTATTCACCTTTTACATCCTCTGGGCAGGCCTGAATAAGGGATATTGTTAACACAGACAACATTCAGACCCTGCCTGTCCTCTTTTCCAGCAGCACTGCTCAAATCACACTCATTTTTTAGAGTATCTCTCTCTTTCCCCCCTGGATAACACTGGTTTATTTGTTTCCTGCTTCTCCTTATCTTTGCAAACGTGACTCCACAGAGGTTCTCACAAGGTCTGACGTGTTTGTCCCCCTGTTCTCACACCAGGAGGTTTTTAACCACTTCAGGTTACCAAACCCATTTTACTATTTCACTTTACCTGGAAGCAAATTAATGTAAGCTCAGGTATAATTGGATAAATGGAATTTAATAGCTTTTTGCAGGCATTTGACATAACTCTAGAGAGTTCCAAGCAAAATTCCTCACCTCACCATGACCTGTAGTCTAACCTAGATTCTCTGGAGTATTACAGCTTCGTATTTTACAGCTTGACTCCATTGAGTGTGGGAACTGACTGAGAAAAGGTCTGGCAGTTCTTTTCTCTATCCATTATTTAGTGACCTGCCTTAGCATGAAAGAAGGTCATGGAAAACTGTCTTTGTGGTAGTGCTCTATTTTTTCATGGAACTTTCAGAAACCTTGTAATAATTTTTCCCCCTGTTTCTTTTAGAAATTGCCGTTTTTTATTTTAGTCCTTCATGCAGTACTGGGAAGTAGATCTGCTGGCAAATGCAGCTAGTTTTGTATTTTGGGGTTGGGATTTTTACCTTTTTTTTGCTGTAATTCTCACAATTTTAAAAAAGTAATTTTTCTGTAACAGATGCTATGCTCTGTAAGTACAATTCTTTTTTTCATAGTGGCTGGAACAGATGAGTTTAATCATGTCAGGATCTTTCTTTCCATTTATGGCGTTATTAAATCTGTATATGTATAGCAACTTTTATAATGAAAAGCCTTTACCACACTGTCTTGTACAGTAACACCTCACATTATACTACTAAGGGAATAAATAATAATAATTATTATTATTATTATTATTATTATTATTATTATTATTATTATTATTATTATTCTCTTGTCAGGGCAGGTGTCGTCACTTGCAAATACTAATTGCAGCTGGAGATAAAAACTCTTTTTGGGAGAGATGTCTGTGAATGATTGGAAGCCTTCACTTGTCTCAGTCTTTATAAATGAGGGCTGACCTGACTTTAAAGCTGAAATTTAGAAAGCTTTTGCTTAAAATGGAGCAAAACTGTTCATATAGACCTTCACTGATTCTCTGAGCACTTGACAGCCACAGGGTGCTCCAGTACCTACTCTTGCAAGGACACACAGAATGTGCAGAGAGATGTAGTAGCTGGTTATTCGAAGAAGCTGGGCTGGCTTTGGTAAAAAGCAGGAATTCTTTGGCATTCTCCCTTGAGTCCTGTTTAAAATAACCCAGGTACCATGGTTACAAGACGAGTCACTTTGCTGCTTCTCCCGGGAATCTCGTGTTGAGCAGCCCCATCTGTTCTGGGATCTGAATTCCTGCATTTGCTGGCTCCCACCAGGCCGTGGGTCACAAGCACTGCAGGGGCTGGAGCAGGTCCAGGGGGCTCTGGGCACTGCCAGTTTCCTTCAGGTTGTGTCTGCCAGATTGTGGTTTGAACGTGGTCTCTTCAAAATAAACCCTTCACATTCTTTACATAAACATGGAAGATGAGCAGGGCCAAGGTATGAAACAGAAAAAGGGGAATATTCTATGCCCAGGTTTCATCTGTGTTATCCCAGAGCCAGCATTACTTCTCTAGAGGTTGATTTGCAGTGTGAGTTGGAGGGAACAGATTGCAGCAGTTTTTCCTGTCCCTAGGAATCCTTGCTTGGAGTTGTTCTGTTCCACCACAGTGCTTCAGACTCCTCTTACCTCACTTACCTCACTCACCTTCCTATGGGAAGGTGGTGGGTGGCTGTGTTTAGGTAATTAATTTGGGTTTGTTTTAAAAAATTACCATGGACACAAACACACACCATAAAACAAGAAAACAATTCCATTGCCTGGCTCATGGGTTCAGCTGAGGAATCTCTCTGTGCAGCCCCAAATCTGACTCTTGTCTTTGAAGGGATGCTCCTTATCTAGGCCATTGTTCTAGTTTTCCTGTCTAATTCCTTAAATGGGTTTCTAGAGCCTCTTTTGATTTAACTCTGTTTTTTCCTTAGAAAACAGAACAAAACTGAGTGAGGAAACAGCTTCTAACCAGAACAGTCTTTTCACTTAAATATATGTTCCAAATTTATCTGTAAAGAAAAACTGCCAAACAAAACAAGACAAACCTAAAGAGACAAAAACCCCTACCCAAACTTGCTAGAAAAGGATTAAGGAGGAGAACTTGGAACTCATATGGATTGATAATGCAGTTAAAATTTATTTTTATGTTTGTACCTAAGATATTTACCCTCTAGAAAAAGTAGCTAATGTCTGAGGGTGAATAACACATCTCCTAATTTAAGGGAAAATACTTCATCAGTGTTATGTATTCCTTCCTCACCACTGTGCCAGAGATCTGGATTCTCTGTAACTCTTGGTGGTTACAATTCTTTTTTTCTAAGCCAGTCCTAGTGCTTGTTTGGGTGTTCTCTGCCAAGAGCACCAAATACCAGAGTTACTATATTAGGCTGAGTCATGATAACTGTAAACTTCGTGTGTTTTTATTCCATGGAGAGGAATAATTTGCCAGGATCTGAAGGTGACCTGAAGTTGTTCCAGAATTGCTTCTAATGGCAGAGAAGGGGCTGCCACCTTAAATGTGGCAGATGCCTCTGCCCCCTTTCTCACTTGAATAATATCAAAACAGGTTCATTATTCTCCCTGTTTTTCTGAGGTTTGTGTGGATTAGGACTCATCAGCTGAAGCCTCATCTTGCCACTGGAGCCAGATGCTGGAGCACAAATGTGTGTGGAAGCTCCTGGGCACTGACTTGGGACTTTGTGGACATGTAAAGTCCTCAGTTCCTCACAGGTGACCTCATGAGTGAGCTCTTCCCAACTGGAATAATGTGAATTCTCTCATGTGCTGTCATTATGCACCTTAATTTATGGCACAATTAGCTCATTGTTCTCTGGTAATCCTGGGAAGCTCCCCCAAGAAATAGAATGTTTGCTGTGAAAATTAAATGAAATACTAATTTACATTTTAGTTGATTAAAAAAGAAGAATCATAGTCTTTAATAGGAGGTTTCATTCAAGCACTCTGCCAAGGCCTCACAATATTCCTGGTTGTACAATGTGTGCTGGAAAACACAGGTGGACATTTTCAAACCATTGCTGCTTTTTCCATGTGGAATTCTGTGAATCTCTTGAAGAGGTTTCCATCACCATGTCTCTGTTCTCACAATGCTGGATGCAGGCTGAACAGATTTGCACAAATTTAGGGCACAACATATTGTCTTCCTGAACTGCAGGAATCCTGTGGCTTTTCCTGGCAAGTGTCAGCCACGCAACACCTTTTCCTTCTTCGCTTAATTTAATTCTTCCATCCCCTGGGTATTAGGAAAAGCTGTACCTCACAGACATTGCAAGTAATTGGAATGGCTGTAAATATTTAATATTATACGTTTGAAAGCCGCTGCTTTCTAGGCTTTCGTTTAGCAGTGTTTGGGCTGGGTTTTTTTTATTCTTGAAAGTGAAGGAAAGATAAAATGGTTCTCCCCTCCCCAAGGATTCAAATAGCTAGTTATATCTACAGTTTTTCCAAGTGCTCTGTATCATGCTTTATATCAGTTCTTTTAAATACAAGAGGGCTGTACTATGTTGTTTATCTGAATTATTCCTTGGAGAAAATATGAAAGGATTTTTTTGTCATTTAATTTCTTTTATTTTTCTTCACAGAATTAGAATAAGAAATAAACAGACCTTATAAATCCTATTCTGCTGGTAGAAATTAATGTGAAACTGCAAAATCTATTGCATTCAGAACATTGGTTATATACTGTGTCTTGTTAAATATATTTTTGGTTGTGAAGGTCAGTATTTGTTCAACATTAAAACAAACTCATAGACAAAAAATTGCATAGTTTGAAATAAGAACTGGTTATGTCATTTGTGTGCTTTGTGAACATGGTTATGCCAAAAGCTTCTTCACTGAATTTGGTATTTTATTTTGGAAATGCATTAAATGCATTACTGCTTCAGGTTGGAGGAACAAAAGCTGGAGTGGTCCGTTTTTTGGGAGAAACTGACTTTGCTAAAGGAGAATGGTGTGGAGTAGAGCTGGACGAACCCCTGGGAAAGAATGATGGAGCTGTTGCTGGCACGAGGTCAGTCCATCCCCATGTTTACTTTATGAGATTTTTATCTGTATTCTCTTCTGGGTTTCTATATTTGCCATGAAATTTTCAATCAGAAGGGAGGCTCTAAACCTGACTTGTCTGCTGGTGGTAGGGGAGGGTTGGTGTGCAATGGTTTGAATTCTCTCATGCCAACACTTCTCTGATATTCGTGGGATGAGCTGATCTCTCCTCCCATGTGAATTTTATTCATAGCCTGGTAATGGAAAACACAGTTTCCTTCTTTTGAATGCCTGTTTGATTTCTCAGCTTGGAAGGAATGCTCAGTTATGAAAATCTCTGGATATCCAGTGGTTGTAGTTAAGGGAAATCTTCCAGCATCCCAGGAGCTGGAAGCTCCTGTTCCAGCAGTTGCCTCCTGGTAGAGATGGGAGCAGTGTAGCTGCTCCCTCCAATAAGTCTCAATCAGAAGGCATTAATTAACATTACAATTTAACTTTCATTCTCATTTGCCATAAGGAATAGTCTTTTACCTCATTAAAAATAGGATTTACGAAGATTGTCCCACCTTAACACAGGTGATCACAGCTTAAAATTGTAAGTGGTTTTTGTCTATATTTAACCAAAGATATGTGTTCTGTATCTTCAAATATGCATAAATGGTATGTATGTAATAAAATATAAAACTATTTGATTTAATTAAAATCTGATTTCTATTTTTAACTGTCAGCCATCACATCTGTTGGCAGCTTAGAGGAATGTGATGAAGGGGAAAGCTGTGGATATAAAACTGAATCTGAATGGAATTTTTTAGGAACTAGAGCTGTAGTGTTAACTCTGAATTTCCAAAGTGATGTGATCATGCTGTTTCAGCCTTTCAAAGTTCCTTTTCCAAACCTAGTGTTAAATAGAATTGCAGTCCAATGTGGATGATACTCCTGATCTAGAATTCTCCATGAACCCAGCCCATGTACGTGAAAAGAAGTTAATTCCTGCTCTCCTCTGCTTGCTTTGCCCTTGGAAGGTATTTCCAGTGCCAGCCCAAGTATGGCCTGTTCGCCCCGGTGCACAAGGTGACCAAGATCGGCTTCCCCTCCACGACGCCGGCCAAGGCCAAGCCCGCGGTGCGCAAGGTGCTGCCCACGCCCACGGCCCTGAAGCGCAGCCCCAGCGCCTCCTCCCTGAGCTCGCTGAGCTCGGTGGCCTCCTCCGTAAGCAGCAAGCCCAGCCGCACAGGACTCGTAAGCTGCTTTTTCCTTGGCATGATTCCCCTTCCCAGCCCCGGGCCCGCCCGAGCTCGGCCCGCGTCAGCCGAGGCCAGAGCAGATCGTGGGCAGAGCACGCTGCGCATTTCATGGTGCTCTTCTTCATTCGAAGCATGCATAAGGGAAGGAAATCTTAGCTAGCCCTGGAGAGCAGCTGAATATTTGAATATTTAATTCAGGCTAACAGAGTGATTGCAATAAGAAAGGGGCTTAGGACATACACAAATTTCTCTGGCTGCAATCTCCATTTAATTCATTTTCCAAGGATCTGGTGTGCACTGAAGCTTCCAGAGATCACACTGGTTTTATTTAAGCAGGAAGCTTCATGTTTGCTAAAATGCTCAAAATTTCCTTTTGCTGTTCAAGAGATGAGTCAGCTGAGAAATGCAGCAGGAGCAATTTCCAAGTCTCTGACGAAAAGCCTCTTTCTTTTCTTTTAGATTTGGTTTTAATCCTATGAATTCATAAAGGCTGAGTGTTGCCAAGTGCAGTGGCTCAGGTGAAATCTAACACAGTACTAATTCCACCTAATACACTTACTATGGATTCTTTTGAAGTTGCTCTGTTACATAAATGTCCTAATCTTTGGTTGCAGCAGTAAAACGGAAATCTGGGAAGGCTGAATTTTGAGAAATCTCTTTTATGGCAATTGAAAACATAGAAATAATTGGGTTTTTCCACAGTCACCCTAGTTTTTAACCATTTTTTTAAAAAAAAAACCACAGT
Source organism: Cyanistes caeruleus (assembly GCF_971803275.1). NCBI lineage: Eukaryota > Metazoa > Chordata > Aves > Passeriformes > Paridae > Cyanistes > Cyanistes caeruleus. Next base: position 3,212,933 of record NC_141718.1, on the reverse strand, counting down.
CCATAGATAGATTAATTAGGAAGAAGTGACTCCCAGTGATATGGAACAGGTTCCCTGACCCACTGTCCCACTGACCAGCAGGTGCCCAGAGAGGTGACTTACCCTGGTCCTGCAGGACTCAAGCAGATTAACAGAGGTCAGCAGTCGGTCAGGGCACCAGGGTTAATACCTGACCACAAAAAGGATTTTTATTTGGCACAAACAGTGGGACTTCATTACTTTATCCATTATGGAAGTTGCACATGCAGCTGCAGAGTGCCCTCTAGTTTGGGATCACAGCACTAACACATGAAGCTTTATCCCATGTGCTGTGATCCCCAAAGTTACACCTTGAAAATGCCTAAAATGTATTTGCCTATTTTGTTATGTCCCAGGGATTTTGCATGATTTAGGCCATAAAATACAAAGCTGCTGTAATCCATTATTTCTGGAATTAAAATTCCAGCTTTCTTCCTACTCTTTTTCTCAGGCAGCGTGAACATTTGGTGGCCATCCAAGTTAAAAGGATTGTCTAAATAATTCTGAGACTTTTAAAGAAAAAGTTAAGCTGCTGGGGAAACAAGATTTCCTGTAATCAGTTTTGACCCAGAAGACTTTTCTTGCTTCATTTTCTAGGAAAACTAAAACTTTTCTGGGATTTTCTGGACTCTTACATTGACTGATCAGTTGTTCAAGGCTGTTTCTATTTTCTTTTTCCTGTGTAATAAAAGCAGCTGTCAGAGTAGGGGATCCAGTGATTTAAGGGTCTGTCTGATGCAACTGACATCTGAGTCTGAAGGAAGCTACGTTTCTCTGAGGAGTTTTGAATTTGTTTTGCAATTGCGAGTGAAGGGTGATTTGAAGACCTAAAACTGTTAGAAAGCAATACACTCTGGAATGGGATTTCTTCTGGAAACTGGGAGGGTCTGAAACAGCCAATTAAGCATCAGGGTGAAGGTGGTTTATTCTGTCTGGTGGATTGTCTGGTTTATTCTTGTAGTGGATTGCAGAGTGTGCAGGGTGAGACCCAGGCTGGGAGGAGCTGGGGCAGGGATTGTGCAGCAGTGAAGAGGAGGTGTCTGTGCTGACAGGAGAATAATCCTGTGCTGTGCTCTCAGCTGGGGGTGTTGGCCAGTGCCAGCTTTCCAGGCTGGCTGTGGGCAGCTATTCAGTGTTTTGATCTCTGGAAGGATCATGCTCCTGGTTTTGTGTGATAGGACAGAGCTAAAGGGTAGAACAGCAAGTCTTTGTGCTTTGGGGCTTTTTTAAAAATGGGCTGAGCTGTCATTCTCATTTAATACTTAAGGCAAATTTCTCAGCTGTTATGTCATGCTTAGGAACATCCTGAGCCAGCCTTTGTGTGAGTCTACACCTTCAATTGAGGCCTTTTAATTTTCACTTCATCCCTCCTGCCTCTTCCTCTGGCTGCTCCTCCTTACAGGGCTCTGACCACACACATTGGCCACTATGAAATTCTGAAAATGAAGCCTTTAAGTGTAAAAGGAGAAGGTACAGTAGGTCACAGAAAGCATTTGCTTTACTAACCCTGTGTTTGTGGAGTCTGGAGATACCCACTACATCCGTTTCCTTTCTCTTGGTGCAGAATGATTTTTAATGCATTTATTTTGTGAAGTTGACAGAAACATCTTCCCGGTATGCAAGAAAAATTTCGGGCACCACAGCCCTCCAGGAGGCCCTGAAGGAGAAGCAGCAGCACATTGAGCAGCTCCTGGCAGAAAGGGACCTGGAGAGGGCAGAAGTTGCAAAAGCAACGAGTCACGTCGGGGAGATAGAGCAGGAATTGGCTCTGGTTCGCGATGGGCACGACCGGGTAAGAGAGTTATTGTTCTTCTGAAACAGAGTTAACACAATGGACTTAACACCCAAAATGGGCTTTTCTTATTGCAAAGGGCTGGGAGTAAGAGGTGGTGTGCTGAAAGTAAAACAATCCATACCTGTGAGATCTCCTTTGTGGAGATCTTTGGCTTGATGAGATACCAGATCTACTGAATTTAACTCATTTTTGTTGAACTTCACTGCAGTCTTTGATCATGTCCATATTTGATAACATTCCTGTCACTAGGCCCATCACTTCACCAAATTGTGATTAGTGAGGTACAGGTACATACTTGGAAAAAATTGCTGGATTTCCAAGCTTAGTAAATTTTGGTTTTATTCCTTTTCCATATTAGCACGTGCTGGAGATGGAAGCAAAAATGGACCAGCTCCGAGCTATGGTGGAGGCAGCTGACAGGGAGAAAGTGGAGCTCCTCAATCAGCTCGAGGAAGAGAAAAGGTAACCCCAAACTGTCCTCATTAATGTAATTAATGTTCTTCTTAGGCTCCCCTTGTGATGCAGTTCATCCCAACTCCAGACATGTTTCTCAGTGCTGACTGTTTCCTACATGAATGGTAGAATATATAGAATGTGAGATCAAACTGCTGATTTAGGTCACTTCAGATCATCCAGAAGGGTGAAAAAAGGGGAGAATCAATAAGGATTTAAAGGATTTTAATACAAAATACCCTCTTCAGAGCTGCAGGAGTAGTGAAGCCTTGCTTTGGCACTGGTAGTATTTTAAGGACAGCAGTTTTCCCTCCCTCTGATGCTTCCTGAGAGAGATTTCTCCTTAATGTTCCTGGCAGTTTGCTGGTACAATGGGAATGTTGTCACTGTCATTCTGATTTCCACTTTTGAAAAGTGAGCTTGAAAGCATTTTCTTCCTAAATTACTTGAGTTTTAATGAGTTGTCCCCACAGGAAAGTTGAAGACCTTCAGTTCCGTGTGGAAGAAGAATCCATTACCAAAGGAGACCTAGAGGTAAAATATCTCCAGCTTTGTAAAAAGGATATCTAGGAGGGCACAGAAAGGCAGGAATCATTAAAAGATGCAGTCCTGGTCCAGTAACATGAAAATGATACTCATTTTCTGCAGTCCTTTAGTAAGGCAATTGTTCCAAAATTGGAGGATTGCACCCCAAATTCAATTACACACTTTGGCAAAGGCTGTGCTATAGAACAGCAGCAGTTATTTAGAGAAATTAAATTAATTCATAGAAAATTCTACCTTTTGCTGTTAAAAGTAACCACTAAGAAAAAAAAAATAATTTTGAAGTTACAAAATTGCAAGTAAATATTTATGCCTTTGAAAATGAATATTGAAGACTTGCCCTGTTTGATCAATTTCTTGAGTAATTCCTGTGCTTCCCTTAGGGAAGGTTGATTAATGGAGAGTGTTTTGTCCTGAGAATTTGCACATAAAGTCTAAATAGCAATTCATGTGTGCAACTTTTATCTATTGTTCATAGAACTGTAATGCTGAGCTACAGCGCAGTGTGTTATTGCACAATATGGAAAGATATTCTACAGAATGGAAAACATTTAGGGAAGGATTGCTCTCAGGTATTTGAGAACTGCCAATTTTAATCCCAAAATTCCAATTAATAAGGAAGATACTTTTAGTTGCTCTACTCTGTTGCCTAATCAGAAAGATACTGGAACTTCTTGCACAACATAATGTACCAACTTTTTTAACTGTATTGCTTTAAAGCATTTGTGATTGAAGTGCTAGCCTTATGAAAAATACTCATTTCATATAACATTTCTTTTATTTTAGTCTTCCATTCATTTTAAGATACCTATCTAGACTCTTCATAGAATGCTCTTTTTATTGTTTAATCCATGGAAATATTTTAGTTTTTTATTTTCTGTTAAATCAATTGATAGTCATGGCAAACCACCCTAAAGACTCTGGCTTGTCAGGCTGCTGAACTTGGGGATTTAAAGTGAATTCAAGCTGATGAAATGTCTCCTGTTGTTTATGTTGGAATAGCAGTGCTGAGTCTGTAGGTGAAACAATTTTGTTTGTTTGTTTTTTTAATTTTACTGATAGCGAAAGAGGCAGATTTCGGAAGACCCAGAAAATGTAAGAGGGCACTTCAATGTGCAGAGACATCCCGTGTTAACAGATTGTGTGCAGAAAATGCTTATACTGATTCACTAACTGCATAATCTGTTATTGAGACATTGACTCTGGTATTTTGTGTGCATGTTGCTTTCAGAGCAATTACAACATTTCTTGGAAAGAATGTGTGTAATGACTAAACTTGGTAATGCCCATTAACTGCAGGCAGGGCCAGTGTGGCATTAGAATTCTTCAGGGTCAAAACCTTTGCAACTCACTGAAGAGTCCAGGAGCTTGTAGAAATGACTGACCAGCATCCTGAAGTTATCTTAATTTAAATGTAGGATTTTAGCTGTTTACTTCACAAAGTCCTGCCTGCTCTCCTATGAGATCCTGCTGCTGTTGAATAGGTGACAATTTTTCTGAGGGAAAAAATTCGTCTGTTCTTCATCTTCCCCTATTTGTTTCCTTTCTTATGTATGAAATGCTAAAGGGGGAGATGTTTGAAACCATCTGAACAATTACTGTGCAAAGCTGCCTGATTTTGCTGTATCTTCATGTAGCTCCTCTTCAAATTATGTAGGAAAAATGTGTTACTTGATAACAGAAATGGCCTTGCAAGATGTTTAAGGAGCCCTCTTGCTTCTCCAACTCAGAATAGTGGAATTTTAAAGGTAAATTTATCCCAGGCTGCCTTCTCTGCTGCATCCCCAGATGACACAGGAAATTCTCAAGACTAGAACTGGATCCTGCTGTGCATCTTTAAGGGGTTCCCTTTGCAGAGATCCCTCAGGGATCTGGGTCTCCTCCAGTCTCCCCATCAGGCTGATGCTTTGTTAGAAATAAATCTGCATGTGCCCTTCCTTTCTTTTGTTTTGTGCACTCCTTCTTTGATCCCATCTTTTCTCCTGACTTCCCTGTTCTGATTTTGCCATTAAAAATGGACATCTTCACTTTCCAGAGGAGTTTCCAGGCTCCCTGATCCCAGTGGTGTCCTGTGATTGTATCCCAGCACGAAGGGACTGGAGGGTATCTTGTCCCGTCCTAGAACTGATTGGCAGGATTTGTGGCCTCAGCACAATTTCCCAGTTTGATGGAGAATGTCACAGGCAGGTTTATTCTGGAGTGAAAGAATAGCCAGAACACACAATTGCTGGAAAAGGCTGATGTCTGGCCTCTGAAGTTTGGGGGAATTCTTGGAAGTTCAAAGCAGAGTAAGAATCCCATTTCCACATCACTTCCCTAACTGGGAAGCTCTGGAGAAGGGGAAGATTATTCCTTTAGCTTTGTCTGTTTTTTTCTTTCCTGCTTTTCTTTTCCATCAAAGTTTAAGGTTTACAATCAAATTATTTTCTTCTTTGTGGAGTACTCTCTCTCTTCTCAGTTCTCTGTGTTCTGGGCCGCCTCAAAGAGAACCATAATCATTAAGAACTTCTCTCTACATCATCATCAGAGAAATCTGAGCAGTTCAAAATTTTGCAGTGATTTTTACCTCGGGGAATCTGGAACCTGTCCCTTGGAAATCAGATTTGTTTAAAGGATAATCTCTTGTGCTCTAAATGGGGAAAAAGGTGTCAAGTAAAGATTTCTGGAGAATTCTTCTTTAATGTTTTATTTCAATTTTGGCAGGATTTTAACTTAATTGCCTTTGTAGTATATAAGAGATGGGATTTTAAAAAACTCAGTAATCAGTGATGGTCTGTCTGATCTTTGGAGCAGTAAAGCACTGTCTATAAAATTAATGATCAAGAGTTTGGGTTTTATGTAGCATAAAAAAACTTAAGGTTGCGTATTCCAAAGGCACACAGGGAATTCTGTAACCGTGAGGTTTGGGATTTCTTGGGTTTTAGTAGATCCCCTTGTGGATTAGAGCAAGTAAGGTTTGAACTTCCAGCTTTTAAAGCAGATTGTTTTTCAGACTTACAATTTGGTTGTGGATCAGAACTAAAATACTGAACTGTGTCAGAGAGAAAACTGTAGCCACTTATTAAATATTATTTCCCTTAGAATACTTAATTCCATTTCAAAGGCTTTGGGCAGGAAAAAGAGTAATCTGTTCAACAGATCATCAACAAATCTAAGGAGCAACTTTTAAGTGTCTGTGGACCAAGGAACTCCAAAGTAACATGGCCAACTATTTTCAAGTATTTAAAAAATTATCCCCCTTGGATGTCTGGATGCTTTTGGGAAGGAAGAACTTGCTGCTGCCAGAAGGAATCCTGTGTTTGGAGAAGCAGACAAGAAGCTCATCCCCATCATCTTATTTCTCTTTCATTTTTTTCTCTCCCCTACTTCAGAGGTGCAGGTCAGGTTTGAATTACCTGCTGGACTTTCCCTGCATCTCCCAAACTTCAGGCTCTCTTGCACACCTCAGGGAGTATTTGAATATCAAGCCAGAATATCAAATATTCTGTGTTCTTGCTGAAAATTGTTTGTGAGCAAAAGGCAGGAGGTACCTGCTCACTTGGGTCCATCTGTCCTGCTTCTTTTTAGGAACATGTTAGAATTCTAAACATCTTACTCTTTTCTTACTTCCACATATTCTTCAATATTTTTAGACATTGGTAACTGCAGAGCAACCAGGCTGATTCACTTGATTCACTTTTTTATCTGTTTTTGAGGAATCTTGTTGCTTGTGTCCTTCCTGAAAGAGAAGAGGGGATAAAAGAGGAGGGTTTTGGAGTTACAGATAACCATTCTCTTTCTATTTCTGTTCAGATAATTCAAACCATAGTGACAAAGGAACCCTCATGTTCCCAGGTCTTGGCCAGAAGCATTTTTATGGCTGAGACTTAGAGACAGCTACTATCAAAAGAAGAAAGTTAAAGTTTTGATTTGTTACATGAGCTTCAGTGGAGAGTTTTTGTCCCCCTATTAGTAAGTAATTTTTTTATAAAATCAGCCAAACACATTAAAGGAAGAAGGTGGCGAGATGACAAGGAAAGGGACTTACCATCCTGTTAGAACAGGAAGATATATATGCACATATATATATATTTTTGACATAACTATTCTAATTTGTGCTGAAAACTTCATGTACTGATAAATAACTTCTACTCAGCTGCATGAAACTTTTTTTTTTGTTCACATTTCTCCGTTTGCTATTCATTCATTTATTTATTTGTTTTACACATTTGATTTCATTTTTACGCGCCCATCCATCCACACCTTCAGCCCACCCTCCTCATCCATAGCATTTCCCTGTCCATTTCCCCCCCTTGCATCCTCTCTGCTCACCTGTTAGAAGGCTCTGGCAGCACGGCCTGCATGTGGCTCCTCCTCTTGTGCTGGCATGTGATGGTGGCACCGTTGTGTTCTCTTCCTCTCCCTCTCCACTAACAGACGCAGACCAAACTGGAGCATGCCCGCATTAAGGAGCTTGAACAGAGCCTGCTCTTTGAAAAGACCAAAGCTGACAAACTTCAGAGGGAGTTAGAAGACACTAGGGTAATGGTTTTCCCTGTTTGAATAACGAGCCTGATCTGTGTTGTGGAAGATTTCTGATGGCACAATGCCGAGGGTGACACGTGCTGGAACAGGTCCTTGCTCCTGCCGTAGCCAGAGCTGGAACACTGTAAAAAATTAGATTAATTTTGAGCTTCCATGGGGTGTGTGTGTATGCCTGGACGTGTGACTCATTGAGGAACTCAGGTAAGATGTCTTCACACTGCAAAAGTAATCCTTGGATCCAAAAGTAGCTGGATGGGACCCTGAGTTGACAGAAAGGAACATTCAGTAGCTCATTTTAAAAATTAGCAGAGTTCCTTAAACCCAAAAAACCTAAGACTGAACATACCAGTCCTTTTAACACAAACTGAGTATTTGAGGCTTGGTTTCTGTAGCTGCTGCACTACTTGCTTTGCTAAATCATGGTTTGCAGTGGCTTTTTAGCTCTTTTTTTCCCACCAATGATATAATATACAATATTATATATACATATATATATATAATCCAATTTTAATGGATTTAATGGATTTTTACTGGATAATCCCAGTAATTAGTAATACCTGCTGCCTGTCAGAATATTACTGACATACTTTGTACCAAGTCAGAAGTTCAGCACATGTCAATTCTTAAAGAGAAATATATTTACACACTCACATATATTCATGCTCACACATGGGGATTTTCTTGAAGTTCAGGTGGGATGAATAAAAAAACCCAGGATGAATATAAAACCAACAATTTAATGTGTAATAAGTACTTTTGAAGAGCAGCTGTGGGTAAGTAATATCTTTTCCAGGAGGTCAAAAAAGTAACTTCCTAATTAGAATTAATTCTGGGAGCTTTGCTGTAGCAAATACTGCTCCAACAGTCAGTGAAAAGCTCAGACAGTGTGAGGACATTTCTTCAGAGAGAATGAGCAGGTATAGAAGGGATTTCAGAGGATTTATTGGTTCAAAATGTGTTTGGCATTTTCTCTGACAGTCTTGTAGCTGGTGTGAGATGAATTTGGAAGGAATTATTTCAGCAAAGACCTCAAGGTTTTCCATTCTTTTCCAGTCTACCTTGATATGGTTCTGAGGAACATTTTGTTAATCTTTGATAATACCCATCAGGGTGGTTTATAAGTTTTTTAGCAAGTTATTTTGAGATAATACCAGAAGAACAAATTTTAGTAAATTCTATGTTTATAGACAACATAAGAGTATGAGTGTGGACATTTTTTTCCTTTTTGAAGCAATTTGCAACACTTGGTGGAAGTTTTTCAGCAAGGCCTGAGTGTCTTTGCATGAAATATATCTTTTATAATTCTTCTTTTCTTAAAATGCTGTTGCTCATAGGTGGCCACAGTGTCAGAGAAGTCCCGGATCATGGAGCTGGAGAGGGACCTGGCACTGAGGATGAAGGAAGTGGCTGAGCTCCGAGGGAGGTTGGATTCCAGCAAGCACATCGACGACGTGGACACTTCTCTCTCCTTGCTACAAGAAATCAGTTCTTTGCAAGAAAAAATGGCAGCAGCTGGCAAAGAGCATCAGAATGAGATGAACTCGCTGAAGGAGAAGTTTGGCCTTAGTGAGGAGGCCTTGCAGAAAGAGATCAAGACCCTTTCAGCTTCAAATGAGAGAATGGTAAAAGAAAATGAATCCTTGAAAACCAAGCTTGACCACGCCAACAAGGAGAATTCTGACGTGATAGAGCTGTGGAAGTCCAAGCTGGAATCTGCAATCGCCTCCCATCAGCAAGCAATGGAAGAGCTGAAAGTTTCTTTCAGCAAAGGTGTTGGGGCTCAGACAGCAGAATTCGCTGAGTTAAAGACTCAGATTGAGAAGATGAAATTAGACTATGAGAACGAAATGGCAAATCTAAAAGTGAAACAGGAAAATGAGCGATCTCATCACTTGAAAGAGATAGAGTCGCTGAAAGCAAAACTGGTGGCAGTCACGGAGGAGAAAGAGCAAAACCTGGAAAGCCTGAAGACCAAACTGGAAAGTGTGGAAGATCAGCATCTAGTAGAAATGGAAGACACTTTAAACAAATTGCAGGAAGCTGAGATAAAGGTAAAGGAGCTAGAGGTACTGCAAGCCAAGTACAATGAACAAACCAAAGTTATTGATAGTCTTACACCACAGATCAAAGCTGCTGAAGAAAAGCTTTTGGACCTTGCTGCACTTGAGAAAGCCAATTCTGAAGGTAAATTGGAAATCGAGAAACTTAGCAAGCAGCTTGAGGCAGCTGAGAAACAAATTCAGACTTTAGAGACTGAAAAGGGTGATGGAATTAGCCAGGTTTGTATCAACATCCATCCTTTTAGTTTTCTTTTGCTTTTATTTTACATTTGTACCATTTTAATCTGCTATAGGAAATACATCACAGAAAAAACAAGTTTTACTGAATGTGTATCTTGGGACCATCTGAGGAGGTTTAGAGGAGCATTAACTGGGTCATGTCTCAACAGGTTTCTGCTGCTCCACCTGCAATAAGCAAAAGGAAAAAATTCCTTCTGCACTTCCTTGCTGCAGATTTTGGCATGTCTGTGCTGAAATCTTCCTGTTAAGGAAAAGTTACTTTATTGGCTTGTTTGGGAGAAGGGTCACACATCCTAAGGCTTTAACCTTTGGGGATAGACAAGGGGACCTGGGACTCAGTGGGGAAATACTGCCCTCATTACCTTCCCTTCCTCTGAGAAGGTGATGGAAGAGGCTTTTAAAACAAAAGAAAGCACAGGAAATCCTGGTGGAACTTTTCTTTAAGCCCAGGCCCTGCAGGGATTGTTGTTTTTGGCACTGTTTTACAGCACTTTGGAACCACAGACTGCAACTTGATGCAGGATTTTCCTTGGGTTTGGATAAAACACCTCTGTAAAGCTGATGGCAGTGAAGAGTAGTGGGAAAATGACTGGAATAAAAAAAAAAGTGGGAAAATTTTAGGAAAAAGCTTCCTAAACTCTTCACAGGTGGTTCCAAGATATCAAATTTTTACCTTTGACTGTCTTTTTGAGGCCACACTGGGTTTCTGCACTACCCCTGGGTGTGGTACAGAGCCCTTGGGAAGATTCCCTCCCTCTGTGTGTGTATTGATCTGATCAGCCAATTAAAGCACAAATCAATCAGTTCAAAAAATGAAAACAATAAAGAACCAAAACTACTGATTGAAATAACCCTGAAACTTTGAAATTGTGAGCGTATTCAAAAATGTCTGCCATTTAATAATGTATTCACAATTAATACCAAAAGAACTAAATTTTAATGATTTCAAATCTATTCCAAGATGAAATTAGTGCTGTGATGTATATAGTCATCAGTGGAAATCAGCTTCACTCAGTTAACCCATCATGGTCTTTTCTTCATTTTTTTTAATTTTTCATCTTAGAGTGATTTTAATATTATAGTTATTTCTTTCAGATTCACCTTTTAATTTTCCTAATTTTTCATTCATGTTTGTCATTTTATTTTGCTCCATTTCATCACCTTTGTTAGGCCAGTAATCTGGCCAAAGACCTGCAGGGCAAAGAGCAAAAGCTTCTTGACCTTGAGAAAAACTTGAGTGCAGTAAATCGAGTTAAAGATTCTTTGGAAAAGGAACTTCAAGTTTTGGTGAGTAATACCCCAAAATTTTGACTTTACTCTTTGGATTTTGGGTTTCATGGTGAGAGTATAATTGAAATCTATGGATCAGCTCTGAGAAAAACCTTCCAAAGGTGTTTTACTCGTGATAAAAATGGGAAGGGTTCATGGCTAATGAGATCTGTCTCAGAATAAAAAGAGCATTTCTCCTCAGTCCTATGTTACCAGGTGTTTTGTCTAAATAGAACTCATCTATTTATGGATTGCAGATAAAATTAAATCAAAAGCAGCAGCAGTTTAAATTTAGACTGCTCATTAAGGAACACTAAATGACCCTTTATTGTAGCTGTTGTACCAATTAATGCTTGCTACACACTTCTTATAAATAGTTTTAAATGACATTTCTCATTTAAATAAATTTCCAAATGCTGTGTTGATGGGTGGGGTTTCCCTGGGGAACTACACTGGCATTAGTAACAAAACAATGGAATTTTTGGTCTTTCTATTGCCAATAGTAAATATTCAAACTTGGTGGAAGAGCCTCACTTGCCTTCCTGGAAATCTTCCCTTTTCTTCATTGTCTGGCATCAATTCCTGCTGGTAAAAGTGGAGAACACTGGTAGGAGATAGCTCACAGGGCTGCAGGTGTCCCCTCTGTGCAGCCTGGGAGCAGCAGGGATAAAAACCCCAAATTCTTGTTTCCTACCCTAGGCTCTGTGGCAGCTGATGGAGGAGTTGCTTTAAATGTTGAGATCTGTGCTAAGCTGTAACTCTTAAAACTTGAGATCTGTTTATGATAGGAGCAAAGATTGTTCTGATGTACATGAAAAATACTTTATACAAGTTCAGTGGTTGAGTTGTACTGTTACTACCAAGCCTTACATTAAGTTTTTATCAATTTTTCAGAAAGAAAAGTTTGCTAGTGCAGCTGATGATGCAGAGAATGTTCAACAAGTTATGCAAGGTATGTGCTGCTAAAATGAACAAAGAACTAAAAAGCTGCAGATATTAAATGCCAACAAAATGGCTTTTTAAAACACATTCAAGCTTATAGCTGATGGTACAGCAGTTTCAGTGGCTGTGGAAGGGACAGGATTATTTGTAGCCCCTCTGAAGGGTAACATACCTTGCAAGTAGGTGGAATTGTCTGCATTTAAATAGTTACTAACTTTGTTTTCCGAATTTTACTTGCCTAGAAATGGTGAAAAAGCTGAACCAAAAAGAAGAGCAGTTTGCACTCATGTCTTCAGAACAGGAGCAGCTCAAGTCTAGTTTGACTGGTAAGGAAGGGATGAAATGGAATGTTCTGGAAATGCATCAGCTTTGTGCTCTGGCATGGCTTCTGTAGCCTGTAGGAGGCTTTGCTGTGCCTTTCATCTCTTTACATCTCTGTAAAACCAGTGCAGAGAGAAGCAAAGCACAATTTGTGATTTGTGCCCTGAAGCAAATCTTGCCTGGTGTTGTTGGCATGGGAGAAGTGATCCCAAGGGCTGCCCTTGCCCCTGGCAGTGCCTACCCTGAGGCATTTTTTCACTGGAGCTTCACCTTGTCTTCCTTGTTCATTTTCTGCTGCTCTGCTGAACAGCTGATGAGTGCTTTCACCTGCAAGACCTGCAGGTCTTTTCCTCCATTGCTTCCTTCCCCTCTGAGACAGCAGGACTTGTACTAACATCTGCTGGCCTGAAGTGAATCACTTCTGAAACAAAGGGCTCATGACCAGCTGCTCCTTGCTGTTTCTGAAGAGTCCTTAACCTTGTGCTGCTGTTACCTGCTCAATCAATCATCATCTTTCATTTTAGAGGGGTGATCTGTAAGGTCTGGAGCATCAGTATTGCTGGTTTTAGTTCTTTACAGTTCTCTAGCTGTTCTTTGCATACCCTCCCTCTGAAATTTACAGCTTAAGCACCTTTGTTTTGCTCAGAGATGGAAAGGAAGCTGAGGGAGCGAGAAGAGAGGGAGCAGCAGCTGATGGAAGCAAAAGCCAAACTTGAAAATGACATTGCAGAGATCATGAAGTCGTCAGGAGACAGCTCTGCCCAGCTCACAAGAATGAATGATGAGCTGAGGTTAAAAGAAAGGTATTTCATCACTGTCAGAGCATTGTCACATCAAATCTCCACTCCCACACTCCCAGCTTCTCATTTTATTATTTTGTAAATATCTGAACAAGATGCTCCTGAGTGTCACATTGATATGACAAGTGAGCTTATTCTAGCAAACTAAATCAATCCAAACAGTCTCCTGGGAGTGATTTGAAGAGCATCCAACACTGATCATTCCAAAATTCTTACATAACGTGCTTCTCATTGCCTAGAGTAAATGACCTCTTGAATAATCCAGACTGTTTTGTGATTGTGTTTCATGATTATTTGATTACCTGATAAACTCAGTTTATTTAGATATATAAAAGACTCAAGTCACATTTTTGTGAGAGAAAATTTGGGGTTTTTTCCCAAATATTGTATGTACAATACTGGGGGCAAAGTAACTTGGTCTTCCCTGTGTATACTGAATTTAGCAGAACACTTCTGTTAAACAGTGAAATCTCTTTTTGAATGCTTGGTCAGAATATAGAACTTCAGCACAATCTTTTTCAGCACAGCTCTTTCATCTCTGTGCTTGTGGTCCTGTCAGCAAAAAGTGATGTTCTTTCATTTGGTCTTTCCAGGCAGTTGGAGCAAATACAACTTGAACTTACAAAAGCAAATGAAAAGGCTGCTCAGCTTGAGAAAAACGTGGAGCAGACAACACAGAAAGCTGAGCAGAGTCAGCAGGAAACTCTCAAGATTCATCAAGCAGAACTGAAAAATCTGCAGGATCAATTGACAGACATGGTAAGAACGACTTTAAAAGCACTAAAACTGTGCAGAAATATGGTCCCACTGCTGCTTGAACTGTGTTTTACTCTTTTATTTTCCACCAGAAAAAGCAGATTGAGACCAGCCAACATCAGTTCAAAGATCTTCAGGCCAAGCATGAAAAAGAAACTTCTGAGCTGGTGGCTAAACACGATGCAGATATCCAAGGGTTTAAGCAGAACCTGCTGGATGCAGAAGAGGCTCTGAAAAGTGCCCAGAGGAAAAACAGCGAGCTGGAGGCACAGGCTGAGGAGCTGCAGAAACAAGCAGAGCAGGCCAGAGTAAGTGGCTTTTGTCACTCTGCAAGTGACTTAAAGTTTAAATTTTCAGTCTCAGTGACTTATTCTCTCTCTGCTTCAGCTTTTCATAGCTAGATTTTTGCAGTGTTTCTGTTTTGAACTTTTCCAGGGTATGTGGGTATGGGTTAGGTTAGTTCTTCTCTCAGTTACACAAGAGTTGATGAGATACAATTCTTTGATATCAGTTAACGTTTTATGTTCATAGATCTGGCTCAGCACAGCCTGTTGGAGCCAGATGTCATTCCCTGTGTTTTAATATGCTTGAATTTTAAGATGCATTGTGAACTACTTCATTTAGAAGTGCTACACAGCTTTTGTTTTGTAGTATGGTCTGCAGCTATTCAGTGTGCAGCTTGGCTTTAGAAATTTTAATTTTTCCTCCTGTTTCTTTTACTTTACTGCTTGCTTTCATCCCTCAGCAATTATTTGCTATAATCTTTGTTATAGGATTTAGCAAATTATTTAGTGTATAAATTGACACACAATATTGTCAGCACTGATGTGGTGTTTTGAATTGGAGGGGTCATGACAACATATTTTTGAGAGAATCTTGAGGAAGTAAAACTGAGAATTGGAAGTCAGTTTCTAATAGAACTCCTTGCATTTTAATTCACTTAGAGTCTTGTGAAATCATTCTGTGGCTCTTCTTTTGAATAATTTACAGTCAGACAATTTATTGAGAGTAGTTTTATAAATTACAGGAAATTTTGGATGGAGGAGCCTTTAAATCATGAGTTTTTTAATATTATTTAGCCACTAAAATCTTCTTGTGGATGATGCATGTTCTGTAATGTAACGGGGTGTGTGTCAGCAGCTAAATTCAAACAGTCACTGTGTGTCAGTGTATACACTTTTAAAACTTAAATTAAAATTGCTCTATTTGCCCTTAAAGCACATTTCTCATTTGTCTGCTTGACTTGATTTTTGTTTTCCCTTCTCCCCGACTTTATTTCTTTAGTCCTTAAGCTCTGTGTTAGCCTCATCCAGAAAAGAAAGCGAACAAATGTCAGACAAGATGAGGGCTTTGATATCAGAAAAAGAGACTTTGGCACAGGAGGGGAGTACTTTAAAATTAGAGAGAGGTCCTTTGTTATCAAAACGTAAGGAATTGAAATCAAAGATTTCGTTAATGCAACAAGACCAAGAAGAACTGAAGGCAGAAAATAAAAGAATCCTAAAACAGAAGGAAGAAGCTGAGGCCAAAAGCCAGCAGGAGAGCACAGAAAAGGGAGCTCTGGTTTCTGAGAAAAGCAGATTACTCTCTGAACTGGAGGCACTGCAGGCAGAGCTGCTGAAAGCAGCTCAGGAAAATGAGGCTCTCTGGTCCTTGGAGTTAACCTTGTTCCAAAAGCTGGAGGAACTTCAGGCCAGCAGAGATGCCATGGATGTGATGTGTCAGAAACGTGTCAAAGAATGGAAAGAGATGGAGAGTTTTCTGAAGAGTCTTTTGGAAGAAAAAGATGCAGTTCTAAAAGACAAAGATGATGTTATCCAGAAGCTGGGAACTTCTTATGAGGCCCTGGCCCAAGACCAAAGGGAGCTCCAGCAGCAAGTGTCAACTCTGGCTGCAGAGAGAGATTCAGCCCTAGGGAAGCTCTTGGCTCTTCAAGACAAACATGAGACTCTGCAAAAGGAGCTGTGCAAGATCTTGCTGGGCTTGCAGGAAGATAGGGTGATGCTCCTTGAATGCGCAAAAAAGCTGCAAGTGAGCTTAGGCGAGGCACTCAGTGAAAACCAAGAGTTAAAAGTGAGAGAAGAGGAGATGCAAACACAGCTCACCAAAGCGATGAAAGACACCGTGGAGCTGGAGAATTCCCTTGTGAGTCTCACTTGTTGTCTTGAGGAAATGAAAGCCTCAAGAGAGACACTCAATTTGGAATATAATCAGTTACATCAAGAGAAAGAGGCTCTTTCCTCATCACAACAGAGGCTTTTGGCTGAAAGGGAGCAGCTTCTCAATGAAAAGGAGGCAATTGCCGAGAAGCTTGCGAAGGCCTCAGCAGATGCTGAGCTTTGTGAGCAAATCTGCACTGAGAAAATGAACAAACTGACCTTGGAAAAGGAATCTGTCCTTCAGAAGTCATTGCAGTTTGAAAAGCACAATGAAGCTCTTCTCCAAGAGAAGAATGAACTGGAGACAAAATACTTGGAGCTTCTTGATGAAAACAGGTCTTGTGCAAAGGCAGTTTCTGATCAGAAGAGAGAACGTGAGCTGGACCTCTCATCCAAGAATGCTCTGGCTCAAGAGAATGCCACTCTCCAAGATTCCATTGAAGCCCTGAAGGAAGAACTCAGTAAGAAGACTGCAGAAAATCAAGATTTAATGACCTGTAAATGTGACCTTTCCAGTCTTCTGAAGGAGGCCCAGGATGCCAAAAGAGCATTAGAAGGTGAGCTGGATGCTGCATCACACACAGAGCAGATCCTGTCGTCTTCCTTGGAGACATGCTCCTTTGCCAGGGAAATGCTGACCAGGGAGAGGGATGAGCTGCAGGAGGAATGTCAGAAATTAAACAGAGAAATTTCTTTTGTGAAAGAAACCTTAACCTTGGAAAAGGAAGCTCGAAAACTGGACGAGGAAGTGTTTCTGTTCAGACGTACAGAACTTCAAAGAACCATCTGCTGCTTAGAGAAGGAGCTAAAAGAGCTGAAAGAGAAAAGCAAAGCAGTTCGGGTTATAGCAAAACATGTAATTCAGGTGAAGCAAAACAATGACATGAAACTGGTGAAAATAATGAAAGAAAAATTCTGGGCAGAGAAAGAGCACATCACTTTAAACATGAAGCGACAGAAGAGAGAATATGCTGCCTTGTGCATCACAGCAGCAAAAGTCCGGGACCTGGACAGCTCCCTCTCCAGGAAGATGAGTATGTTTGAACACAAGATGGAGCTGATGGAAAAGAAGACAATGGAATATTTTCAGGGACTGGAAGAACTGGAAGAATTCAAAAGGCTGCTCTTTCAGGATTGTTGCAGACTGTGTGAGAAGGTTGAACTTTTCGAGCAAACTAATAGTGACCTCTCAGGCAAATTGCTGGAGTCTCAGGGCCAAAATCAGATGCTGCAGGAGCAAACGAACAATCTGATTTTGAAAGTAAAAGAAACTGAGACTCTTCAGGCCCAAGCAGTAGTACAGAAACCAGAGGTATTGAAATTCATAGTTAAAAGTCGAGTCTGGGGCTCTTTCTACTAATCCTGAGCGCTAACCCCTGGTGTCCTCTCTTCACTTCACTGCACACTCTGCACTTCATAACACACTGCACTTGTGGGCTCTCTCAATATGGTACTTTGGGGTTGTTGCAAGTTGCAACTGTGAGTCTGAAAGACACTTATTTTTTTTTATTTTTAATATTTTAACTGCAAAAACCTCTGTTGTTGCTGAATGTTGCAAGAAAAGAGTATAAACTGTGAATAAAAGGAAGTTGCGTTCCCTTAATCTGGTAGGAGACACTGAGCAGCTCCTTCTGGTGAAGGACTCCACAGCTTAAAATCTAAAGTAGTAATAGATAAGGTTTTAGATTGGATCTTTGTGCAGTTTTATGTTCAATTACAGCAATTACTCCAAAAAATACAAAAGAATGTGCTGCTTTTATAAATGTAATTGGATAAAAGCAGCGTGAGAGAATGGGAAAGACATTGACAATTCTGGTGTTCTTTTTATTCACAGAAGTGTTTTTTATTCACCACCAACAAATTCTTCATAAAATACTTTGATTTTCAGTTTGTGTGGCTTGAAGCCCAGAAAATCACATTGAATGCAAATTGGAATCAGGAGATTCTATAGATTACACCTGCCTGAGTATTTTAATATCATTATGAAGTATTTCCTTTATGAGGCCATAATGAATATCACTGAAATGATGCAATAATTTGCTTTATCTCTAATTCCATTATTTTCCAAATTTTGGAAATTTTTTTGTAATTCCATATTTTCTGAAAATACACTGGGGTTGTTGGAAGTGAATATCTGTTAAATTATTACTGCCTAAAGAGGTGAGAGGTCTGAGAGCAATCACAGTGGTGGTAATGAGAAATCCAGGAAGTAAAATAGAGGGAATTCCTCAGTGGTGACAAGAGCATGGGGTTATGATCTGTTTCTGCGTGGAATTGAATCTTCTCTTCAGTTCATTTTATGCTTGATGCAGCTCCAAAATGCAAATAAATTCCCAGTTGAGGTCCTTACTTACCTGGGAAGCAGCTGACAAACCACAGAGCTGTGTATAAAATATTGATCTTTTGCTGTCAGAGCTCCTGTTGGGAATAACTATTTTTTTTCCCCACCTCCCATTATATCCAGGAGGCCAAACTGACAGAAGATGTTTTCCAGGCAGTGGAACAGGTGACCAAGGAGAAGGACGCCATTCACAAAGAAAAGATTGAAACTTTGGCCTCTTTGGAGAACTCGAGACAGACAAACCAGAAGCTGCAGAATGAAGTAATCACATTAAATGCTTTTCTGTGAAAAGTTTTGCCTGGTTTGTGAGAGCAACTGTTGAATTACAGAAAATTGAAATAGGCAGGAGAGGAGTCTGTGAAAAATTACTGGAAGGGTGATGGAAAATGCACGTGGTTTTATGGCCATGGTTATTTTGTATTTTGCATGTGGTGTCAATCCAAGGTGCAGCAGTTGCCGTTGGGATCAGTGTCCAGTCAATGTCTTCCCACCACTCTGTGCTGCTGCAGGGCCCGAGGAAGGGGAGGATGCCCTCACCCTTTGATGTTCTGCACTCCCAGAGCACTGGGAGTGAACAGCTGGGCTGCCCTCAGTGTTGGAACAGGGGCGATTTCCAGTGGGATCTGCTGGCACGGGAATTAGAAGTGGTGACGTTCATATGGGAGGGGTTCCCATTCTGGATTAAAAAAATCCACAGGGTCCTGCAATGCCATGAGAATGCTGCAGATTATCTGTTATGTAATAAATACACTGTGGGCTGCATCAAACAAATCAGCTCCACAAGCTCCTGCTGTTTCCGTGGGGGACACAAGCTCAGGAAATCCCATGTCCAACATTTTGTCCCATGCAACAAGATCTCTGCAAGGAATTCATTTCCTGTGGGTGCAGGCACAGCATTCAGCCCTCCTGACTCAGAAAATAAGGTATGGAAAAGCAGAATTGATGAGTTATCTTAGAGGAAGAAAGATCAAGGGGACAGCTGGTTTTAGCTTTGCATTCAAAAAACAAATAATGCTCTGAGTGCTGCAGCAGTTAATGGAGGTGAGGTGTTTTGGGCTTTACCTTGGGTGTTGACACCACATTCCTGGAAACTTCTCTCCAGTAGACTTGTAATTCTTTGTGCTGCCCTATTTGAATGCAGAAGGTCTCAGAACATTTGTTGTTGGACAAACACATCAGTCCAGACTGGGTTAATTTAGGGGGTAAAGAGTGAAAATGGAAGAGCTCCAGCCCACATTTGGCTGCGGGTTGTTTCCTGAGAACTGTGTGGTTTCATTGGTGTAATGAGGGTTTTTTTCCTCTTTAAGTTGGACATGCTTAAACAAAACAACCTGAAAAATGAAGAGGAACTTAATAAATCAAAAGAGCTTCTAAATCTGGAGAACAAGAAAGTGGAAGAACTTAAAAAAGAATTGTAAGTATTTCAGTGTTAAATCTGTTAATTTTTGTGGGTACATTTACCTTTTTCTTTTTTTTTTTTTTTTTTTGTCTTTCACCACCTTTCTGTTATCCTAACTTATAAAGCCAATATTGGGTCAAAATTAAATGTTTGGCATGTGCAAAACTTGACATGAGAATGTTGCTACTAAATTGCTGAAGGGAGTTAAAGCAAATCCTTAGACCATAGTTTAAAATAATTTGTTTGTTGGAGGGTTCTATCACCTGAGGGCAGGAGACGATATTAAAACCTTTATTAGAAGATAATTCTGATTTAATTACAAGTACACCTGGAGTGTTAAGTGGCTTTGTTCATAGAATATTTGATTCTGCTTTTATTTTTCATTGATGACTTTATGAAGTTTATTTCTGTGGCCCCACTATTTCCTTAATGGTGCAAACCAAATCCTACATATGGGATGTGAAACTCGAGTTAATTGTTCATTATTTGAGCTGCTTCATTGAAAAACAGCATTTTACATACTACAGACTCACAATGTGTAACACTGAACACAGACAAATGAACCGAAAGCATTTGATAAAAAGTAATTTGCCCTGTGGAATCTCATTGTAGCAAAGCTGCTGCTGTGCCACAGGGAATAAAGATCCAAATTATTGCTGCTCTGCAGTGGTTGCACATCCCCAGCTCTCAGAGATGTCCTGCATTAAATCACAAACAGCTTTTCACCTGTGCTCCAAGAGGAATTTCTTGGCTCATTGAGTGAGAGCTGGAATCTCGCTGACAGCTTAAGAGCAGCTTTGACTAATTATTATTATTATTATTGTAGTTCCATTTGTCATTTTGTGACAGCTCCAAGGTGACACCAGGGCACAGGACTCAGTGTCTGGCTGTGACTGGCAGCTTGTGCTGGTGGCTTTGGAAAACCTGGGGCCTTGCACAGACCCCTTTGAGAAAGGCAGGATTTCTTTCCATGAGCAATTCCTGCCTCGGTGCTCGTGAGAAATGCCAGAGTTATATGGAACAGCAAGGGGGACTCTGGTTTTATGGAAAGGCAGCAGATATTGGGCTGTAATTTGCCAGGCAGGAATTATTTATAGGAGATGCTGCCTTGAAAATCTCCAGCAGCACAAGGTGTTCTCAGGACCCCAATCACTCTGAGGGGGTTAATTCTGTTATTTCTTAGATTGAATGTGGCCTCTGATCATCAGAGCTGAGACCCTGGGGAGAAAGGGAAGCTTGTCTAGTTTTGTTTTTTTTTTTAATTGATCTTTGCTAGCTGTTTTGTGTGTTGCCCTGTTTAATTATAGGAAGAATTAGCTTGGTGACAGGGATTCCTGAGCAGCAGGGTGTGGGTGGAGAGCACAGCTCAGGGTGAGTTGATGAGGGCTGGGTGAGGAGAGCAGAGGGAATGTGGTGCCTTTGGAGTAGGGGGATGTGACAGGGACAGGGTGTCCTTTGGAAAAGGCTGGGCTGAGGGAAAGCTGCAGTGCCTGTAGGTGCTCCCAGGGCCATCCCTTGGGAATTCTTGCTGTGAACACGGGGGCATTTCAGGCACGCTGACCCCAGAGCTGGGTGTGGGGTTTTTTTAACACCCTAAATAATCTGTGCCTTAATGCCAGAAGAAAGAGGAGGAGGGGTTAGTGCTGCTCCTCAGCAAGGAAACAGGGTTAGAATTTGGTGTGTTCCTGCTCAGCAGGAGAGGAGTCACTGTTAGAGGGGGGAACAGTTTGCTCCAGTCCAGGGGGATCAGGGTGGGAATTTGCCAAGGTGAGACCAGGTATGGTTGAAAAATCAGAGTCCCATGGGATGCTGAACTAAAGTCAGACTTTTGTCTACATGTGCCCAGTAAGAGACAGCAAATCCTTGTATTCTGAAGTGCTTGAATAAATTTCTGACTTAAGGGTTCATCTACTTCCCACAGTT
Organism: Cyanistes caeruleus; assembly: GCF_971803275.1. Lineage (NCBI taxonomy): Eukaryota > Metazoa > Chordata > Aves > Passeriformes > Paridae > Cyanistes > Cyanistes caeruleus. The sequence goes on along the minus strand of NC_141718.1, from coordinate 3,191,390 downwards.
ATAAAAGTATTTTTAATATTCCAGTCAGGGTTTAAGTCTGTAGTGTTGGCACACAGGAGTACTGCATCTCCTTTTTTACAAAACAAAAGAGTAACAAAAATAACTATTTAGTGAAATTAAGGGTATCTTTTGTGCTTTTTGAAAGATGTCAAATTTCAAAGATTTTTCTGTTAGTCCCTCCTGTTACAGGCAGCATACTAAATATTTTTAAAAAATTTGTTGCAAATAAACGTATTTTAAGAAAACTGTACTCATTAGTAGCAACACAGGCTGATGAAAGCTGCAAAGCCTTTTTTTCTTCAGCTTTGGTTTTGTCTCATTTGCAGTTTGAGTCTGTTAAAATAATGGAATAGATGAGGTTTTGCTTCCTGTGATCCTGCACTTTTGGATGTCAGACCTGGTAGGGAGTAGTTAAATAAGTGGAGCTCTAAGCTGGTTTTTATCCCGTTGCCTTCTTTTCCAAGTTTTCTTTATTTTTTTATGCTTTTAAGCAATTCTGTTTTACCTCTGGCTGCAAAGTTCTCTTCTGTGAACAGTCCAGGCTGCAACCATCGCCAACCCTCCTGCTCTCCGTTCCCAAATCCCAGCCTCGCTGCCCGTGGGAATTCGCGAGCACCTGAAGCAGTGGCAGGGGAGGGCTGGGTGCAGCCGCAGGGTTCACCCGGGATTGTCACCGTGTCCCCGGGATTGTCACCGCTCTTCCCGATCCCTCCGCCACGTGACCCTGATGTATTTTTCCAAGCTGTGAAGCCGCCTCTCTCCCCCAGTTTTCCCTCGCCTCTCCCGTTCCTATGGTAACGATGCTCTCTGTGTGCTCACAGCGAAGCGCTCAAGCTGGCAGCGGCTCACAAGTCCCAGCAGCTCGAGGCTCTGCAGGAGGAGAACGTGAAACTGGCCGAGGAGCTGGGCAGGAGCAGGGACGAGGTGTCGAGCCACCACAAGGTAGAGCGGCCGCAGCGGGCGGGTGGAGGCTCCGCCGGAGCTCCGGGGCTGCCCCGGGGAGCCTGTGCTGGAAAGGATGAGCGGTGCTGGGAACGTTTGGAAATAAATTTGGAAGCCACCTGCACGGGGAGGTTGGAAGTGCAGGCTGACAGAAGGTTACGTAACCCGGGAAGGATACTTGGGAAGGCTTGGGAATGAGCATAAATTAAACGTGCTTTAGCCAAGTGTATTAACAGAGAGTTGCTATTTCTGTCGGGAGTGATTTTGTTACACAACTGTGGAAATGTCCATCCAGCAGTACTAAGGAAATGTAGCTTTTTAATTCTTAATTCCTTCTCTCCTCACTGAAAACAAAGAGGATTTAGGATGTATTTCAGAATACTGTGTAAAACTACTTGGTTGGACTTGTGCTGTGCATGTGCCTGCTCAAACTTCACACTGTGCTGCAGCCAGGCACTGGGTTCCAGGGAACAGAACCCCTGCAAGGTGTTTTTCTGATGGTACTTTATTTTTTTTTTAAATTTTTTACTATTCTATCTGAACATGTTGTTGTAATCCTAAAATGGGCAAATTACTCAGCTTGTATCACTGGTACTTGCCAAAAGATAAAATAGATTTACAGCCCCTAATGTGAGTTTAGTTCTTGTGGAGCAGTTCCAGTGACAGGCACATTGTGAAGGAATCTTTGGAAGATCTCATCCAAAAGATCCAAAAGCAGGAATGTAGGAGACTGAGGTTTGTGTGTCCTGCCTTTCTGAGAGATCACCTGTGCAGGGAGGGGATCCTGTTCCCTGTGACAGGGCACAGACTCTTCCACCCTGCCACAGGTTTAATATTTTTAAAGCCAAGAGGCTGATTTTTCCCCAAAGGTCTTGTTTGAAGTCCTGAGGATGGGTGATGTCCCTGGCCAGTTTGTAAATCCTTTTAGCTGCTGGCAGGAGTAATGCTCAGGCTCCTTGATCCTCAAGAGCCTTTGGAGGTGATGAGCAGAGTCCCAGACGTGTGGGCTCAGCACTGACTCATTCCCCATCTGAGGAGCAGAGTGGGGAGAGCACATCCCAAACAGCCAGTGGGAGCTGCTCCCCTCTCCCACAGGGTTTCCTAAATTATTTCAGAGTCCTTGAGGCAACCTGTTATTTTCAGGGAGAGTTGTAACTTTAGAAGGATTTGGCAGCATTGGTCAAACCTTTCTGTGTTTTGTCACCCGGAAAGGCCCCAAGGGAAGGGACCCCACAGCCCCCGAGCCACGGGCTGGCCGCGGTCACTGCACTCGGTCTGTGGCCTCCCTTGTTTGCAGCTGACCTTGGGAAGGAATCCTGCTGTGTGCATCCTGCTGGCTGTGGATCTGTCAGCAGGGATCCCTCTCTCACTGCCAGGACAGACAGCTGTGGTGTGGGAAGCACAGGGATGAGTCCATCACCTCTAACTGGAATAGTGTCAGCTCGGCCGCTCCATAGCCTGTCCTGCCTGTGAGTAGATGGTTCCAAGAGCAAGGATCTGGAGGATCTGCTGGAGCTTGGATACACAGCCTGTTTGCCTTCTTCAGCCCTTTGTGTTGGACAGTGTCCCCTTCTGCAAGGAGAGTGTGATCTGAACCTTGGGAATGTGGGAATGCTGCCTGTTGCAGTTCCCAAATGTCGTATTTGATAATGGGGCTGTGAGATCTGGTGAACAGCTCGGCCTCCCAAAAGCCTGGGAGAGGCCTTTGGTGTCCCAACACCTCCCCTCTCTTGTCACACTGTGCTCAGCCACCAGTGGCCACAGGCTTTGGGCTCCCTGGGTTCAGGCTCTCTGTGGGAAGCAGGAAAAATGTCACCACGAAGAATCCTCCAGCAGATTTTGGAGGAGTGTCTGTGCTGGCAGTGAAGGGTCTCCCACAGCAGGATTGTCCAGGAGCTGCACATGGTGCTCCCAAAATTCTGGGCAGTGGGGAGGAAAGCAGAATGCAGCAGAGCTCAGGCTGCAGAGGGTCTGTGCAGGTACCTGTGAAATGCATCAGGAATGGGAAACACAGGATTGGGAATTTTGAGCTGTTGCTGTGGTAACCACATAAATTCTAACAAGTGTGTTGTCAATTGGGTTAGAGAATCTGTGGCTGCTTGTGACACACTTTGCAAAATTAATGAATCCCGTTTCATGAATGATTTATCTGAACATCTAAAGGTTAAAGTGTCTCATGCCAAAGATGCTGAGGGAGCTTTTCTGTATTGATCCATTAATAATTAGCTGATTGTAATTAGTTAAAGAGTCACATTCAGATAGATACTGAGCTCAGGGAACTTTCCTGGCTTCAAATTATTTGTTGTGGCATTTTGGGAGCCTCAGACCTGCTCAGGCATTTGAAGTTCATTGGAGAAGGTGTAGAAATACCCAGCAGCTCAACTGGCCCATCTTTTATTAACGGTGTGCAAGGTCTGCGTCGAGGGTGCTGAGTGTGACTGTAGAGAAATGGCTGTGCTGGCAGAGGGCAAGGAATCCAAAAACCAACTGGGAAGCGTGGTGGGCAGGAGATGGGTCCCTTCACTCTGGAGATCTGCCAGAGGAGAGAGGCCTGGAACCCAGGTGTCACAACCAGGGTCTGGAGAAGCAGCCGAAGCTGCAGCTCCCTGGGTGTAACATTTCTCAGACTTGTAATATTTGTCCCTTTTTGTCACCAGTCTGCACAGATGTCAGGTGCTCACACAGGCTGCCTCTGGGCAGGAAACAGGAGAGAAACTGGGAATCATGGGGGTGCTGCTGGTTGAACTGGGTTTTGACTGGGTTTGACCTGCAGGTAGAACTTGGCCATACCCCCCCAGTGCCTTGGCTGCTGTGCTGTCCCACAGTGCTCACCTGCCTTGAGAGACACATCTTGATTTGCTCTATGAATTATTTCTAGAAGCCTCTCTACACCCTTCTAGTATCTGATTTTTGTATCAATAAAGTTTTCTGATTAAGCCCAGTGAAACGATCCTGGTTAATGCCAAACCTGGAAGGTTTAACAGCACTGCAGCACAGGGAAGGAGAAGGTAACTTGTCAGGAAATGTGGAGGAGATGGCTGCTCTCAGTGAGCTGCATTTAGCTGAGAGCTGGGGGCTGGCAGACACCCTGCCTGCTCGAGGAAACTTGTTTAACACCTTCTGTGCCAAACCTCAGGATCTGCAAAGCGCTGTAAGAATTCCCTCTGTCAGGGACAGGAGCTGTTGTCAGGGCTCTGAGGTTGCCATTATAAATGTATGTGTTCCTGACCCGGTGGATGAACCCTGGAAGCTTGTGAAATCCCACTAGAGCCTGTGCTCAGGGAGTTCTGGTACAGACACTTCTCACAGCAGTAATTTCTGGCTTTGGCCATTGAATAAGAAGGAAGGAGAAGATGGTGAAAAGTAAATAATTTACCTGGAAAATAGTTGTTTTCTTAACCTTTTCAGAAGATCAGTTGTCCCAGTGTTTCTGTGTTGAGCCTTTGCAGTTTTTTTGCTTTGCATTTCCTAACCCAGTTTAGACCCAACAACAATAATTGCAGGTCAAGGCTTTGCAGGTTTTAAGGGCTTTAGAGTGGCCTCACTGAGTTACAGGTTCAGGATGTGATAACAAACATGAGACCAACAGCTTTGGGATCAATAATTTATCTCTGAATAACAGGACAGTAACAAATAGAGATCAGTGGTACAATGATCCAGCACAACAAACCCAGCAATTCCCTAGTGCTGGGCTAAAAGTAATGGCCAGGCACACAAAGGGTTCTTGGGGGGTGTGAGGAGGGTCTGGAAATATCCTTTAACGCTGGTCTCACACCTCTTCTGTGTGCACAGGACATGGAAATGCTCGTAAAGGAGCTCCAGGCCCTCACTAGCTGATGTTTTGGTCACTGAACAGTTTGTGTTTGGGTGCATGTGCTGTGCCAGTAGAAAATCTGCTGCTTTGAGGATCTGGGGGCTCTGCAGCCTCTCCCACGTTTATTTTATGATAATGATGCTCTGATATTTTATACTAAGGAAACAATCTGTAGTATTAACTGGAGTCTGTCTGTACTTGTGTTCTAGCTGGAAGAGGAGAGATCAGTACTCAATAACCAGTTATTAGAGATGAAAAAGAGGTAAGTTGTTCCTGCTGATGTGTGTTTAACCCCACAGAAATGGAACACAAAAACACTGCTAAGAGCTGTTTTTTCTGTTGTGTCATGGTTAAAAGTGCTGAGTTGTTGCACTCGTTGGATTAGAGATGGAACCATCCACGTTTGCTTTAGTTCCACACCTCCCACATTGTGGTAATTCTTATTTGCAGTGGCCAGTTTAATGTTTGGTTTTAGTCTGCTCTGGAATGTTGGATTGTCCCTCAGTCTGATAAAATGTGCATGCACAGATCTGACCCGGCGAGCTCTTGAAAAATAATGGACAGTTCAGTGATGCTGAGGAAGGTTATTAGAGGAGAGGGGAAGAGGAAAGAAAAGTTACTGAGCACTCGCTGCTTTCATGGCTTTGGGCTGTTGAGTTCCTTGTGGGTTACTGCAGCTCGTTCAGCACTGCTTTTAAATGCCAGGAGGTTTTGTCCTGGGTGACTGGGGCATCCCTTTGTAAACTGCTGCTCAGGGAAAGGTCCCAAGTCATAAATTTAAGTGTCTGCAGTGTGTGCATGGGAAGCTGATTGGCCCCTGTGCCTTGAGGGAAATGGGGCCTTTCCAAAAGCAGTTACATAAATCCTTAGAGAACAACACAGCTCCCCACGACACCTCGGCTGTTCCAGGAAAAACAAACCAACCCCTGCTAAATTTCCTGGATTTATAATGGTCACAACAAAGAACAGTGAGTGGCTTTTGGGTGTTTATGCACACACATCCTTGGCCACTCAGTATTATCACTGTTCCCTTCCTCATTCCCTGACACTCTGTTCTCTGGGAGGGGATTGTCCTATCTCCTGCTGTTCCAAAGGCCAGCAGGCACATGGGGTGTTTCCCAAGCCAGTGCTTCCCCAGGAAATGTCAGAGTTGGATCAGCTGAACCTCCAGCTTTAACCAGCCTCACGAGCTGCGTCACCAGCCTATCACTGAACATGTTTGAAAATGTGTTTTCAGTAGTGTAACTCCTGGAAGTCACTTGAGGAAAGGAAGGAAGGAGTGGGGACCAAGTCATTCAATACTTTCCAGCAGTTCTGTTTCACAGAGAACATTTTCAAAGACAAACTCTTTGTAAGTTCTACAGAGGAAGGTGTGTGGTGGCTCTGATCTTCCTTCTCCTGTTTTACTCTGGGTGAGCTGCCTGAAATAATTCAGACAATTATGAAATCAGTGAAGTGAATTTTATCATGACTTTATCTTCAGTGGGTTACACTGAGATGCCCCAGTTTGTGACTGACTTAATGACATTGCTCAGCAGTGTTGAATAAACTGCAGTAGAAGAGGAAAATGAGCAACAGGAACAGGGGAAAATGAGGAATAGGAGCAGCCTGGCTGAGAAAAACTGCAGGCATTGGGGCTCAGAACATGTCAACATGTGGCATCAGTGCTCTTGAAAAAAGTTTGGCTGAAGAAAGAGCTAATTAAGTAAAAATAATGAAAAAAGTCTCTAAATTCCCAAATTGCACAGAACTTGGTGAAGGGAAGATGATAATTTCCTCCTTTTGGCTTAAGAATTCGAACTGCTGAACAAGAGCCATCTTTGTGTTTCAGTCAGGTCAAATCTCTCGTGGTGAATTTCTCACCTCCCTTCCACCCCCAGGAATTCTCTCCCTCTGTTTTAGCATCCCCTTGTATGAAATAATCCAGCTGGGAGTGCTGGGAGTTTGTTGTGATGGATCGTGGGGGGTTCTGTGTGGCTCAGCTCATTGGGTTCAGTGTGGGTTGCTGTCTGACTGTCTTTGAGCTTCGCTGTTTCTCGATACTCATTTCATTCCTCTCTCTTCCCTTTCCTGCCCTTGCTTCCCTTGCTATATCTGTGTGTCTTTAATGGTAAGACTCAAGAAAGTCTATCCACGTTACAATAAATAATTTTATTTATTTTTTTTTTAGTAAAGTTGTTGTACATATTTTGGCTGCCTTTGTCCCTTGGTGTCTTGCTTTTGTTTTGTAAAACACTCAGCTCTATATATATATATATATATAATGAAAAAAAAAATCTATATATTTTTTATCAAAACAGAAAAGGCCATTGGTGCAAATATTGTTCTTCCTTACAGTATTTTGCATTTGTACTCCATGTTTCTAACATGTGGTTCTTGTTATCTTGCATTTTTAAAGCTTACCCAGTAGCACTTTAAGGTATTTGCTTCATTCTTAGAATTTCTTATTTTTGCAGTAAGGGAAGAATCTGGGTGATTTTTTTTTTTAATGTTAAATCAAAACAAACCCCTTTCTCCCACGACTTCCACTCACTGCTCAGAACCTGATTTAAGTTTCTCAAGAAAGTGAAGTTTTAAAATGTCATCTAAATGAAAAAGTCATTTTTATTGTTTTGATTTCCCCCCTGCTGGTAAGCAGATGTTTTGAACTTGAATTGGCAGGAAAAAAGTTTAAGTTCACTAAATATTTTTATTTTTTTTTTTCAAATAAAAGAAATAGTTTCCAAAAGATTTTCCTTGCAAGCTCCCCTAGTGCAGTTATTTCCTATTCAGCACCTGCTCTGTGTGTGACTCCCACTGCACACACGATGCTCCAAGCAGCCAAGACTCTGCCTGGAAGTGACCTGGAAGTGATCCACACTTAGGGACCAGCACCTTCCTTGGCTGTAGCTTCTCCAGTTCCAGCGTTTTTGGGTCCCCCACTGGAGAGATTGTCCAGGGAAAGAAAACCCAAAGCTCCAGCACAGGGATCTTCTTCCCCTCTTGTTTTCTCTCCTCTTTTCTTCTCTCCTTTCTCTCCCTTTGTGTTTTAGCGTTCGAGGCTCCTGTATTGAGTCTGTAAATATTTTATTTCTATCCTTACAACCTGTTTGCCTTTTTCAACCACCTCAGCGTTGTGGTGGTTGAAGCCGAGCCCGACAAACGGCGAATTAACCACATTTGTGCCAAAAGCATCTGTTTGGTCCTGATCTCTCCATGAAGATCTGACCAAGTGGAAACATTGGCTGAATCACAAGCTCTTGAGCATGGGCTGAGCCGCTGGGGTTTCCATCTGCCCTTCCCCAGCTGCGTGCACAGCACGGGGACGCTCGGGAGAAGTCTCGGGTGCAGCAGAGCTTGTGAGCAGCAACTTCCAGATGTGATTCCCACATGTCCTCAGGGTTTACTTCCCAGCAAATCCTGGATTTGCAGCTCTGCTCTGTCAGCAGCACCCCGTGCACTGGTGGCACATCCATTCCCACACCACCATGCGCCTTTGATCCACGCAGTAAAGCACTGGAAACCACGGGATAGGCGGGGCTGGGAATCCTGCAGGAGAACACGGAGGTGGCTGTGGAGCTTTGAGTGCTTTGCTGATTCAGGCTTGGCCAGGGGGTCTTTCCATGCCAGTGCCCTTTGGGGTTTTATTATCAAGACTGTAACTTGTATTTGAAGACAAGATCACACAGTCTGCAAGTTGTGTTTCCACTTCTGTTGATTCTCTCATTGTAAAAATACACCAAAACCAAATCAAATTTTGGTGCTCGTTTGATAGCTGCCTCAGCTTTTCTAAACCCCAGATTCTCCACTTGCTGCTTCCATTCCTGAGTACAATCTGAACAATGAAAGAATTGATTGATTGTGCTCTCATTGTTGAGTTGCCCGTTTATCTCAAGTGGGTGAGGTTTCCTGTGTCTCATGGTCTGGGTATCATGGCTCTCACTAACTGTAGATACCACAGAGATGGAAACTTTTCCATTTGTGCTCGATAGTTGTCTCCTGAGCATCATCCCACGTGGATGGGCTCTGCTCCTGATCCCTCAGCAGCACTGGGGAGTGTAGTGCAGTTTAGAATCCCTGCAGGAGCTCAGAGCCTATTGCAGCACTGCTGCCTGCACCGACTCTTCAAGAGGAAGAGCCAGTTCCTTCTGGAGAAAAGGAAACGGTTTGAAGTCACTTTTTTGTTGTTTTCTTTTTTAACCAAAATCATTCAGCTTGTAAGGAAATTTGCAGCAATGCTCCTGCCATCAGAGGACAGTTACTCAATGAAGGTGTCACAGCAGTGGTGCCTTAAGGCAGGAGCTGTAGGCAGAAGTTGTATCTCTGTTAGATCCATGGAAAATATTGGGAAAGCTGGACATATGTACATGGAAGGGAGTTGTGCCTGCTTTGGAGGGTTTCTTTTTAACTTTTCTCCCATGAAGTAAAACAAATCCCATGTGGTTTCTCTAGGTGCAGGAAATGATGATGTCACTGAAATTAGTGAGGACCAGCTGATATTTCCAGCCTCATCCATGCTTTGCATGACAGCTTGTACAATGAGCTTTGCATGCCTGTTTTGTTGCTTGTTAGTAATTTTCAAGAAGTAACAAAACTCTCAAGTTAGGTTTTGTGGAACATTGTGCAATATGTTTGTTTATCCTGTATCTCCCCAGTCTGTTAACTTGCTCCTTTAAATTCAAATGGATACGGTGCTATGCAGATTCTGGCATGTACTACCTAGGTAAAGTTTTTGCTTTGTTTCCATAGTTGTAACACCTGAAATGTTTGTGCATATACAAAACCTTAGTCAAGTAGTAAACTGTAATTTGTTTTTTAAGAACCACTTCTTAAGTAGTTTAATACTTGAAATTAAATGAAACTACTTTGGGCCGCTACAGTTACCCATTCAATAGATGACTTCTGGTTTTACTTGATTTTCTTTTAGAGAATCAACGTTAAAAAAAGAAATTGATGAAGAGAGAGCATCTCTACAGAAATCCATCAATGTTACTAGTGCCTTGATCACACAAAAAGATGAGGAACTGGAAAAACTCAGACATGAGGTAAATGAGGAATGGATGATTTCAATTTCACTTAAGTTGCAGCCAGAGGCTTTGTGCTGGCTCCTAAAGAGCTGGTTGATCATTTTTCTTTTGTGTGGCATAGTTAAAGCTTAGCATCAAATCTTCAGCTGCCTGTGCTGAGCCAGGTGATTCCTGGCACGGGGTTTTGGTGGTTGTTCAGCCCTTGCTTCAAGGGCCCTGGCCTCGGTGCTCTGGCTTGGTGCTGGAAGGTCCAAGTGTTGTCAAACAACTCTTCCAGATCACGGTGCTCCGCGGAGAAAACGCCTCTGCAAAAACCCTGCAGTCAGTGGTGAAGTCACTGGAGTCTGACAAACTGAAACTTGAGGAAAAGGTGAAGAACTTGGAGCAAAAACTCAAGGAAAACAATGAGCAGCCTTTAACTGTAATGAGCCCCTCAGGTAAAGCGAGAGCCACTCCAGTGTCGGTGCCCTCAGAGCCTGTGATGTGATTTCTGACTGAGCCATGGCCGGAGTCACATTGTACCTTGTTTGGTTTTTTCCTTTAAAGGTGACGCTGCTACTCTGCTTCAGGAGGAAATTGCAAGAGAGAAGCAGGTATTGGATGTGCACATGAGCATGCTAAGCCAGCAGTGGGGCTGTAGGAGAGGGCAATATTCCAAAGACAGTCCCGGGTTTTGTCAGTCAGGTTTTTAATGGGCAGATTTATCTTGTAGCCCCTCATGAAGGGAAATGTCAGTGACAGTAAATATTAAGAATCAAGTGATGAGTGATACTGGAGAAACAGTTCAGATCATGGGAATGTGAGGGAATAAGCAGGAAATTAGGGTGGCAAGTTGTGCCCTGCAGTCTGTCAGACTGCAGCCAGCAGAGCACTCACTGCTCCTTGACCTTTCCAAAGGTTTCTTAGATGTGCATGAGGAAAAGCTGTGACCCACCTGAAGCTGGTGCTTGCCATCCTGGAGAAAGGGGCTCCCTGAGCTCCTGGGGACCTCTGAGCACTGCAGAACTGGACTCAGAACAAGGGCTGGCAGCAGTGGAGAAGGAAGGTGCTCAGCTGGCACAGGAAGATGTGATTCAGAGTAGGACAGTCATAGTGACCTTGTGAAGTGCTGCTTCACAGGGGCCTGTGCCAACAAATGCCTAGAAAATATGGTTAGAAGAGAGTCACCTTCTGCTCATGATAAAAGCCTTTGTTAAATCACTAATGTCAGTCACAGTGATTTAAAAATGTCCTTCCCTGTTGTGCAGCCATCAGAACTGTCATGAATATACACTAACCACCAATCTTTTTCTGGTTTTCTGCTTCCCTGAATTCACCTGCTGATGGCAACCCTTCCTTCCACCAGGGCGAGGTTGGTTCCCCTTCTTTCCTCCTGTTTGTTTGCCAAGTGTTCCTTGGTTACATCCAGCAGTGCTGAACCCTGGGGCTGGGGGAGGTGCCAAACCCCTGCCCCTCTGACTGTCCTTGTCCTTGGCTCTCCTAGATCGACTTCCTGAATTCAGTGATAGTGGATCTACAAAGGAGGAATGAAGAATTAAACTTGAAAATACAAAGAATGTGCGAAGCAGCCCTCAATGGCAATGAAGAGGAGATAAATAACTATGACAGGTACAAATCCTAAAGGAAGCCTTGGCTCTTGTTTTGGGAGCTGTTGGTAGAGTGGGTTGGGAGCTGCACGATGCACCAGCAGCCTGATCTCAGCTGTCAGGAGGGACAGACAGAGCTTTCCCTGGAGCTCAGTGGTTGAATCCAGCCTTCTCTTTACACTGTGGTGTAACTGGGAGTGCATACGGTGCTCTGCAGTTATCAGTCCCAAACACTGGTGTATCGTGACGTGTGTTGTATGACTTGGTGAATCTGGCCCTTTGCAAGTGCAGAAGAGTCTTTGCTCCCAAGAGGCTGTAGCTGTGTTGGGATGGGAGGAACCAATCCAGAGAAACAGAACTAAAACCTATTTGCTGTGCCATGACTTCAGCTCTCTTAAGGGAAAAGAAAAACTACTTCACGTGTGTTTCTTTAAATGTCTCTGTGCAAATATTTGCACAAACAGCAGTTTGTTCAGTAAATATTAGAGTGTAGGGGATTGTGGGGGCACTGCAGGGTGGTGGAGAAGGGTTTGTATCCTATTTTTGGTTGAGCTCTGTGGCGTTTCCTGGGTGTCAGTAACCCCGAGCTCACCGCAGGGCCGTGGGCCTTGCTGCTGTGTGACAGAGGCATTGACTCGTGCCGGTGCTGCTCTTGCAGTGAGGAGGAGAGCCAGTCCAAGAAGAAGCCGCGTCTCTTCTGCGACATCTGCGGCTGCTTCGACCTGCACGACACCGAGGACTGCCCGACACAGGCGCAGGCGCTGGAGGAGCCGCCGCACTCGGCGCACCACGGCAGCCGGCGCGAGGAGCGGCCCTACTGCGACACGTGCGAGGTGTTCGGCCACTGGACGGCCGACTGCAACGACGACGAGACCTTCTGATGCTGGGACAGCCCCACGGACTCTGCACCACCAGCAGCCGCCTGTGCTGAATGTCAGGACAAGGGGCCCCTCGCTCCCCTGCCCGCCCGCTCCAGAATCCCTACAGGCATAAATATTTTGCTCTTCCACTAATAAATACCCCCCCTCCCCCATCCCTTTTTAACAAACTTCAGTGAAAGATAAATAAATGATTTAACAAGTGACTTTATGCTGTTTCTTCCCAGGTTCTGGGTTTGTCCAGCCCTTAATAGGAAATGCCTCTGTGCTGTTGGATCTATTGGTGGGAAAACATGTATAGGAGTGAAGCACTAGAGTTATATTAAAGCTTATTTAAATACCTTAAAAATATGCTGTTAATTTTCATATTTGCACTAAACCATTTTAAGGCTGAATTTGTACATTTAGATTTTTAAGCTTTTTTTTTTGACACTGGACTGAGTTGAGAAATATTTCATCTTTATTTTTATTTACTCCTTTGATTGCGATGTCGCTCGGTGCCGTGAGCTCTGGGTTGTGGTTTGGTGTGAAACGTGGAAATGTGGCAGGTAAGGAACTGCTGGGGGTTTTTGGAAACCTGTATGCTGTGCACACCTGAGACAGTTTGTGGGCCATCCCTGTTTTGCATTCTTTCAGCTTCTCTATAGTGAGTGTGGTGTGTGTGTGTGTATATATGCATATATATAATAAAGTTATATTTTGGAAAAAAAAAATGTATTTTCTGCATTTCCATTCAGAGTGTCAGGGGTTCCATGTGGGGACAGAGGTGCACAGGGGCTGCACTGGAAGTCACAGGATCCATCAGCTGGGAAGAGACCTCTGAGATCACCAAGTCTTATGGCTAAACACCACCTTGTCAACATGACCTGTGCCACGTCCAGACCTTATTTAAATCAGGGACAGCAACTCCACCGCCTCCCTGGGCAATATTTAACCACCCTTACAGTGAAAATTCCTCCTGGTATCCAGCCTGAACCTCCCCTGGCCCAGCCTTCTGGTGCTGTCCCTGTTCCCTGGCAGCAGAGCCCGATCCCCAGCTGTCCTCTCCTGTCAGGGAGCTGTGCAGAGCCACAAGGGCCCCCTGAGCCTCCTTTTCTCCAGGCTGAGCCCCTTTCCCAGCTCCCTCAGCCTCTCCTGGTGCTCCAGCCCCTTCCCCAGCTCCGTTCCCTTCCCTGGACACGCTCCTCAATGTTCTCCCTGAATGGAGGGCCCAGAAGTGGACACAGGGCTCCAGGTGTGGCCCCAGCAGTGCCCAGCGCAGGGGGGAAGCAGTTCCTTGGTGCAGCCCGATGCCTGTGACCACACATGACAGACACACACCCATGACAGGCCCACTGACAGACACACAGACACACAGGGCCGTTCCCCGGCGCTCTGTGCGGCTGCGCGGCCCCGCCCCCCGGTCCCGCCCCGCGGTCACGCGCTCGGCCATGGCGGCGCACCTGAGCTCGGGCCGGGTGAACCTGACGGCGCTGCGCGAGGCGGGGCGGCGCGAGCTCCGCGAGTTCCTGGACAAGTGCGCGGGCTCCAAGGTGGGCACGGCGGGGCCGGGGGGACAGCGGGGACGGGCGGGCTCCAGCCGTGCTGCGGCCGGTCTGACCCCGCCGTCCCTTCCCGCAGGCCATCGTGTGGGACGAGTACCTGACCGGTCCCTTCGGGCTCATCGCGCAGTACTCGCTGCTCAAGGTAAGCGCCGCGGGTGCCGGGGGCAGGCGGCCGGGCCCCGGCGCTCCCGCCCTCGGCTGACGGCCGGGCCTCCACGCAGGAGCATGAGGTGGAGAAGATGTTCACGCTCAAGCCGGGCCGGCTGCCCCCGGCCGACGTCAAGAACATCATCTTCTTCGTCAGGCCCAAGCTGGAGCTGATGGACATCATCACGGACAACGTGCTGAGGTACCGCGGGCGGGGCGGCCGTGAGGAGGGGACGGGTGTGGCCCGAATCACCGTGCGGTTCACACCTGTGCGGGGGCCGAGGAGCGATGTGCAGACACCAAACTGCAGCACGGCCACTCTGCGACTTGAGCGGGGTGCGAGGCACCCTGGGCAGGGGGGCTTCACCTCGGCTGCGATGCAGAGGGTGCGTTCCTCCCTGCGAGGATGTACGCTCCTTCTGATTAGCTGGAAGGAGTCATGCTTGGATTGCTGTGCCTTGTGGGAACTGCAGGACAGCCACGTCCCCCTGCCCTGGTGTCAGAGCTGTGGCTGCACAAGGCTGGACACCGACACTCAAAGTCCAGGAGCTGGCAATAAGCCAGTGCAGCGTTCCTGTTTTGTGTGGATCCAGTGCCCCCTGCCCGTGGGCTGTGCCGATCCCATGTGCAGTGAGTGACCGTGTGCTGTGCTCCTGCTGCGACTTTTCCAGGGAAGACAGAGGCCGCTCTCCACAGAGGGATTTCCACATCCTGTTCGTGCCACGCCGCAGCCTCCTCTGCGAGCAGTGGCTGAAGGAGCAGGGCGTGCTGGGCTCCTTCATCCACCGTGAGCAGTACAGCCTGGACCTGATCCCCTTCGACGGAGACCTGCTCTCCATGGAGTCCGAGAGCGCCTTCAAGGTGCGCTCTCATCTCGTCCTGGAGGGAAAGCGCGATGTGGTTTTGTGCTGGGTGTTGGTGCTGGTGCAACAGCTCTCAGAGGGTTTGTGAGTGACCTGTACAGCAAGGAAAGGCTTTGCAGAGCAAACCTGGCTTGATCCTGAAGCCTGAACTTCCCTGTGTGTTTTCACACTAAATGCTGAAGGTACAGTCACTACACTGAGCTGCTGGTGTCACTGTCACAAGTGGAGCGTTCCTGAGGTTTAAAGCGCTCAGTTGTCACAAGGAGTCACAGCCAGGGAGTGTGTGATGGTTCTCACTGCACTGAGCATTGACAGCTGTCACATCCCAGCTGTGTGTCCTGTGTTCCCAGAGTGCTGCATCCAAGGACAGGACAATTTGGGAGTTTCTTGGCCTTCTCTGTCCTATGTGTGACCCAGAGGACGTGTCAGGGCTTGCACCTGTAATGAGGTGTTGGGTGCTCAGGCTGGCGTAATTAACAGGAGAGTCCTTCCAGTCATTTTTTATTCCATCAAACTGGATTTGTGTCTGGAGTTCAAAAATATTAGTGTCTGGTTATCAAAACAATGATTTGATGCAGTGACAGCACAGATAGTAAGGTCCATATATGCCAACAGCCGTAGTTTGTCCCCAGCCTTTGTCTCCTCTGAACTGTTCCCATGGACCCTGCTGTGCAGTGCAGGCAGCTGTATTGGATTGACACCTTCCATCAGAACCCCTCTTGTTCTTTAGGAATGTTACCTGGAGAGCGACCAGACGAGTCTGTACCATGCAGCAAAGGGGCTGATGACGCTGCAGGCTCTCTACGGAACCATCCCACAGATTTTCGGGAAGGGCGACTGTGCTCGGGTGAGGCTGAACAAATGCATCTTGTTCTATGGAGCTGCCTTAAGGAGTGTTTGGTTAAATGCACTTCTAGGTTATTTTAATTCAGCCATAACACACACACACATCCTTTTTGCTTCTCTCTGATCAGCCTGTGGTTTAATTGGTATTTTTGTGGTGAGGGAGCAGCTTGAGGTGCAAGCAGTGCTTTGGCCATTGCTGTCTTGCTGAGCTGCAGAGAGCAGCAGAGAAGGACTTTTGTTTTCTCAGTCTCATCCTGCCCCATCCATCAGGCAGTCTGTACCTCCTGCCATCCCCTTCCTTTACGAGTATGTGCCTGCAGGGCCCAGAGGTCACATCCATCTGCTGTGGCCTGCACCATAACCAGAGCAATGTGATTTCCTTGCAGCACGTGGCCAACATGATGATCAGGATGAAGCGTGAGTTCCCTGGGAGCCAGAATTCCATATTTCCCGTCTTCGATACCCTCCTGTTGCTGGACCGCAACGTGGACCTGCTGACCCCGCTGGCCACGCAGCTGACGTACGAGGGGCTGATAGATGAGATCTATGGGATTCAGAACAGTGAGTCCTGTGGGAAAGGGATGGGTCTCCTGTGTCCTGGGGCAGATTGCAGTGTGTTGGGTGGGTTTGTGCTTCACTAAATGTGGTGTGGGAGCAGCTCAGCTGAAATCAATGTGGGGTTTGTTCAGTCCCAAGCTGGAGCCCATCAGGATCCACTCTGGCTCTTTTTGGCTGGGAAGGAGAGCCAAGTACAGTCTGTGGTTACTGAAGGGGCAACTTTTGGCTGTTGGCTGGGTGCAGGCACAGTGACACAACAGGGAGTGTGTGAGTGGGAATGTTGTGTGTGCCTTCAGCATCCATCCTGCCTGGATCACACTGTCACATCTCCTGATCCTGCCACACTGAGGGGACAGGGACAATTTGTGAAATGCCATTTTCAGAATGATGTCATGCTTTTCAGGGGATAAGAAAACTCTAGAGAGGCATTTATGGGCTGTAATCCCTCCTGTTGGACTGGACTGGGCTGACTGCTGGGCTGCCTCCAAAGCTCTCTGAAAGCAGGGCAGCTGGCACTTGGGTTCTGGTGTTTGTGCAGGTCCTTGGCTGAGTGCAGGGAGACTCTCCTTAATTAACACACAGCCACTGAGTGGTTTGAGTGTCAATACTGCTTTGCTACTCAGAGCTGTTTCCACAGCCTCCTGATCTTAACTTCTGCTGATGAAGTTCCAGTCCTTACAAGGGTTATTTCTCTGCATTTGACAGCTTATGTGAAACTCCCTCCTGAGAAGTTTGCCCCGAAGAAGCAGGGTGAGGGTGGGAAAGATCTCCCCACAGAACCCAAGAAGCTCCAGCTGAACTCTGCGGAAGAGCTTTATGCCGAAATCCGAGACAAGAACTTCAATGCTGTGGGGTCAGTGCTGAGCAAGAAAGCCAAGATCATCTCAGCAGCCTTTGAGGTGAGGCCTGTGCCCAGCAGTGCATCAGATAATTCACAGTCTCTGTGCAGCAGGAGTGGGACTGGCAGCTCAAGCTGCTCCCACAAAATAATCCTCCATCCAGAGAAAAACCAGGAAGCTGTTCCTGTCTGTTCCCCTGCCCTGGGATGAGGTCAGCTCCACTCAGACTGTTCTGAGTAGGTGTTGGTCAAATCTCCTTCTAAGAAGCCTGTAGTAATGTGGATCCTCGTTTCTCCCCACACCTCTGTTCTGGGGCTTTCCCTCTGCTCAAAGCTTGCCTAACCCACCCTTGTGCTGTGTGAGCCCATAGATCCCATAACAGGAATTGTTCCCTTCAGACTGCAGGAGTCAGGTGCTGCTTCCATCTGCAAGAAGCCAAAGATGATTTTTAGTGTGCTGATCAATGCCACTTGGCTGCTCTTGTTATCTGTTCACTGAAAGGTCTTTTTCCCTTCAGGATGGCAGAGAAAAAGCTTTTAAGCAATAAAAAACCAGAAGGTACTTTCACAGAGTATTATGGCTGGCATCAAAAACAGCAGAAATGTACAAGAGGCAGTTGTCCTGCAGGAGGTTTGAACTGTAAATTCATGCTTGTGTGTCACCTCAGGCAAATCTGGAGTGGGGCATGTTTGTGGCTTTGTTGAAAACATCCTGTTGATAATTCATAAATTGAGATCCATTTTTTTTGACTTTGTTGGGACTCTCAAGAGAATTTGTTTCACTCCTTGATTTTATTTCATTGGGGGTGCTTTTTTAGCCTCTTAATCTCTGCCACATCTAAGACGAGGTAAGTGGTACCTTAACTGAAGTCCTGACTGCTCAGCCTCATCCCCCAGTGCAGGTCTGCTTCTGCACTATTAGTGCTCAAGGTGCTAAAGATGGATTGTTCATACTGCTTGTTAGAAAAAGAGAATTTTAAGAAATTGTCAGCAGTAATAGGTGATAATGAAACATCAGTGTATTGGCAGCAGAGGACTTCCTCAATCACAGGCTCCATCATGACTCTCCTGCCTGCACTTGCCCATTTAAATCCTTCACATATGAGTCAAATTATTACTATTTTTATTCCAACTTGCAGCAAGAGGCAGGTAGCCCAAATGCAGTGCAGACTGCTGGAGCTGAACTCTGCATGGTGCTTCAGCACATCCTCCCTCAAAACCTGGCCTGCTGTTGCCACCAAGCAGAGTGAATGGCAGACCATGCCAGCCCAATTCCTCTTTGTGTGAAAAAGGGAGTTGTCCCTGGTAGGGAAATTGAGGAGCTGGAGTCAGACAAATGTGGATAAAATTATTTACAACACTGGGATAATAAAAAACAACAGATCATGCTGTATTATGTGCTGTCTCTCCCCATGATCCAAATGCTGTTACAGATAATGCTCTGGCTTCAGTATAAACATCTAAAACCCTCTGTCTAAAAGGCTGCATAGCTCTAACTCCCTACAGGGAGTGCAGTAAAAGTTCTTCATGATAAAATGATCTGGTTGGTGTTCCTAATGTGAACAAGGCCTAACCCCAGTGATGGATTTCTTCAGGAAAGGCACCACGCCAAGACTGTTGGAGAGATTAAGCAGTTTGTGTCCCAGCTGCCTCACATGCAGGCAGCGAGGAGCTCGCTGGCGAACCACACTTCCATCGCAGAGCTCATCAAAGACATCACCAGTGAGTAGGAATAATTTAAATCCAGCAGGATGCCTGATAACTTGATGGACATCACTCAGCCTGGCAAAAACTGGCTTTGCTCCATCCAGTGCATCCCTGCTGAAATGTTAAATATAAAACATAAGCTGTCAGTTGCTGTTGTATTGATTTTCATTCTTTTCCCAAAGCATCTGAAGATTTCTTTGATAATTTAACAGTGGAGCAAGAGTTCATGTCTGGAATAGACACAGACAAGGTAAGTAAATAAAGGCAATTAGCCACTCTTACATCTTCAAAAGACTTTTTTTTTTTTCTTTATGTTTTTTTAAGAGAGGAAACATCTGATCTAGTTGGTGTCCAGTGAAATGGATCTCTGAGTTACCCATCACTGCCTGTGCACAGCTGTGGTGCTCGACCTGTTGTGGGGCACCCTGTGCTCTGAGGGATCAGTGGAACTTAGAAGATGGTTAATAAGAATTTTTCAGTGCATCAGGCAAAGTCTGGCTACTGAGTGAGGAGCTGAAATGCTCTGGGGAGAGCCTGGGTGGAACCAGTGCTGGGTCATTGTTTTACACATGGTCCTGAGCTACGTGGGGAGCAGCTGCTCTTTCTTTCTTGCTGTTTTGGAGATGTAGCAAACCAGATCTTTCTATCCAGGTCTGATGGGCACTTTAACAATTCTTTAAATAACTGCTTATGTATTTTATTTGATAGGTTAACAATTACATTGAAGACTGCATAGCTCAGAAACATCCATTAATCAAGATCTTGCGTCTCGTTTGCTTGCAATCCGTGTGCAATAGTGGACTGAAGCAGAAGGTTCTGGACCATTACAAAAGAGAGATTCTCCAGGTTTGGCTCTAACATTTACAGGAATTAATTCCTGAGAAAATCCACATCAGATCTTCAGCTCTATACTTCAACTTCTACATTCCAGACAGACACATCTTACACCTGAATATTGTGTACAGAGGGAGCACTGGGTTTCTGTTTGGGCTGATACTTGGGAGGTGCTTGTGTGCATTACAACATGTTGATACAGAAGTTTATATCACTTTTTACTATTATGATTTAAACACTCTAAATTGGATATACTCTACAGAGATCGTAACTAAAAAACTTTTTTTAAACAAACATCTTTGCTTTTTTTTCTGTTTTGAACACTGTTCATGGGTTATTGCCATGGTATTAAAGGTCATTTCTTCATATTGCAGACTTATGGCTATGAACATATATTGACCTTAAACAACTTGGAAAAGGCTGGACTCCTGAAACCCCAGACAGGTGGCAGGAATAACTACCCAACGATCAGGAAAACGCTGCGCCTGTGGATGGATGATGTTAACGAGCAGGTAAACGGGCATCTCAGCAGCAACCATTACCTCTAACTACAGAATCACGTGCAGCAGGAAAACCTCATTTTTTATTTAATGCTATTGATTTCTTTGAGGCTGTTTTGCAGCATGAAGCAGCTCTGAGCTGCTGCTCCCTCCCTCTCTCTGTGTCCCCCAGAACCCCAATGACATCTCATACGTGTACAGCGGCTACGCCCCACTGAGCGTGCGCCTGGCCCAGCTGCTGGCCCGGCCAGGCTGGCGCAGCATTGAGGAGGTTTTGAAGATGCTGCCAGGGCCCCATTTCGAGGAGAGGCAGCAGCTCCCTACAGGCCTGCAGAAAAAGCGTAAGTTTGGCTTTGTTTTCCTGTGGTTTACAGGGAAATGCATCTCTCTGAGCAGGGAATGAGGCAAATTGATACCAGGGCAGGCAGAGTCCAGGTCTCTGTCTCATCCCTCTGTCCCACAGCAGTGTTAGATTGACCTAACCCTCCTTTGACAAATGGTTTAACTTCTCATCAGAGTACTAAAATAAACCCTAAACTTACACTGTGATTTTAATAAGTAATGTTAAGTGAAAGAGGGTTAGCATCACTCTAAAGCAGAAGCACATCCTGTAGCAACTCCAGAGCTGGGACCAGACTGGATTTCTGTGTCCCAGCCACTAATTCAGGTAATTTGAGTCTGAGTGACAGTTGATGCAGGGGAGCTGTAAAAATCAAACCAAGCCAACCTGGACCTTTTGTGTGAACCCACAGGTCAGCACGGTGAGAACAGAGTGACCCTGGTGTTCTTCCTGGGGGGGGTGACGTATGCGGAAATCGCCGCGCTGAGATTTCTGTCCCAGATGGAGGATGGAGGCACAGAGTACATCATTGCCACTACAAAACTCATCAATGGGACAACCTGGATCAAATCCTTGATGGAGAAACTGGAGCCTGCTCCATTCTAGGCTGTGTGGTGAGATACAGTAAATGTGAGAGGCCCTGTGTAACACAGGCACGTCAGCTGCTGGTCCTGGCACGGCTGCTCCATTGGAGAAACACAGCACTGAAGGAAATTCCTGGGACCAGCTCATGAGCAGTTACTCTCATCCCTTCTGCACTTGTGTTCTAGTTGTCTGTGGAACTTCCAAGTAGACAAGCAGGGTTGGAAGGCACTAATGATAAACAGTGGGAAAGAGAGAGATCCCTGCTCATGGTCTGACCTGGCAGCTGAGCACTGGGGCAGTGGGAATGGGCCCTGCTCCTTCTCTTTGGCAAATTGCTGCTTTTTTTCTTTCAGTTGAGCTTTGCTAGGAGATGTGATTTCTGCCTTTTAACCTCCTAAGGTGCTGAGGAGGCAGGATGCTCTCTATTCCTGACTTCATACCAGTATTCCCAGACTGTCTGTGTCTGTCTGGTGCCTGATACATTCCATGGATGCATTGGATGTGTCAGTCAGAGATCTGTACACAGCTATACCTGTGATCCTTGAGCCTTGTACTTCACTTGTGCCCTGAAGGGATCACTGTGAGATACCTTCTTTGTCCTAGGTACTTCAACCAGACTCTGGAAAGCTCCTCCAGAGTATGAATGACATCAGTGTGTCCTGAGTTTATGGCTGAAGACACACAAACACTCCCTGTGTAGGGGCCAAAAATAGCAAGAGCAGGGACCCAGTAAACAGTGGGTTTAAAACAGACACTTTTCTCACCCCCCTGGTCAGGTTATAAACTGTGGTACTTGCTGTCACAAGCTGGTGTAGAGCTCAGACTTATAAAATGGAATTTTCCATGGGCTTGGTGGCTGGGCCCTTGGTGTGCAAGAGGCAGCTCCTGGCTCGAGGCTGGGAAGGCAGAGCAGAGTCCTTGGTGGTGCCTGTGCTGCTGCTGGGCACTGTCCTTGCAGCCACTGGGGGCTCTTGCACACTCCAGTTCACTCTTGACAGCTAAAAAGAAAGCCCACTCCTCACCTTAAATCACTCCCTTAGCAAACATTTCTGCCTTAGTTATCATGTATAATATGTCCCAATAAATCCCTTAATTTTTCCAAGCTGTCACAGTTGTGACTGTGGGTTTTGGTCTGTTTTATTTTCTAAGAATGAGTTCTGCCAAGTCCTCCAGCTGACTTACTAGAATAAAATAAAGATGTATTTAATCTTTTTTTTTGGAAGTGTTTGTATTCTCTCTCTCTCTCTGGAATACAAAAATGAAATAAAACCCTGCACTGTGGTAGCTGTATCCTTGTCTTCCTGTCCCAGGACAACTGAATAACTGAATTACTTTAATTGAAACTATTTTTCTAACGCCCGGTGTTTTTTAATTAAGGCTCACACAATTTTTTTTACTGTTCTGCCGCCTAACATACTCCATTGGAAGTATTTGTGGAATTTCTAAACTTTTAAAGGAAAAATACAATTTCAGTCACTGGAGACTTTCTATTTCAGGTGGGGAGGTAACTTGTAGACAACAAAAAACATGCTGCAACTAAAGTGATGCAAGAAGAGCAAACATGGATTGTTTGCTCTGCAAGTTCCATTTAAAGAAGCTAATTTCAGAGTATTTAAAAAGAAAACTGAATTAGGTTTGGATCAAAAATTAGATGTTACTGTGCAGAGAAAAACAAGAAATTGACTCAGAGCAACAGACTGTCCTTGGGTTGGCCTTGAAGGTCTTTGTAGTATCACAATGTCCAGACTTTTTTCCCCCAAATCTTAACAGTTGAACTAATCCCAAGGAAATACTGACCAGGCTGGTTACTGCTGTGTAAAAGCTACACCACAGGTGAATAAAGATGGATATAGGAAAACACATAAAGGGTTCGCCTTTCCCCTGGCCAGCAATCAGTAACACTACAGGCTAAACTTTTTTTGATGACAGTTTACACCAGACACTTGGCAAACTCCGAATTCATCACCAGCATTGTGCCTGTTTTCTTGCAGCCTGCACCACATTGAGTAACCACTCCACCTAGACAAAGCCTCCTTCCTGGAACTATTCAACAACAAAATAAAATCCATCCTGACGCTGATCAATTCCCTGGAGGAGCAATTACTATTTAACAGGCTTCCTGACCAGCTGATGATGTTCTGCTTCTGTCCAAGGCCCTGCTGACCATGTGGGTAATAATTTGATAACAAGAGAACCTAATTAAATTAAGGGACCATTTTCTACATCATAATATCTTTGTAGGTAAGAGATTTGATTTGCAGTACATAATCTTCCTTCTCTGCTGTCTGTGTTACTACAAAAAAAAAGAAAATATTACCCAACCTCTGCCCCAAAAGACTTTTACTCTTCATACAACATTAACAGAAGCAGTTTTGCTAAGAATAAACAGAGCCTGGCTCCCTCCTCCCCTCACTGCAAAGGAGCTGCAAGCACTTGAGCTCCAAGAGGTCAGGATGACTCCTAGGGAGGGAGGGTAAGGGTGACACTACAGCAATGACTTGGGGACAGTGCAGGGATTATGCTGCCTTCAGCCCTCACTGACTTTTGGTAAAAGATCCTGGCTCAGCCTCCACAGCCCCAGCCTGGGGATGAGCCCCAGGTGTGTGTGAGCATCCTCCTCCCCAGGTGGCTCACAGAGCACAGAGCACTCAGGGAACAGAGCAAGAGGCACTGCAGCCTTTAAGACAACAGAACAAAACGTGTAAGATGACGTTTTGTTAGAGGCAAACCCCCACATCTCAACAAATGCATGTTTGGATCTGGTGACTCCAAGCCCTGGCACTGGAACTCTGGAAATGCTGTTGCCAAAAGCCCCCAGGAGAAGGGGAGTGTTTGGCTGCTCCGAGCTCCACGGCGCTGTCGGATCATAACCGGTGCTGACCACACCTAGAGCTCAGTCCTCGTGTGGGCTGCACACACACACTCTGCTCCTGCTCCCGGATCACGGCGGGATCAGCCTGCGGCACAACCCCCCTGGAAAAGGGACAGCTGCAGAACAAAACTAGGGAGAAACACCAACTTGCTGAAATAGAGCCCGTCATCTGCCTGGGTAAGCAGTTTATTTCTTTATCAGCATCTTTCTAGATAACCAGAAATCTCGCACAGCCTACGGACAGAAAACTGTAACGCTCTGAACAGCAGAGAAACCACAGCTGGTTTAAAAATGCTGTAACTCCTGTACTGTATACATGTGCCTGAGCTTGGAATGGAATGGCTGAACTTGTTAAACAACACCAAAATGTGAATTCCTTATCACAAGAGCTCCTTAAAAAACATTCTAAGTAGCAGGAGAGGAATTCAGTTTAGTTTAGCTGGCTTTGGGCTGTTCAGAAGTGAAATAATCCTTCTGGATTAGTTTTTATTCTTTTGGGTTAGTTTTTATCCTAAGTCTGATTTTAAACTCCTTTTTTGTGCTTGACCAAAACCATCAATACTGTTGATCAGGCACAGTTGCGATCAAAATTTAAAAGAACATGTAAATTGAAGAGATAATAGAATTTTTAAGTGGGTTTTCACAGCTTCATATCCAAGAAGCCAATGTCTTTAGGGGAAAAGTTGAGATTTAATTTAAACTAACAAATGAGCAATCACTCCCAAAGCAATGCGTACATATGACTATACAATACTGTTAGAAGATGAATTCTAAGGCATCTTATCCCATGCCTCCCATTTAACGGTTATTTTTAACGCAAGATATAAATATTTGCCTGTGCAAACTTGTATTTAAGCCTCAGTTTTCGTCATTCTTAAACAAAAGGCTCAGTTTGTGCCAGTACCTCCATTAGATGCAATTATAGAATTAAATATTAATGGTGGCTTCCTTGGAGGAATTGACCACTTTGATCAGAACATGCTCTTGGTAATGCACCATCAGTGGCTGCTCTGATCCTGACGCTTCCTGGATGCACAGCCACAGCCCCAGGGGAGAGATTCCAGGAGCCAGCTGGACTCTAACAGCCCCCCAGCCTCACCCCCACGGCCGTGCTCACTGCCTGTGTCTGTATTTCCATCTCCTTCCTTAGCAGTCCTGCTCTGGAGACTTTGATCAGATCCCAAACTCTCTTTCAACAACTCAGCAGGACTCTGAACAAGCCCACACCAGTCACTAACAACCTTCCAGGTGGCCATCAGCCCTCCTGACCACAGGATTTCCCCCCATGGCAGGGTGGTGTCCCTGCTGTGAAGACTCACCTCGTCCCTCTGCTTCCAGGCCGAAGAGGAGCCAGCCCCAGGGAGCCGGGAGAGCCATGCCGGACTCCTTCACCATCCACTTCCTCAAGGTGCTGCGGGAGCTGCTGGCCTTCGTGCTGTTCAGCTACACAGTGCTGCTCGGGGCGCTGCTGCTGGCCGGCTGGACCACCTATTTCCTGGTGCTAAAATGAGGGCTCTGCCCCTGCTCCTGCTCCCACGGGCTTTCCAGAGGCACCTGGCTCCATGGCACAGCTCCACACACGGGATGGAGGCCCCTTCCCCCTGCGCCAAACCTGCGAGAGTTTTCTGCTGTCGCTGCCTCATCACGGTCTTATTTTCCTATGTAAAAACAATAAAGGTTAAAAGAAAAGGTATCGTTGTGCATGCACTTTACAGATCCTTTGTGTCTCCTGGATGGTTGTTTCTGTTCTCTGAACTATTTAAAAGCCTCCCACCAGTTTTCTCCTGAGATTCCCACCCTGCCAAGCGCAGCACAGGGGACGGCAAGGATGCAGCACCACTCCAACATCTCTACAAACAAGTCCTGCCTTGTCCTGCTCTGCCTCATTAAGGGTGTGAAGGCAGACACACAGAAATTACTTGTAATTTGTTTTAGAAGTCCTGAAAAAAGACATTTCAAATCAGCACAAGTTTTCCCCCTCCCTACGGTTTTACAAGGTACAGAGTTGTTACCTGGAGCTCTCAGGTGTGCCAGGCTTTTGAACAAATGTTTAAAGCATAGAGTTAGATGAAGAATGTGTAATACAGCACTGCCTCAGTAAAGTAACCTGTGCTGGCTGAGTCTCTGAAATCAGGAGAGAAAATAGGAATTCCTGCTGTAACTAAGAAGAATAGATTTAATTGATGAAGGCCATTTTGTGTGGAATTGCATGGGAAACCTTTGCTGGAGAAGGTGGAGATTATCACTAGCATGGAACTACCCAAAATCAAAGCAGCATCGTGTAGTTTAGAACAATAAAGATTATTGGTGTCTCTGAGCTGGTGGTCACAATCTGTTCCTGCTGGAATTCCCTTTTACTCAATGGAGCTGTTTTCAACACAGATACAAAGTTGGGTTGTTTTAATTTCTTCCTTATCTTGGGGGTTCTGCCCAATGTCCTCATGGACCATAAGCTCTGCATTTCTTTTGTCCAAATCCTTCTTCCCAAGCTTTGTTCACCTTTCCCAGATCTGAGGTCACTGAAATACATCAAGCCCTAAACCTTAACAACACAATTCTACCACCAATTTGGTTTTCTAACACCTGGACATCACTCTAAGCTTGTTGGCTGCTCTATTTTTGTTCATCAGGCTTGAAAGCTACAAAATCAAACATCAAAGAACAGCCTTTCTTAAAAGAGAATTCTTACACATTCCGCATTTTGTTACAATTAGGCAAGATCGTTATCTTCTCCAATCTCCTTCTCATTCCTATCACCTGGGCAAACTGTTGCCTATTTCTGACCCTTGCGATGTTGGACATCCCGGCGAAACACAGAGGAGGTGTCTCCCAACAGCACTTGTGCTCCACAGGGCCGTGAGGGCGGAGGGGACGCGGGGACATCCCTGGGGACATTCCTGAGGACATTTCTCGGTCGCCCCCGCCTCAGCTTCCCGCCACTGCCCTCACGGCCCCACGCGCCGCTTCACGCGCTCTGCGCACGCGCCGCTCTTGGCCCCGCCCAAAACAACCGCACCCCCCGCAGGCGCGCGCGGTGACGTCAATTTCGCGCGCCGAGGGGCCAAGATGGCGGCGGGCGGGCGGTGGCTGTGGAGCTGCTGCTCCGTGCTCAGGTACTGCGGCGGGCCGGGGGACAGGCTGAGGGGGAGCTGCGCTGCTCACGCCGCGCTCCCCACCTGCGGGCTGTAGGTTAAAGAGCACACGGCATAAAAGAAGGAAAACCGACCTGTTGTTTTCATTAAATTGCTGTAGAATAAAAAAATTCCCATTGCTCTGTGCTTCTGTTTTTCCGCTCATGTATTTCCGTGATAGACCCTGACCCCAGGGTGTTTGCACAGCTTGGGTTGTAAGTAAAACTGGTCACAGAGACCCAAGTGTCGCTGGATTGTAACAAACCTGTCACATTTCCCACCTGCATGTACCACACCACACTTTTAAGCATGTTTTTTAACCTGTTTTCCAGCATTATTGACCATCAGCAGTTTGCTGGTATCAGCTAACATACATTTTCTCTCTGAAGTATTAGTAATACACTAGTTAATATGCTTGTCTTTTCTTGCACTTATGATTAAATAGTAATACAAAATTTGAAATAAACTTACTCATCTGCTGTCATGCAGCTGCATCACAGAAACCCGGCACAGTCAGGCTCCCCTTGAACAGCTTCTGGATGTTCTTCTCCTCCTTGATCCCAATTTCCCACGGCACACAGGGATGTTTCTGCTGCTCAACTTTGCCTTTTGCTTTTCCAGACGCAGCTTCCCTGTCCTGGCCAGCGTCCGGCAGCGAGGCCTCGTGGGCAGGAGCGGGCGGTGGCAGCAGGCCGTGGGGCTGGGGGTGGCCCTGTGCGCCGTCCCCGTTGTGGAGGTACCCCCAGCACCCCCTCCTTGCACCAGTTTAACACCCAAACCCGTTTGTCCTGGTTCTCCCCCTGGGGTTTCACCCTCAGGGAGAATTTGGCTGTGTGGCCTCGCTGTGGGGCTTTTCCTCCCCTTTGTGTTGGAGTGGTGCTGGCAGGGAGGGCGATGGGAAGGTCACACAGGTGTCTTGTGTTGCAGCAGCAGAGCTCGGGGTCCCTCAGCAATGATGCCCTGATCAGAAGAGCCGTGTCCCTGGTGACAGACAGCACGGCCACGCTGCTGTCCCAGACCACCTACGCGCTGATCGAGGCGATCACCGAGTACACCAAGGTGAGCTCGGGGGTCTCACCCCTGGCATGAGCTGCTGCTGGCAGTGCCAGCTGCTCTGGCATTAACTACACCTCTTAAACCACGCTCAAAATGGGCTTTTGCAAAATTAATTTAACCAAAGAGGTTTGGGGAGTTGAAGATGTCAGGTCCCTCGGGAGCCATGGAGTCACTGCTCTACACCAAATGTAGAGGTTACTTTTAGCTTTGTTAAGTTGTTGCTTTTGGGTTAAAAGTAGACAATTCCAGAATGGTTTAGGTTGGAAGGACCTTAAAGCTTATCCAGTCCCTTGAGCAGGGACACCTTTCACTATCCCAGGTTGCTCCAAGCCCTGTCCAACCTGACCTTGGATGCTTCCAGGGATCCAGGGACAGCCACAGCTCCTCTGGGCACCCTGTGCCAGGACCCCACCACCCTCACAGCCAAGAATTTTTCCCTAACATCCCATCCAACCTTGCCCTCTGTCAGTGTGAATCCATTCCCCTTCTGCCATTCCATGCTCTTGTA
This sequence comes from Cyanistes caeruleus, assembly GCF_971803275.1. Lineage (NCBI taxonomy): Eukaryota > Metazoa > Chordata > Aves > Passeriformes > Paridae > Cyanistes > Cyanistes caeruleus. The sequence continues at coordinate 3,162,835 of NC_141718.1, read as the reverse complement.
AGAAGTCCCTCTTTTTACTTAGGCAAAATGACCCTGGAACTCAGAGCTGGGGCTGAAGAAACTCATAACAGTTGCTTACATTCCCTGTGTACTGAGTTCTCTGTTCTTGGGCATTTTATTGCCATTCTCAGCCTTTCTAAGGCCATGAACTGAGTTCCATCAGAAGAATGGCATGAGCCATACTTAAATCTGAAACAACAAGACACAGTTTAATTTTGTAAAGTGCCAATTTGAGTAAAGTATTTGCATTCCAGTTTACATCCTTGTCAGTACATCAAGAGTAATGTTGCTAATTAACACCAGGCAACACTGAGACAACACCAGAGCTGTGCAGGTGTCATGGTAACTGTGCAAAATGATTCCTTCATAGGCAGTTTATACCCTGGTGTCTCTCTACAAGCAATACTCCAATCTCCTTGGGAAAGTGAATTCAGAAGAAGTGGATGCAGTCTGGCAGGTGGTCATAGGAGCCAGAGTGGATGTAAGCAAACCTCCCTCCCTCACCATCTGCCTCTCCAGCCCTGCTCTCACTGCTCTCCACAGCTCAGGAGGGCTCTCAGGTCTGTTACACCTTGTTTGATTCTTTCTCCTGCTCCTAGATGACCACCAAGCAGCAGGAATACCTCAGGCTGGAATCCAGCTGGATGACAGCGCTGCGGCTGTCGGAGATGGCGGCAGAGGCCGCGTATCAGTCAGGTGCGCACAAGCAGCCTCTGCCCTTTTCCCTCTCTGAACACAGCTCAAACACACAATGTACATTCAGTTAACATCACAAGTGACAGCTGGTGCCTGGTTTTTAGAGGTGCTGAGCACGTACATTCTGGTTTTGGCTGTGAGGCTGTAGGTGCTTTCTTAGAACTAGGCCGGGAAACTTCATGAGTGGTTTAGGTCAACACCAACCATGGCCAAAAATGTTTGAGGGAGGAGTTCAGTTATTTTTAAATGCAAAGCTCAAACATGGTCCTGGGAGCCACAGAACCAAGGCTGCTTGTGAGTCCAGTAGGGCTTTCCAGCTGGGTTTAGTTATATTAAAAAAGGAAAAGATACTAATTTTTGTTTTTTCTCCCTGGAGAGATTTGAGAGCTCTGAGACTGAGTTATGTACTAGTTTGTGGTAAATGGGCAAAGTTACTGGAGTGGAGAAGGGAGGGAAAGCAGTGAATGTACAGAGACACCCTAATTCTGTAAGTGCCTGGAAAAGACCCAGGAATCTGTGGGAGCATGGGAGGAGAATGATGGGAATTCAGCAGTGCCACAGATATTCCTGCTGCTGCAGGTGCCAGGATGGGACAAGGATTGAAAAGTTCTGGCACAGAAGGAGTGGGCTGGGCTTAGCTGTCAAATTCACTGGCACAAGGTGATCACTCCTATCCACCTCCAGCTGAATCCCACTGGGAAGGGAGAATTCAAGGGAGCTGTGACTTCTCAAAGCAGATGTAAATGAACAGTAAATGCAGTGGGCATTATACAGCCAAACAGCCAGCACAACACAGCAAAGCGGATGATGATCCCATCCATTTCTTTAGCTGAAGGTTTGCTCGGTGCTTCTCTTACCCAGTGTGTCAATCCTTCCCTCCAGGTGCAGACCAGGCCTCGGTGACAGCCCGCAGCCACATCCAGCTGCTGCAGTCCCAGGTGCAGGAGGTGCGGCTGCTGTCCCAGAAAGCAGAGACCAAATTAGCTGAAGCTCAGACAGAGGAGCTCCTAAAAGCCCGAGGAGAGGACCCCTCATTGCCACAGGGTGTTTCAGGAAATACAGATGATGACCCTTACCTTCGGGAGGACTGAACAGAACTGAGCTCTCGGGGTCAATCACAAATTGAACAGTCCCAAGCACTTAAGTGTGGGATGGTGTAAAACTGCTGAAATAAGGCTGTGATTCCATTTTTTTTTTCCCCAAAAAAGGAATGCTTTACAAGTCAAGTATTTGGAAGGCTTCAATTTTGTTTGTAACTTACCTTGTTTGTGATACTTTTGGATTCATTTATTTAAATGTTTATCTATGCAAATGTGAAGACTGTTACCAGGGGTGGCCTGGTGTGATCTGCTCGATGATTCCCAATGGTAATTGTGTCTCTGCTTGGAGGGTCCTGCTGCTCTCTTGGTGTGTTTGTGGGAGCTCATTAGGGATCAGCCAGAGAAGTGTATTTAAAAATCCTTGTTTTTAACCTCTGAGGTAAATGATGTCTGTGAGGCGATGCCTTTATTAAACTGTGCAAAAGCAGCTCGTTGTGGGTGTGTCCATTTGGGGAAAAGATTAGGTCCTGCTTTTTATTTGAATTTAAAAGTTTCTAAGCTCTGAGTTGGCAGTTGCTCCAAATTAACACTGAGCTGCAGTGTTTGCTCTGGAGCTGAGAATTTCTCATGGAGTCACCCAGGCTCTTGGTGCAGTTTTGTTCAGCACAGCAACTTATTTCACCCAGTCATGTCTGGGGGAGGTTCCCTGGGAAGCAAAGCAGGGAGGTTTGATTTTCAAGATACTGTGGTTATAAACAAAATCGTTTTGGCAGCTGCTGTGTACTGTTCCACAAAGCACTGAGCAAAAGAGAGTTTTACGTATTTGAATGCTTCCCAGTGCAAGGGAATCATTATTCAGGAAATAATTATTTCTTTTGCAAGCTTAATGTTTCACTGCAGGTTTCAAAACCACAGGTGTCTCACTGTGTAAATTTCCTAACCTGACAGCTGGTGTGAAATTTGCTTTGTAGAACAGCATCCACTAGAACTTTATCACTGATGATTGGAAGCAGTTAATCCCCATCTACCAGGTTGTGCCAAGAAAACACGCATTAATCAAAAGTTTTTCACCACAGATTAGCATCTGATGTACTGCATCTGTGTCAAGGTTGCTGTTACTAAATTGAGTTGTGCCTGACCAGGGATTTTCTTACCTGCAGCATAAACTCTGTCTCATTTTGGCTGCCTTTGGAACAAATGCAATCTCAGGTGCACAGCACTGTTCATGTACAGATTAAGTGGTAAAAAGAAAATTAACAAACTTTCTTTCCTTGCTCCTCACTGGGTGCTGCTGTATCCAAGGAGGATGGCATAGTCTGGAATTCAGTTCACAGGGAGCTGCCAGTGTCTGCTGTGCCAAACACAGCTCTGGGCTGCAGCATTAGGGAAAAAAACCCCTATGATGAGAGGATTACTTGAGTGGCGGCACAGCCAAGCCCTCAGGAGCTAAATGCACCCTCATGTCAACCTCTAACCACAACTGCTCTCCTTTGGTGCCTTGTGCAGTTGAAGAACATCTGCCAAGCCCCTGACCCGAGTGCACAAACAAGTTGTGTACCTTTCAGCATGCCACAGTAACTACTCAGATGCTTGCATGGCACTGCCAGGAGCCTACAAAGCCAGGAAAGTCCCTCTTCCCCTTTCAGGGCCTGCTCCCAGTCCTGCTGTGACCCCACTTCTGGTTTCACTGCACGTCCTGCGCTTCCTGCCCGAGAGCTGTTCCCACACACGTCCAGCCTGACGCGGCTGGAACCAACCAGTCAGTCCAGCCAAGTCAAAGTGAGGGTGAGGAGCACAAATGGTTCCACATCACCCCCAAAACAGGGCAGAAGGGAGTCCCTCATCTTTGTTAGGAAGTGAGAGCTGCCAGTTGAGGGTTAGCCCACACACCTAAGCCCGCAACAGACATGACATCATGCTCTGTGCTCCTGAGTTTGCATTGGGAATCATCGAGTGGATCACAAAAGTGCTGGCACAGCAGCTCACAGGCCACCACGGTGCCCGCTCTGTCCAGTCTCCTCTCCAGGACAAACCAGCAGCAGTGCCCAGAGAATTGTGCCCAGAACCTGGGGTTTGCTGCTGACACTAAGCCAACACACCTGAAACTACACACAGGCACTTTCTCAGCTACAGTTCATGAACCCTTGTTGGAGCTGCAGCCAGAAAAAACAGCAACAGCTTGCACAAGACCACCCTGAGGATGGACACCCACCAATTGTTCGAGACAAACCCCTGCTCACACCTGGCACAGAAACACTCCTGTGAGGTGGCACCTTCTGCCCCAAGAGCCTGAGTCAACCCTGAGGCTCAGCCAGAGCTACCTCAGCTGCTCCAGAGGGCTAAGAGAGCACATCCTTACCAGCAGTCTCCTCAACATCCCACTGAGAGCTCCCACACCTCTGCTCTCAGCATGTCCCTGTCTATAGGACAAGCAAGAACCTCCTGGCAGTGCTTCCTGGGCACTTGTGAAAGCTCCAGCTCTCCTCTGCTGGAGGATGGATGCTGGGCAGCTGGCACTAGAGACAGTAATTACAACAGGACCACACAAAGGGATCTGCTTTCTCTAATCACACACTTCATATTTTCCTTTTTACTCATTTTTTTTCCCCCTAAGGCTTCCAGGCTTCTTCCTGCTCATCCACAGCTCCAGCTCTAGCAGCAAGACACTGATAAGCTTCACAAACATACTACCAAAACTTAGTTCTATATTTGATATTTTCTCAAATTAGCAACTCCAGCACATTCAGATTAATCACTTTTATGTCAATGCATCTTGTCTGGACAGGGCAGAGAACAGCTCACAGAAAAGGAAGTGGCAAGTATCTATTTCCTCATAACATTATCCTCTTTAATGCAAATACCCAGCACCACATCTCAGCCTTCCCTGGCTTTTAGGGCTCTTAGCTTTCAGGAGACCTAAGAATATTCCCATGTAAATACTTTTCAAAACCGTTTTATTTATACACAACATTACAACAACAACGAACCAAACACCTCCCACACAACACAGGAAGCTACAGCCATTCTTCCTACCACCATGATTACTCAAGGCACACGGCTCCTCTCAAACCAGAACAGAAAGTGTTTGTGCTAAAGTTTCCAGTGCATGTAAACCTGTTGTGAGTTTCTGTAAAAGCCAAGGGGCTGGAAGCAGAGCCCAGTCCCCCATATCATCATCACTGCTGTGTTAAGGCCATATATTTTTGAAGCTTTTCCTTCCCTTTCTCCTGCTGTCTGGTAGGAGCTGTGGGGTTGCTGCCCTGCAGACCCAGCAGGACGTACTGGCCTTTCTTCCATGCCTTCAAGTAATTTCAAATGCTCTGCAACTCGTTAGTCATCGCTGGCTGCCCCACATGAGACTGACTTGGGCCAGCAGTCAGACACCAGGGCAGGTGGCACTTGTGACTTCCCCTAGCACAGTCTGGCTGGGAGGAGCCGAGTCCCCTGTAACATCATGAAGCCACCAGCCACACCCCCATCCTGTGACAATTCAACTGCTTCAAGTAACCCCCGACAGGGAAAGACTCACTGCAAACCAAACCACGACAGCTCCAGTGCGGTCTGTTAGTAACAGACATGTTTCTACCACGACCTGATTTTTAGTTTAAGTACTCTGTCACCAGCCACAATCCCACTGGGCTCATCAGTAGCTCCTTTTCCAGCCCCTGCTGTAGCTGTGCGTCACTGACACCGCACACCTAATGCTGTCATCCTTCACCAGCGTCCACATGATCCACATCTCCGTTGGGTTCAGTCTGTGCACAACCATCAGCTCTTTGTACAAGCAGGGATCAAAAGGATTGAAAGGTCTCTGGATGCCAAAAGTCTTAAAGCCAGCATGGTTCTTTGGGGTCACTGACATCTTTGCCAGACACATTCCCACAAACACATCATCTATGGGGAAGAGCTCCATGTCCTCTGCGGTCCTCTGGAGGTGACGCACTGTCTCTCTAGACATCACATATCCCCCTCCTCCTGCATAGAGAGGATAGAAGGCGGCTCCATACATGGGCTCTGGAATAAAGTATTTGACCTTGGTGTTCCTGATGGGCCGGGCGTTGGCGATCACGTCCCCAACAAAGAGATCCTGTTCAGGGTCCAGCTCCTGGAGGAACTCAACGATGTTGTAAGTGTTGACAAACACATCATCGTCACCCTTCAGCACAAACCTGGCATGCAGGCAGTCCTCCATGAACCAGCGGAGGAAATGCAGCTCCTTGAGGGTCAGGTTGAAGAAGTTGTCAACAAAATCCCACTGCAAGATGTCATCGAACTCCTGGCTTTCGTAAGCCAGCAGCTGGTGCAGGGGCTGCAGCTGGATTTTGGCATCGGAGCGCCCTAGGAGGAACACCAGCCTGATGCGCCTGCCCCTGATGGAGGCCTCCTTCCCCCACGTGTTCCTGATGGCCACACGCCTATCCACGTTGATGGGTGAAGACTTGATGGCCAGCAGGAGGAACAGCTCTTTGCTACACCTGGAAGGCCTCAGCAGGACCGAGAAGTTCCTGCAGTGCTTGTAGGTTAAGAAGATGCGGTGAGGCTCCGGGAGGGCGAGAGAAGAATTGGTAACGGTCAAGTTCGGCAAACACTTGCTGTGCTCAGTGCTGTCCAGAACTGAAGGCTGCAGTCTGTGATCCATCACATCCACTTTCTGCTCTGCTGATGATGTTGCCAACTTTGCCTCCTTCTTCATGTAAAACACCCAGGCCAGCAGCGTGATTGAGAAGGTGTAAAGCGCCAGGCTTTTAATCCTGGGATACATGGCAGCATCCAGAGCTGGACCGGCCCCGGGTGGGCAGATGAAGACGAGCTGTTCCCTCCCACCTGACCTGGGACGGGAACGTGTCTCGGTGCCTGCACTCTGTTCTCACCAGGACCCGGTTGGTGAGGGTGAGGACGGTCCAGAGCCCCCGGCCCCGCCGGGGCGCGCAGACCGGGCTGGAGCCGCCACTCCACGGTGACCCCGCAAGGTAAAACCTCCGCCCTGCTCTGCGGAGGAGCCTCCTCCGGGCACTGCTGTCCCCTCCGCGATCCACCGGGCACTGCTGTCCCCTCCGCGATTCACCGGGAGCTGCTGTCCCCTCCGCGATTCACCGGGAGCTGCTGTCCCCTCCGCGATTCACCGGGCGCTGCTGTCCCCTCCGCGATTCACCGGGAGCTGCTGTCCCCTCCGCGATCCAGCGGGCTCTGCTGTCCCCTCCGCGATTCACCGGGAGCTGCTGTCCCCTCCGCGATTCACCGGGAGCTGCTGTCCCCTCCGCGATCCAGCGGGCTCTGCTGTCCCCTCCGCGATTCACCGGGCTCTGCTGTCCCCTCCGCGATTCACCGGGCTCTGCTGTCCCCTCCGTGATCCACCGGGCTCTGCTGTCCCCTCCGCGATTCACCGGGCGCTGCCGCCGCCCCCGCTGCTCTCCGCAGCTCCCGAGCCCCGCCCGCGGGAGGAGGATGCGGGGGGCTGGCAGAGGCACCGGGGCAGCGTGTCCCCGGCACGGCACACCCACCCTACACCCCCTGCCCGCTCCAGCTCCCGCAGAAGCCCAGCACCAGCCACAGACCACATGGAGCCCCGGGGCATCTCCCAGCTCTGGCGGTTCAGATAAACCAGGCTCCACGCAGCGTTCCCGTGTGGTTTATTTCCACTCACGCCTCTGCTATGGACACATCACTGAGAGTTCTCTGATGCAGTGGCTGCGTCGTCCTGGCTCTGGGTGCTGGCTTCCAAGGGCCACCGAAGCAGCTGCATCTGGAATTGAACCGTCAGCGGCACCAGCTGGAGCTCTTGACCCTCCTCCACTTCAGCAATGTCTTTGTTTTTTCCTTTTCCTGTAGTAAGTAGTACGTTTGTCACTGTCTTGAGACAGTCAATCATCCCAAAGCAGCAGTGTGCAAGGGTGTCAGCACTGACTGGGCCTTGAGGGAAATCTATTTGAATTTGACTTTGGATGATAAGCCCAAAAAAGCCTCTTCAGGCTTTTCAGTTGACCTGAGTGCAGCCTTGCTTTTTGTTATGAAACTACCCTAGGGCAAAAGAAAGGTGAAGAAATAAATTATTTCAAGGATCCTGGAAAATCAAGTGTGGGGTAAAATGAGACCTACGTGAGACTACTTCTGAAGACATCCTTCAATGTCTGGGCAAATGGTTCACTTGTGACAAAGCCCGCTGCCTTTCCTCTTTGAGCCGTCTGGAAGTGATCCCAATTCCTCTGAGAAGACTTATTATTTGTGTGCATTTGCTGACTGAGGGATGCAAATCAGCCTCAGCTCCCGGCTGTGAGAGCACTGGGCCCTGCACAGCCCCACTGGAGCTGGGAGCCATCCCCTGTCCCCCGGGGCATGGCCACTGTCACAGCTCCAAGGAGGTTCCTGGTCCCCAGGTGATGAGCAAACAGCCCTGGAGCAGCTGGTGACTCACGGGACAGGCAGGATGTGCAGACACTGAGCTCAGCAGGGCTCAAGCAGCACCCCCAAAAGCCACAACTGGGGTGTTCTGGTGAGTCACAGCCATGGGACAGCAGGTGTAGCGAGCTGTGGGGCAGCTCGTTTTTAGGCACTGTGAATTTTGCACTCACACTTCAAAATATGCACTCAGTGGCCTCACAATGCAGCCAAGCCAGCCCCCCACCTGCACAGGGACGTGGGGACATCAAATTAAGCACAAATCTCTAATTGCTGTGGGTTTCCTGCAGCACCAGCACTGCCGTCCACACAACAGCACTTTTACCCTCATTCAAGCTGAAAGGAAACCTCCTGCACACACTGACCACACACCAGGGAGGGAAGGAAGGAAGGAACAAGCACTGCTGAAGCTGAGCTGTTTGACAGCAGCTGCCTGCTTCAGCAACAGGGTGAGTGTACATTGCAAATACACATCTTCTTGTGGGGGACAGCAATTCAAGGAGTTCTTTTCAGATCGCTGGGGGAGACCACAGGCTTCTGTGACTGCAGACACAGCCCAGGACTGCAGAGCTCTGCGAGCCTTCCCAAAGATGGGAACCTTGCTGTGGGTGACAGGGCACAGGAAAGCAGCCTGAAGCTCTGTGGGTGAATTGCACTCTTAAATCTGATGCCAGAGCAGGAAAACAAAGCTCCTTTGGTAGCTCTAAGCAGTGCTGGAAGACCTGGCCCTCTCCATGCCCGCCTTGACCCACAAGCAGCTTTTCAGTATTGCTTGGCCAATGCTTTCCTTTCCCACTCTTCCATTACCCCTGATGTGCTGGCACTGCTATTTTTGCAATGAAAACCAAGATTGCTGGAAAAATAACCTGCAAGAGGCAGGGTGAGGTTTGTCTCTGGCAGATTTAGCAACGCTGCTGGCTGAGCAGCCCTGGGCTCTGCCCGGGAGGGGACACACCCGGCGGGGTCAGGGTGGTCTCTTCATGGGTGACAGCAGACTGGGATCTGTTCCCAGACCTGCCATGGGCTGCCTGGGGCACCTGGGGCTCTCTGTCCATCTCATCTCCAAACCAGAGAGAACAATAATCCCCTCTGCAAAGTGCTTGGAGATGTGAGTTGGCAGTGGATGAGGAGCTCGTTATGCATCCCAGGCAGCCCAGCTGCCCGCCCACACCTCCACCCACATTTGGCAGCCCACACAGTGGGCAGCACTTTCCTCACTCAAAAATCTGCTTTGCCCTTCTCCCCTGGCACGGGGTGCTGTAGGTGTGAGTCTCCCAGGGCAGCTGGCAGCCCACCCTCGGTGCCTGTGCAGACACCAGCTCATAAATGAGTCCAGGCTGTGTCTGTCCTGAGAGCCCCACAGTCAATGTCTGTATTCACAGCCCGAGGCTCAGGATGTGAGTAAGTCCCTGCTCCTGTTTGCTCTCTCACACACTCCACCCTCTGCCCCATCAGCTCCAGCCTCTGTCACCTTTGGAAGACGCCTCGATTTTCTGGCTGGCCTGACCTCCTTTCTCTGCTTTGGGTTTTTTACTCTTCTCTTTGCCTTTTTTTACCTCCTGTGAAGAGAGATGTTTCCACAGTAAGGCTGTGTTGAAACTCACTGCCCTCATTCAGTCCTGTGACAGCTTTCATCATCTGGGTGCTGTCACCGGGATTTCAGGAGCAGGAGCACAGCAGTGTGGCTGCTCAGAGGAGGGAATCCAGGAAACAGAAAGTTGGTACAGCTGGTATGTGCTGCCATGCTGAGAGAGGGCACCAGAGGAAGCATGAGTGGCTGGTTACACATTCTGGAACGGAAAAATTAACTCATCTATTTTCCTAGGCCCAGAAAAAGTAGCAGTACTGCTTGCTAATATTAGCTTTAAATAACCACACCAGCAGTGATGGATGGTGGATAGGCAGGGCTATTTCAGCCCCATCTTGAGGAGAGGAGAACTGAGGGATGGATGGATGCCCAGGCCAGAGAGGGCATTTGCTGAGCCCCAGCCTGCAGCCCTGCCCTGGGACAACATGCTCCTTACCTTCTCCTCCAAAACTGGTGGTTCTGGTGGTTTCTCAGGGATCAGGATCCCAAAATCACACACAGTTGCCACCAAGTCCTCTGTGGCCAGCAGGGTCTCCAAGGTCACCCTTGTGGTGCCCAGACTGCTCCGAATGGGAGGGTCACTGCGAAGTTCACATGGCTGCTGCTGCTTCTTCTTTTTCTGCTTGTCCTTGGACACGGGGCCAGGCCTCAGCAGAAGGCTGGGGTCCCTCTTTCAGAGAGAAGCAACCCCAACCCAGCCTCTTGCATCCTGGCCCAGATATGTGCCACCAGCTGCTGCCTTCCCCCCATAGAGAGGGGGGACTTTGGGAGAGGTCTGACTCTCTGACACACCAAGTCGACCCAGGAGAAGGGTCCTTGTTCTCCCATCACTGTTTTTGCAACTCAGATAGAATTTGCACCCTACCTTTGCACTGGTCTTCTTCAGCTCCTGTCCTTCCTTTTTATTTGTGACAGTGTTTTCTTCTGGATCAGCATCCACAGGCCATGAGAGCACCTGGCCAGAGAGAGAAGCTGGCCCAGGGTCACTGCCATCCCAGCCTGCCTCCCAGAGGAAATGTGATACCACTGGCTGGGCCTCCCAGCAGCTCTTTCCCCTTCATCTAGCTCGGCCACACCCTCACCTTCTCCTCCACAACTGAGACAATCGTTCCAGCCTCCAGGTAGGACTTCAGCCCCACCAAGTCCTTGGCAATGTGTTCCTTCCTGTAGCTGCAGTCGATGGTGTCTGCCCAGGGCTGTCCAGGGGTGGCAAACACCTTTGCTGTGTAGGGACACAGAAAAATTCAGAGAAGACCTCTCCCCAGGACAGAAGGACCCCCGGGACACAGCTGGTGCCAGGTCATTATCAGCCCCACGAACAGCCCAGCTGGCACTGCTAGGGACATCCTGATGCCACCATACCCCACAAAGTGCTATAAACCTGCCTGGAGAGATGGGACAGAAGATCTGTAATTCCTCATTACCTGAGTGGGCCTTGGGCTCCTCTGTGGCTGCAGGCTCCTGATGGCTCTTTGTTTCTCCTGTGTTCTGAGCAGAGCTGTCCACATCCAGCATGGCCACTGTGGGACTCTGATGGATTTTTGTTCCCTGGAACAGAGACAGATCTGCCTCCAAAATCCTATTCTCCAGCCTACCTTCATGGGAAGAAGGGACTTCAGTGCCAGGGAAAGGGTCTACCATAGTCAGCAGGGGCTTGTCCTGCTGGATGCAGCCACATGGGAATTCTGTCCCCAGCACTGCTGCTGCCCATGCCAGGCCCATCACCCCATAGCCTGGAGATGCAGTTCCCCCTGCTGTGACCTGCCATGCTGCTTGTTTCCAGGAGCATCATCAGCACCAACCTCAGGGCTGCCCCTGTCCTCGAGTTCCTCTCCCTCTGCAAACTCATAGGTCACATAGTAGCTGTAGGTGATCACTGGACCCTCGGAGCCAACCTCCAGCTGCTGAAAAGCTTCGGGATTAGGGAGTCCCTTCATCTCCCCAATGCTCACAACCAATCGTGCTTCACTCCTGATCAGCTCTGAAAGGAAGACAGTCTTGCCATGAAGCTGCAGTACTTCCTTTCCAGAGAGAGAGGAAGGAACAGAGCAAGCAGAAACCTCCAGGACCCACGTCCCACCTCCTGGCATCCCTCGGTGCCAGTCTGTGCAAATGCTGTGACAAACCACTGCCACGTGGGGTCACTCCAAAGCCACACAAACACCTCCTGCCTTGGCTGCTTAGCTCCTTCAACATTTGATCCTCCAAAAAGCACATCTAGCACATAAACTTAGTGGGGCCATCAAGAGAGGCTTCCCATCCTGGCTGGCCCCAGCCTCCTGCTCTCATGCCAGTCAGGGATGTGCCACAGAGGTGGCACCGCTGTGTGCAGACAGTGCAGCACAATGTGAGCACCTTCCCCAGAACAGATGTTCCTCTTGCCACAGCTCAGGAGGGAAACGCATGGTCTGAAACCAGATGGTGTCTGGGAAGAAAAGCTGAGGCAGGCCAGGACACTGAGGCAGTGCTGGGACTGGGATGGGTTGTTCTTGGGCCTAAGGCTGAAACTACCTCGAGTGTAATTACAGAGCTCAACCACAAGGCAAACCCCACTCGTGAATCACAGGGTCAGCACGGGCAGGCTCAAAGGCAGGGCTCACCTGGCTGCCTTGCCAGACCATGGAACTGCTGCCTCTCGTCAGGCCATATGCGGATGTCATCGAGGATGGACAGCTTGGGCAGGCTGTCCACCAGGAAGCCTCTGTAAGTGGGGATGAGAGCCAGTGGGTTCCCCTGGAGCACCAGGATGCGGAGGTTCTGCAGAGTGGACAGTTGGGAGACCAGCCCCAGCAGGTCCGTGAGGCTGTTAAAGCTCAGGTCAAGGGAGACAAGGTTTGGCCTAAGGAGAGAACCCAGGGTAGGAGGTAAGGCAGCCAGCATCCATTTGAGGAGAGAAGGCTACAGCCCTGAGGCAAAAACAGAAACAAAAATCGTATTTCCCCAGCACAAACTGGGTTGAACTGAGGAAAGCAATCTGGAGGCCAATCCCAAATTTCTGAGACATACAGTCCATTGCCCCACAACACAAAAACATTTCTTTAGCATTCATTGATGACCCCACTGCAGCATTTGGTGATGCAGTCTACCCTTCAGATCCTTACAAACTTCCAGCAGTGGCTTTGGGAAGGACATGGAAAAAGTAAACTGCCCAGGGAAATGGAACTGTGGCAGGCAGGGTGCCAGGGCAGTTCCCCTGCTGATCTCCCCATTCCACACCTTGCTAAGGACCAAGACATACCCATGTCCGGGAATGAGACAGAAGACAGCAAGACAGACTCCTCTGCACAGAGAGTAGACACAGAGCAAAGAAACAACCCTTCTGAATTTTCCCAAAATTCTGTTTTCCCAGAAAGGGCCATCTCCATGGCTTGAGGTCACGTGTTCACATCTGCTCCTTTCCCTTTCAGGAGCCCGTGTTCAGTCTGTGGCATTACCAGAAATCCACAGTGAAGTGCTTTTCCTGGGAAGGGCCACACAGCCGGTTGTAGCCCAGCCCCAAGTGCTGGAGCTCTGGGGGTGGCTGAGCACACAGGTCCTGCAGATCACCCACAGCATTGTAACAGAGCTCCAGGACCTGCCCAGAACAGAAGGAACAACAAACACCTTGGCAACAAGCTGTTCCTGGCACCCCCTCGAGCTCTTTGGCTTTCAGTGTGCTCCCACATGGGAATTCCTGCCCCATCCTACTTGCTCACCTTCAGAGTCCGGGGCAGGTGGGCTGAGGTTACTCTGCTGATGTGGTTGGCACTGAGGATGAGCTCCTCCAGCTGCTGGAACCGCAGCAGACCCTCATCCACCTCCTGCACCTGCAAAAAGCTGGGTTTGGCCAACTTGTCCCTGAGGCACCTTGTGACCAGGATGACATGGAAATGTGTTGATCTGCGTGACATCCGTGTGACACGGATTAGCACAACATCCTGGGGAGGCTGTGGGGAGAAGCTCTACTCTAGCTGCAGCATCTGGGAAGAGCTTGGGATGGAATGGTGTCCTTTTTCCCTCACAGTAGGAAGACAGGAAGGTTTCTGGCCTACAGCTTTATGGGCACCTGCAGCTGCACTTACCCCCTTGTCGAGTATCCGCAGGGATTTGAAAATCTGGAAGACTCTGGAGCCACGGAGGAGCTCAGGTGCCAGCACGGCCACTTCCCGCAGGAGCTGGTCCTGGGGGCTGCAGTCGGGGGGCAGTGCCCAGGGGCTGTGCTGGTCTCTCAGCAGCTCCAGCAGCGTCTCGGGGGTCTCCTCTCCCGGTGGCACGGCCTCCTCCAGCCCCGCTGGCTCTGCCCGGGGGCTCCTGTGGGCATTGAGGCGGGATTTGTTCTGCAGACAGAGAGAGGACAGGCAGTGGCAGCCCTGTGCCATGTCCCATGGCTGTGCCCCCAGACCCCTACCCAGCTGCCGAGGCCACAGGGGAAGTCCTGCAGCCCCAGGTGCTGCAGGTACTCCTGAAAAGCAGCCGAGACGCTGCCGGGTGCTGCCATCCAGCCCCAGCCTGGCAGGGAATCCCCCGGCTCAGTGGCTTGTGTCCCTGTCGCTAGGAGATGGTGCCATGGAACCAAACACTCTAGCAGGTTTGGAACAACACCAAGCTTGCAAGGCTGGGAATAAATCCCTGGTTTTCTGGTTCCCACTGGGTTTTGGGGGCTGCTCCCCACTAGGGAAAGAGCAGGTGGCCTCATGCTGCACTTGCAGGATGCAGAATCAGTGTACTTCCCCAGCTGGGGAGCTGCGGCATGGAATTTGCCATTTCCCTTATCTGTGTCCTGAGTGTCACTCAGGTTTCAGGGAAGAAGCAGTCAGGGTCTCAGTCAGCTGTGAAAGCCCAGCTCTCCACTTTATTGGAGGGCACTGCCACACAACCATGTAAGGCCATCAGAAAACAAGCTCATGGCTGAAGACATCAGCCTCCACACTCGAAAAAAGTAGGTGAGCTCCAGGAACAGAAACCACAGTTGTGTCGCAGGTCAGCATCAGGTCTCCACACACGGATATTAATTTCCTTTTTCCAGCGATAGGTGTTGAGGCAATGGCCACAAATTCCATTTTAGAGAGCTGACAGAGCAGCATGTGTCAGCAGAACTTCACCATATTAATTGCAGTTGCTCTGTGGTGTCTGATGGTTACGTGGTGGAAACCTGAACTTCTCAGGTTGGGTTTTACAGGACGGATGCTGACCTGCTCTGTTATCAGCTCAGCAGCTTATCACAGTCCTGTACAGACCGGAAAGGATGTGCACAGTATGCACAGGTTATGAGATAATGGCATGTCCTGGAGTGGAATAACCAGGTAAAGTGCTGTCCTTAGGAGAAAATGAAGTAAAATCTTCTGAAAGTCTTTGAAAGAAAATTACCAGTGGTTGAATTGCATTTTGTGGAAAAGCAAAGCTGTTAAAATTCTGCTTCTTTTATTTGCATCACTATTCAAAAAACTCAGCCCCATTGCCTTCACTGCTGCACAGAGATACTCCTGCTCTTGGGGAAAACCAGATCCCAGTAATCTTTGGTTGTGCCCATCTGGGAGAGCTGGAAGGGGGCTGGCAGTGCCCAATGGCACCTTTTATGTTACAAGCTCCTGCACCTTCCACAGATGTTCCTGTGGACCACTGATCAACTGCACCTCTGCAGGTTTGGTGCTTCCAAACAAGAAACCCTCCAAGATCACCCTTCTGCCTGAAAGGAGCCATCTGTACCCACAGTGACTTTGTAGGGACGTTCCTAAAGAACGCCACACACAAAGAAACATCTCTCTTTGTCTCCACCAAGTAATAATAAAACCCTCAAATAAAATAAGTGTCTGCCAGAACTGTCCTTTCCATAGGCCATGGTAATTGATCTCTTCCTTGGCATTATTTAGCACTTATTCTCTGTTTTGGTGTGCATGAGAATTTCCTGGATTTGGTTACTGGAAGCAGAAAACAGCCTCAGGGGAGAGACGGGTGACAGGGATGGGGAGGGGGAATCCTGAGCATCCCTTGGGAACAGGGTCTTCCAGGCATCCAGCAAAATTATTTATACATTTATACATGATTTATACTGGATTCCTGACCTGCCTTGCTCACAAACCTTTTTCACTCCCTGCATTGGCCCACTCTTACACTGACTCTGTAGGAGAAGCAATGGGTTTGGGCAGCAATAACGTGCTCCCAACCACCTTTATAAATAAAACAGGAGTTTATGTTCTAAACCCCACACTTTGGAGATCCCAAGGATTTAGATGGGATGGACAAGTATCCCGAGCTCCTTGTCAAAGAGATGACACAGGACACCCTCTATGTCAGTTTGAAACTGCACCTAGATCACAATCAGTGAAGACACATTTGAATCAACTTTTGATATAATCTTTCAAAAAAGAAAAAAACCCCAAATTATCACTGTAAAAAAGAAAAAAAATGCTGTGGGGAAGCCACTGACGCAGGACTCCACAGCACTTAAATACAGCCTGGCTGGCCCCATCCACAGCACTCCAGGCAGGCAGAAGCTCCAGAACCAGCTCCAACGCCAGCTACCAGCAAAGCCACTGCTGTCCCATCCCGCCATGGAATGCAGAACAGGTGGGTGTCACTTACCTTGCTACAGGCTGTAAGGTTGCTCTGGTTGGTGTTCTTCTCTACCTCAGCCACTTCATGCCCATATGCTTTAAAAATGTATCACACTGCATGAAACTATTAAGATTTGCAAAAAACTATGCAGAAGATTGAGACTAATCACTGTATTCTTTCCTTTTGGTTTCCTCTTTTCATCTGAATGCAGATATCAACAGGTTTGCAATCTTCCTCTTCTGTTTACTGGTTCCTTTGGGCTCCATGGCACCGACAGAGACATCAAAAAGCAAAGTGACTACAGGACAGAGGCAGAATCATTTCACTACGGAGATACCGACCTTGGCCATAGTAATACAACAGAAAGCTCACGAGCTGTTTGAATTCTATGTAAGTGCACCATTTTCCATGTGCTGTGCCTATGTCTGTGGAGAAACCTCTTGAATTATTATAAAACACTAGAAAGACCACCAGAAAATAAGTGTTTGGGTTAAAACTTACAGTAGGCTCTTCTCTGTATTTCATGCAAGAAGGAAAGCGTTCATTGCGTTATGCAAGGGCAGCTGGAGCAAGGGCAGCTGCGAAGAGCTTGGGTGACTGCCTCAGCTCATTGCCAGCTGGGATCTTCCTGATTCCCAGTGTTCCTTCTCAGTCTCCTGAGTCCCATTGGGCATCTTCCTGCAGGAATTCAGTCAGAGCACTGGAAACGTGGTGAGAATTGCTCTGCCCTTCAGTCTGACCCTAATGCTTGAGCACTTTTGCCAAATACTCTGCTCACCCAACCTTTCCTTAGACAGGCAAAATGATCACTGAACCCAGGTGTAAATGCCTCAGACAAAGTTCAGTCCTTGGGACCGTGTTTCCAAGAGTATTTTGATAAAAATCAACATTGGCATTTCCTATTAATTCATTCTTGAAATCAAAACCATCTCTTCCAAAACAGATGAAAACACACACAGGCCAAAACAGATCTCTGGAATAGGTACATTTTTCCCCTACAGCAAAGAATAGTACCCACGGTCTAGAAAAGCTGAGAACCAAGGCAAGCAAGGCATGGGGAGAGGAACTGCACACTCAGTGCAATGCCTGCTTGATCAAAGGGATGGAGGTGTTAATACGATTGAACCACAACCAGAAACCCCAAATGAGAAAGGGAAACCAAAGGATTAACAACTCCTCTCTCCTCTTCCTTCCCTGCAGCACAAGTGTATCTCTGCAACGTTCCACCCTGAGCCCTGGAGGGTTACGTCCAAAGCCAGAGATGTGGCAGACAGAATACCCAAATGTGCAGCTTTCCAGGCAAGCTGCTGTGCTTTGCACCACATCCACAACACTCTGCAAACCCTGCGAGGGGACATAGAAACCATCTGCACCGAGAGCTCCAAAGACGTGGTCAAGGCCAACCTCAACCAGCTGAACACCACGCTGAGCCAAGGCACTGCCTTCTACACCTGCAGCAGCCAGGACCTGCCCCAGGTGTATCCCCAGGGCCAGACCATGAGTCTGGCAGACAAAAAAACCTACATCTGGTGGGTTTTAAAGAAATATGAGGACATCATGCAGCTTACGGGAAACCTGTATTCTGAAGCAGCAGTTTGATACGCCATGATGAAAAAATAATGGAAGATGCTGGAGAAGTGGTTAAATGAGATTTGTCAGGGGTTATGGGATCAGTTTGATGCCAGGATAAACATTGATAATGTATTGCCAGTCTCTATAACTATATAATCTAGTTTAATTTAATATTTAAAGGATTAATGTGGTAAATTATTGATTGTATTTATTATAAAACTATTTATGCTGTCTTATTTGCAAGAGCACATAACAAGGAAGGACTAACATGAATCAAGGTAATTTAATTAACCAACCCTGACATATATAAGCAATCAGGAAAGTGTAATTTCAGTAATTTTATTTATATTTTTATCTTGCAGTTATTTTTCAAAAGAAAAGTTGATTGTCAGCAGGCTGATTTTGTACTTCTCTACTAGTGGATTTTATTTATGAATTTGTACAACACATCTATTTTTGTAAATCTATTTAAGCAATTAGTTTATATATTTATTTATTCATATTTTAAACTCATATTTTAATACTGAAAGGGATCTATTTGCTACTTAGTAGATGAATGATTTTACTCATTTCCTGTTACCACCTTTGGATAGAAACTGGAACTTAATAAAATATTAAATGAAACAAATATTTCTGGATTCTCTTTTTACTAACTCTTTTTTACAGTATATTTTGCACTGGCCCTGTTCTGCTCAGACTTCTCCAGGAAAAGGGGGGTTTGATATCAACTGAGTTACATTGCCAGCTGCCCAAAAGTCCGAGGGGGGATCCTAGAAAAGCACTCAAGTTTCCCAAGAGGAACAGAGGGACCAAGCTCCTTGCTGGAGCCAGGGAAAGAATTCTTCCCAAATAGGCCCCATTTCAGCAACAACTCTGGAGATGTGACATAGTGGTGACATTAAGAAGCTAAAATTCCAACATCATATCCTTCATTTTTAATAGAAAAAGAAGAGTGGTTGGAAAAAAATCACTGCCTGGGGATGTGCTTATCCCCAAGGCTGAAGCAACACCTGCCTGAAGCAACACCAGCTCTTCAGGTGGGGTCAGCAAAGCACTCCAGGGAGGAAAAGTCACATCCCCAGGGCTTAAACATCACTGTCAACGACTGGCACAAACCACTTAAGCCTTGCTGAACCAGAGGATTATACAGGGCCGCTCCCTGTGGTTTCCTCTCCCATGCACAGCTTTTGTTTTGCCTTGTAAATGTATAAATGGCTCTACAAAAGTGTTTTCCTTAGAGAGGGAAATGCTTCCTCAGCAGCATAACAAGATGTCAAAGTGAGTCAGATGGTCTGCCCAAACTCACATCATGGGAAGGGCTACCTGAGAAAGAAGAGCTGTTCTTCCCCCGGGTGGGGGGAAACTCAGACCAGTCTCTGCCAAGAGGAAAAGGCACCAGCCCCAGGCAGAACAGTGAGAACACCTGCAGCCCTGTGGCCTTCCTGGTGGTGCAGGGTTACCAGGGCTCAGATAAACCCTCCTCAGCTCTGGAGGGCTGTGAGTTGGGGGATACACCTGTGCCACAGGGAGCATCTCTGCTGTGATTATGATTTAGTCACCAGCAAAGATCTCCTGACAAGCAGTGCCCCATTAATCCTGGTTGAAAACAAAGCTTTCGAGACCTGTGAGGAGTGAAGAGTTTGGATGGAGGAGCCACAGATGGGCTCTGTAAGCAGTGCCAGAAGAGCAGCAGCAGGACCCAGGGATGTGATGAGTCTCATCTTTCATGGGTTTGTTTCCATTTGGTGGCGGAAAGGTACTGGGGGTGTGACGCACACACCTTGTTCCGAAACAGGAACACGTTAAACATCTCTCTGGATGACAACAAGGGCTCTTCTCTGTTTGCACACAGGGAACTTCCCCAACACCCAAATAACCATTCCTTGTCTGCCCACCTCCTGGAGAAAGTGCTCAGGGACGAGAATAGGCGGAGATGAACTCCTGAGGGCAAATATAGGTTAAAATAAATAAATAAAAATCCAGTGAGCATTCCATTCCAATGATTTAGATACAAAGAGAGCCCTGAGCTGTCTGCCCACTGATGGGCCAATTCCCTTACAGCAGTGATTTCATTTCCCCAGAGCAAGTGTAGGTCCACTTTTGGCAGAGTTCAACGATTAGCAGAGCCAGCTACAAAAAGAAACCACCTCACAAACTCTTTTGGCATCTCAGCTGAAGTTACAGCAGCCTCCCTGAAATCACCTCTAAATCAGTAGTACAGAAAGAGTGCTCTGCAGCCACAGCTTCCTCCCAGAGAGCTTTGATAGCATCCCTGCAGTAACTCTGGCATTTATAGTGCTTGGTCAAGTGAAGGCAGGCTGAAGAGTTGGTTTATCACTGTTGAAATAGCACTGCTCTTCACTCCCACCAAAATGCTTTATGTGAGATCAAGCTTCTGATTTCTGAAAAGTTAAATTCAGGGTTTTTGAACCCTGCTGTACCTCCTAGAATTGCAGGCCTGACTCATCAGAAGTTCTCATCAGAAATACCAAGTCAAAGGCACCAATCACAAGGATAACATCAACCAGCACAAACTCTTATGTGGTGATTTTAAAATAAAACCTTTCCTTTCACTCTTTTATTACCTTTCTCTTCAACTAGAGCCTCACTGCTGTTTCCACTAGGCAAAAAAATCCAAAATGTCAGGGAGGTGATAACTGAAGCACAGAAAGCTGGAGTGTCCTACCAGGGAAAAACAAAAATCAGTCAATAAAGACAGATTTATTAATTTCATTTTTTAAATGGACTTAAGTAGCTCAGTGCCTAACACCAACATCAATCCCAAAAGGTGTCCAAACTTCAGCAACTCCATAGAGGATACAGAGCAATGCTCTGGGAATGCCAAACACACAGATCCAAAGGTAACTCCAGCACTGTTCACAGGGAAACGAGCTCTTGTCACCTTTTACAGCTGCAAAAAGGATGCCAGGTGTTGACCCTGGTGTAGAAATAATTCTACTTACCATTTCCCCACCTCCAGTCAGAAAATAGAGGCATTACAACCAGTTTCTTCCAAAAAATATCCTTTATTGTTTTGGTTGTAAATATAAAAAAATGCATTGCACAATTTAACAGACCTACTGAAAGTGCTACATATCAACAGCACAACAGAAGTTGTCATGCAACAGAACAGAAAACCTAAGCAAAGCAAGAGCACAACCTGAAGTCCTCATACCTTCAAGCTTTTTTTTCCTTTTTTCTTAACAAGAATGAATTCCATTCACTTAAAATACATTTAAATACAAGGTTAGAAGAAGAAAACAATCTATTTATTCACTGTATTGTTAAAAGGATTGCTCGTAACATTGATATATTTTGATTGAAAACCCTATTCATGTTGGAAAAGTTCAGATATAAAAAGTTTGGACAATGGCTAGAAATTAATTCCATTATATACCTAAGGTGTGTTTCATTGTAACTGAAGTTACTGCAAGTGAAGAACTCAAGTTTTACAGATGAAGCTACAGTTTGGTTCTACCACTTCTGCTCTAACACAGTAAATGAGCAGAAAATCCAACCAAGAATGAAACCAAAGAAAACAAGAGCTTTAACCAATATTGTGGGAAAATACTGGGGTCCTATAAAAGAAAAAACCCAAAACAAATCATCTCCTCTGAAACTCAAGTGTATAAACTGAGGAGTAATAGAAAAACTCCCAATGTCTCACCTAATTCAAACAACTCCTAAAATTTATCAACAATTCTCCATAGTCCTCCAGACTGATGTGACTGAATCCCTAAAGAACCTGAACTTGATGTCATCAGCCTTTTGATTTCTGGTGGTTTTCCATGCAATAAAGGTGGAAAGGAACCAAAAAATAGAAAAAGGAGAAAACACACTCAACTTTCAGCAGTACCTTCTAGCTGGCAACATCAAGGCAAGAGTTACCCACTTCAGAAATTAAGAAAGTGAAACAGCCTTCAAATAAGCATTATCTTACTGAACATTTCTGCAGTGAGCTTCCCTCTCCGGTTCTCAAACTGCTTTTCTGGAGTTCTGGGCTTTAAAAGCAAACAAAACTAAATTTACCTGTCCCTGTCCCTTCTACCACATGTGAACACAAACACACACGGGAATGTAAAAAAACCTGAAGATACAAAGGGATTCAGTTTTTCAACAGATTTGACAGCCCTTTGTCTTTTCAAGCCGTTTCAGATTTAGAGGGTTAAGCCCTTGCCTGTTTCCTGGGTTTGTCAGAGCAGAGGTTACATCCATGTGTGCACACATGTTCCGGCACATGGCAGTGGAGAGGGCTGGATTCAGCAGGAAAGACACAATTTTTTCCAAACATAGACACAGTTACTCACAACCTCAGTATGAAAGGGTCCACACAGATGTAATGCCACACAGATAAAATCCTCTAAAAAGCCTGGGAAGCCCCACTTCCTCCATTCGTTGAATTTTCCACAGAGCATCATTTTAAGGGGAACAATGGGTGACTTACGATTTATCAAATGCATACATGACACCAAGATCTAAGGCACAGATGGAAACATTCTAGTAGCAACCCCCTTCAAGGAAGCCTTCCCCAGAGGTCTAGGAAAGCATGGAAGAACATTCCAGTCAGGTCAAATGGTATTAACCAAGAATCCTTTGGTTTTGTGCAGAGATCAGACTGTCATGGTGAAGTGTGCGCTTGTCTCTGATCCTACTCCTCAGTAATTCCTTCAATTCCAGTTTGCTCCTGGACCTTCACCCCTTGCTCCTCCTGCTAAAAGGAGGCCAGTAACTAAAATACAAACTAATAACTACACCAGAAAATGCCCAAATTCTCCAGAACTTATGTTTGGAGCCATCTACAATATACCAGCTAATACAATTTGAGGTCAGAAGGAACCAGCTGACAATCCCAGTTTGACTTTGTGCATATCACAGGCCATAAATAAGTTATTTAGCTACTCCTTTACGGAGTGAAGTATGGTGGATTTGACAGAATACGATTTGTATTCAGTTATATGGGGATTCTCCAGAAGTTTAGCACCAGGCAGATGTGCAGCACCTGCAATTCTGTGCAGACTATAGGCACTGTGTGTTTGGCTTGCTTACTTTGGTGACACTGAGGAAATCAGAGTGCTTAAATTATAGAAGAAAGTGTTACCAAACTTTGAAAAAAATAAAGTATTTAAACTCCTCCATGGGTAAGAAATACAGACTAAGGTATTTAAACATAAATTAAAGTAGAAAACTATGCAGGAACTAATACATACGTGGTCCATCTCTTTCCATACCAATCTTTAGTGGTTATACTGTTCAGATGTGAGACATAAACCAGCTTTTTTCCTCCTGTGTTTCCAAATGAAGTGAAATCACTCTCCTCACAAGGCTGACTGATAAAAGAATTCTGATCTGCAATAACAGGGTGACAAGAATATATTGAATCACTGCTTCAGAGAGCAGCCACATCATTTCTGGTAATTGCACTAGTGGAAAGTATCTTTTCACTTTTCCTTTCCTTCCCCCTACACTCTTTGCCTAAGTAAGCAATATTTATTTTTTTTCCTCTTTACGATTTGCAGTTTCTTAATAGTGCTTTGAGTTTGTTTCTGCACCACAATTTGTTAAACAAGCACATTCCCTCCAACTGTAACCAGCTCACAGTGCAACCTGATGGATGAGTTTTCCATCAAAACTGTGAATGGACAAAGTTTTTGGCAGTTCAGGTAAATTACCCCTCCCTGTTCCTTTAAGGTTGCTTTCAGTTTCCAATCCATTCAGTGAGATACGGGATGCTGGGATTTCAGTTCTCAGATCTCCCTGGGCCCTGAAGGATGATTGTACTGCACTGTGCTTGTTGAGACAAAACTCCCACATCATCGATACCAGAAATGGTAAAAATCACACACCATCACTGCTGACAAGCAGGAGACCACACTGCAGGGGAAGCATCACAGGATCTGCTCATCTGAAAAGGTCAGCAAAAACATCAGCTCTTGGACAGCATGCCTGCTGCTTTCTTGCTACAAACCCAGACATGTTTTTAACACACAAAGAGTGAGATCAGCCCACCAAGAAAAGGACATAAGGGACATCTCCAGCTCATCACAGTGTAAAGTGATTTTACTGGAGTCAAATTCACAACTAGTGATAGAAATGGGAGGATTGAAAGCACTGATTCAAAAAAGGATTTACGTATTCAACATTTCTTATCCAGATGTATCCAAAAGATTATTGCTTAACTGATTACAACATTATAAAAGAGCTAGGAATGGATCCCTCCAGAAAATCTAATCACTATATAATTAATAAGAAAACCTGTGCACATTCCTTGGCTGAGACTTGCAATTTTGTTGCTTCTGTCACAGGGACACATGTTTTCATACCTGCCACGAACTTCAAATTTTATGTCAAATCTACTTTAAAAAAAAAAGAAACAAAAAAAACCCAGAAAAGCATTTCCCCCTCTGCCTGTACAGCTACAGGAAGCTGTATTGGTACAAAATGGGCCATTGAGCCTTCCCCTTCAGCCCTCAGTCCCTCCATGAAGGGAGAGGCTCACCTTTTGTGCCTTGTCCTTGCTACAGTGCTGCTCTCACAGAAGGAACTAGCAAAGTTCTTCAGGTTTTTCAGACAGAAAGCAAAAAGAAGAAGCAAAAAAAGACAAAGATGCAAAGAACTGACTGCAAGTCTGTGTGGTTTGATATAGCTTCTGAGATAATAAAAAAGCCAAATTTTTAACATTACAAACTCAATTCTTGTCTCTGAAGTGCTACTACATTTACCTATGGATGTGTTTTCTATGTGCACATTTTGTGAGGATGGCAGCTGAACTGTGCGGAGTGCAAGAAAATAGTTCAATGATTAAACCGACATAAAATTGATGTATTTATCCTAATTGCAGAAATTATACCATCTCAAACTGCTTTCTTGCACTTACTGCACAGCCAGCTACTCCCTTGCAATGGCTATATAAAAAAAATAAAAATCAGCTACTTTATTTACTAGAAAATAAAGCACGTCTTGAAACTGATCAAATGCAATGATACACTCATTAAAATAAAAATACACAAAACACAGCCTGAGATTTTAATTCTAGTATTTTTGCCATGAGTTGACATCACTGACAGATTTTTCTTCTCCTTTGGTTTTTCATATGATCCTGTTTAACAATTTTCACTATTCAAGTAAAACACATGGAACTGAATACCAGAAAACAAAATAAAAAGCACATTTTGCTTTGTGAAATCAGAAGTATTTTTTCCCCTTGAAGAGCACATTCCTTGATGTACAGGATTTACACTTCAGAGAACTGAGGGTGTTTCATTAGTTGCATAAAGATGCATTGATGGAGATCTATTGCTGCCTGCAGGGCTCAAACCTGCTGAGTTTACCTGAGCTTGGTGTTTTTTCTCACGTGACAGAGCACAGCACAGCACTGGAGAGGAACCCAAACGTTCTGACAACGCCGCACCACCTGCACCTCTTCACCAGGCAGGGCCAGGTGCCCTGAACAATGTCTTGGTGATGGAGAGATGGAGAGAACCCTTTCTAAAGTGCACTGACTGGAGGAACCTGGGCAGGCAGGGCCTGGCAGGCTCTCCACCCCTGGGACAAGCACCTCAGTGTCTTTGGTTGTTAGGTCTCCCCAGCTCTCTTGTTCATCTTCACCACAGCCTCCTGTGCCTGCTCCGGCAGCCGCGATGGGTCCGACAGGATCGAGGTGCTCCTGCTCAGGTGCCGCAGGGTGTTCAGCACCACTATTTAAAAAAAAAAAAGAAAAAGGCAGGAAAGCATCAGGAAAAGCTGTTAATCTGACTGATCTTTCTTCTACAAAAGAGAGCACCCCTTGACAGCTATAAACGTAAATTAAATACTTGCTGAAAGAGGGAAAGAATCAAGCAATGATGCCCAAACAGAAGGTCACTCCAAAGCTGAATACAAATCTCAGAGGTCTTCCCTCATTATGAGGTAAATCACACTGCCAAACGTACTCCAACTACAGCCAAGCTTTTGAAATTTAAATGTAAAGTCTGTTTAAATTCTGGTATATTCAACATTTTTTATTTTCTGTCTTCAAAGTCATAAGAGGCTCTTATTTTTTCACTGAGCTAACAAAAAGGAAGTGAAGGTCACATTCAGCATCATGTGCTTTCTTTGCCATCCTCTGACTTTAAAGAAATGTTATTATATTTTCTGTGTTCTGAAGAGCTGCTGGATGGAACTTCACTTACTTGGCCTCAGAACAGGAAGAGAACAGTGCTGATCCAACCAGGCCAGTGCAGTTTCGTTCAGATCCTTAAAGCTTGTTGTGGAAACCATCCCATTGAAGGACTCAAACAATGGCTTAATAATAATGCTGAACTGTAAACCATCAAATGTCAAGGAAGAAAACAAAGGGGGAGTTCAAAACATTCTAAGGGAAAGGCTATAGCAGAGAAAACACTGGATTTCTAAATGGACTTCAACTGCCAGAGGGATTGCAATGTTTAAATAATTGTATTTTCAAATATTTAACACTAAGACTGAGGAAAAAACTGAACCTTAGTTCCTAGTGATATTCACTGTATTTTGCAAAATTCCTCCACACTGACCAAAAGAGAAAAAAAGGGGAATGTGCAAGTTTTTGAACAGCTTCAGAAACTGTAATTTTCTTTCCCCCTGAAATCTTTGCTGTTATCTATATACATGTCCCAAAAGACAGCCAGAGCTGCAGTTACAGCAGTCCACAGAAGATTTCTTGCAGTACAATAACCTAGCAAGAACACCTTGCCTCTGCATTGCATTTCACTTTCCAGTTACCTCTCACATGCTGAGGTGAACAAGTTCTGCAAGAATCCATATCCACACGCGTATGTGGATGAAAACCGAGGACATTTACTATTTAAGTAACTTGGCTTAAAGTCACAGAATCAGAATCCCAAGTTCTTGGCTCTAAAAGTAACCAGCAACCAAAGCCCATGTTCATCAGGCTGATATAAAAGGATACAATCCAAAACTTCCAGTTCTGCAGGGTCCTGCTTCTCACGTACTCATCAAACAATTTCCTCATGTGGTCAAACCTCTGCCGCGTTACAGGAACCCCGGTAGCAGGGAGCTGCTGCTGGCAAGAACTGAAGAGATGTTTGGAGATCAGAATCCCACCAAAAAGGAGACATTTCTTTTCCAGACTAAACTGCAGCAGGAGGAGAGTGTGTATTCCTGGTATCTCTGGCGGAGGGGCTTCCCAGTGCATGATCACACCAGAGTGTAACAGCTCCAGTCAGGAATAAAAATTTTTTTCCCAACAATTTTGCCTATATTTACATAGCTAAGTGATTTATCAAGCTGCTACAAACATTTCTAGTTACAAACAACAAAACTAGAAATGAAGTATAATATAGAACAAAGTAATTTTGGGCATCCATTAAGGACAAGGCACATTAGGAGTTATGGAAAAATTTACAGTACTCCTAAGCAATGTTACAGAAGAAGATATAACAAAGATTCTCATGAAACAGATCAACTTAAAATAAAACCAAGCAGATATTCACCATATTTTGTAAGAAAAACAAAAATATTTTGATTTACTGCTAATTCTAACATCATACCTAACCCTAAAACTTCTGGAGATGGAAGTAAAGTCACTGCACTTCTCAACATGCTTTGCAATAGTACGTAATCATAAACCCACAGAGCAAACTGAGGCACTGGGAAGGTGAAGTAATTTATCACAGTTCTGTTCAGCCAGTGGCAAACTTCTGGAGCCCAAGTTCTGTGACTTATATACTCAACCACAATTTTCTGTAAAAACTGACTGCCTTTGAAAAGAAAACTGCAGCAAAGCCATTGTGAAGAGTGAGAGTTCAGTCACCAATGAGCTTTATAAAAATACCCTCACTGACTTCTCAGAACTGTTCTGACCTGACACATCCTCTCTGATGCTGCCACTGTTGTGCATTCCATGCTCAGAGCTTGCTGAAAATCCACACAGTTTGCACCAGCGCCCATCCCACAGCAGCTCTGTTGTGTCTAACACCCATCTGCTCCCTGGTGTGACACTGAGCACACACTCCCTGCTGTTTGGCCCAGGCACCACTGAAGCTGCTGCTCCATCCCTGGAAGCTCCCCATTCTCACAGGATGGTGGCGTTCAGCTCCTCGATTTCCTCCCGGAGGCGCCTGGTTTCCTCCTGCATCTGTGCCCTCTCCTGCTGCAGCTTGGCGATGTACTCCACTGTCTTCTGGAGCGTGATGGCGTGGCTGATCTAGGCCAAACACAGACACACAGCTCGCTTCCTGCAACAGCCTGAGGTTCATGATGAGTTTGTTCTCCTAACCTGCACTCCAGCACCGTTTAATTTTCCTTCACTGTGTGTAAAAGCACCGGGTCAGGCAGAGCAAAACACTTCAGATACTCAACTCTGCGTTTCTCTGAATCCTCTTCGCACTCCAGTACAGAGAAATGTGGGGTTGTTTTCTTCCATAAATTACGCTTCTACTACTTTGTTGAAAGAACTATTTCAATAATTTAAAATGTTTTATTTCATTATCTGTCCTCTTAAAAATATTTACAGTTCTTACTTAAGTACTGAAGGATGTGCTACGTCTCCAGATAGATTTATAGTGCTGGTGGAAGCACTGCTTGAAGTTGATAATATAAATTATTTAGTTTAGGAAACCTGAAGTTTGGAGGAACCAATTAAAAATCTGAACTTGAGAAATAAAATAACCAGACGTTTCAGTAAAGCTGAGTTTTCAAAGAGGACTTCCTTTAAAAATAGGCTATTCAAGTCAGGAAGTGAAATTCTGTCAACATATCGCCTAAATTTCTATAAAGCTATAAAAGTTACATAAACAAATCAATATGCTGTGCCAAAAGCTTTCCTATTTTCCACGTTTCAAAGCTCCTAATATTTAAAGGTCACTAAGAATTTTGTTGTGCAGATATATCTGTATTTCAGTTTAGTCAACTAAGTTAACTAGTACTTACTTACTACCCAAAGTAAGTTTTTAGTCTGGAGAAACAAACTTGACAATGAAAAATCGGTTGGGCATTTTTTTCTCTGGAAACCCATGCACAAAAGACAGGTGAAAGGGGAAAAAAGGCCCTGATTCTTAAAGACAGCTTGGTGGTGTAAAGAGTCCTAAAGAGATTTGCCAAATCATCTGAACTGACCATGCCTCTGACTTCTGCTAGGAGGCAGAGATTTCAATGGTGTAGGAAATTTTAGCAGTTTAGCTGAGCTTTTCCATTCTAACACTGTGTTCCAGCAGTGTGTTCTGCTGTGCTCAGCTGACCACTCAGCAGTGAAATGATTACCTTTATTAACAAGACTTTTAGAATGGCTCTTTCTTACATTTCACATTAAACTCTAAGTGCTGCTGCAGTACTTACCAATTTGGAGTTGGCTGATACCAAGCTGTTCAGAGCACTGAAACCAATCTTGATATTAGACCTTCGTTTTTGTTCTGAAAGATGTTTCATCCTTCGATTCTGCAGAAATAAAATCAGCTCAGTCTGTGCTGTTCTCCATTACTCCTACTGCAGTGGCTATTTCAGCTACTCAAATTCAGATTTTGTTGACTTGTTGGCATTCACAGTCTCCCCTGGAACAATTCTCCAGAATCTGAATAATGAATTGACAGTGTGTTCATGGACCAACCCACCTCTGACATCTGTATCTATTTTAAGCATCACATGCCAGGATGGTAAAACAGGAAATCTGAAAGGTATATTACTTGGAAGTTCTAGACTTGTACAGCATGTACATGATCTGTTACTTTGAGCAAGGCACTCAGAAGTTTGAAAGATGCTATTTGTCTGTGGAGTGCTTTAGCAGAAAGAAAAGGTCACCCTACACCTCTTTCTAAGCTTTGGCTATGTCATCGGGAAATAAAATATTTAGGATTTATATTAACAAAAGAACAAAGATCAGAAGACACAGAATTGGTCCAGCCTGTGGCAGAAATACCTCACAATCAGTAACAAAGAAAACAACTGGCAGGAGTTTTAGGCACAGGAGGATCCTGCAGCCCCTGGATCCCAGGGCTGGGGAGCTACATAAACCACTGACAGGAGCTCCCAAGGTTGGTATCCATAGAAAGAAAAGACTTTGCAAGCTATAAAAGGAGCTCTAGTAGTTTCTGCTCCAGCACTGGGAATGCTGGATTATTCCAAGGCCTCTGAGCTGCTGAGGACAAAGGGATCTGCAGCCAGCAGATC
Organism: Cyanistes caeruleus; assembly: GCF_971803275.1. Lineage (NCBI taxonomy): Eukaryota > Metazoa > Chordata > Aves > Passeriformes > Paridae > Cyanistes > Cyanistes caeruleus. The sequence goes on along the minus strand of NC_141718.1, from coordinate 3,132,871 downwards.
CATTCCCAAAGCTGGGGCCACACTGCCGCCCTGTGGCTCCTGCCCAGCTCAGCTGGAGCCGGGAACAGCCAGGGATCGTCCCTGGGATGGTTACACGTGTCACAGCAGGGACACACAGAAAGGATGCAGGAAGGCCAAAACAACTCCAGATAGGACTCCAAAAATCCCCACTCTACACAGAGGTGTGTGCCAGGTGTGTGAAGGAAGTGCAGAGACCATAACTGTGTAACAGCCCAGGGATTTCTTTGTTCTGAGTCCCTCTCTGGCTGCACCAGCCCAAGTTGTTCCTATTGCTGCACCACTCAATTACTGCTTTTTCCTGGGAGTCTGCCACAGGAAACCCGGGATGAACAAACTTCTTTAACAGAGTTTGTTCTTTGAGAACACATTCCTGGCAGAGCGGGGCTTTCTGGCATCAGCTCACCATCACCCCACTTTATAATGGAGGAAAGCAATGTGATAAAGCAGTGAAGTGGTTGCCCAAAATCACAGAAAATGCAGGTTTCATGAGCAGAACTGAGATTTCCAGAGCCCTCTATGCTTTGGCAAACTGAAATAACCACATTATCTAGGAATACAAAACTGTTTATTCTAACTAACAGTACAGAGGACCAAAAGCACATACATCTGGAGCCTGGCAAATACCACTGTTTCTCTCTTGTCTTACAGAAGAGTTACTAACAGTACATATCCAAAGCAATTCCTGTCAGAGCAGGTGTGCTTACATGGCTGTAAAACCTATTTCACAGCTGTGTCCTTGCTCTTCCATCTAGTGACCACCTCTGACCATCAGGCAGCCCTACAAATTTGTTCCTTTGTTACCTTACTCTCTAGCAGCAGAACAGGCTGCATCCACTGCTTGTGAGCCAAGCCCTACCAACTCTTAAAAGTAAACTTGCAGCATGGTCAGCAAGAGGCAGTTCTGATTGTTCTCTGCAAAAGATCTAGACCTGAGTAGTAGTCACAGGCTGCAGGTGTCAAACTTACCTTTCTGCCCTGGAGTATCCAAAATGCCATCAACTCACAGGGTACACAGAGACAGACAGGCCAGAAGGGGGTTGGCACTTGCAAAACTGTTAAGTAACTCTCCCTTTCATAACAGAATGAATGAGAGGGTTACAGCTGATTGTTCTGATGGGGTTTTTGTGGAGAAGTTTCTCATACCACCATAGAAAGTGTTCTGACAAGGTCAGCTTGTGTGTGTGAGGTACAACCAGTGCTCGGGTGCTATCTCTAGACCGCCGAGTTCTTACCCCAGTAATTCTCGAAGGGTTTTACAGGTGTAACTCGTAGAGTCTGGAGCTGCTTCTCTGTGGAGCAGCATAGCATCACTGGAGACATGTAAGTAACTCAGCAGGTCAAGAACTTCCCCTCCAGCGATGGCCAGAGCCCTGCAGACTGAAGAGCCCCAACAGAACAATGGCAAAAAGCCACGGTTTAGAACGCTAAGCCTGAAACCTTTGATCAAGTAAACTGACACCTGTCACAACACTCCTGTGAGCCACAGCAGGAACTGCTGTCACAACCATAAGGACCTGCAGAGGTACAGCCAAGACTGGCCCCTCTGGTGACACATCCCTGAGGAGCAGAGTAGATTAGAGTCTGACATTTTGGATTGCAGACCAGCATGAAGGCAGCAGCAAGTTAAGCCCAACACACTAATATGCTACTGTCACGAAACACAGCTTTCTCTAGTCCATGCTCAGACATCAGGACAGTAAAGTTGCTATGAAGGCAAAGAAGAAAAGCCCCTCAAAGGAAAGGACACACACCTTAAATGCAGCCATGGTAGGGTCAGTGGCAGGTTTTCCTGAGCAGCTGTTCTGAGGAGACTGCGGACTGGGGCTCTGCTCAGAGGCACAGGGGGAAGCCTGGCCTGAATTCTGACAATCCCGGCCTTCAGAAAGGAAAAAACATGACACATTAACAAACAACTTTCTGTAGCAAATGTAACTGCTGAGAAGCTTCTACTCAGAACTGAACTGAAATGCAGTTGGCAACCAAATTACACTGTTTGATGCAGCAACCACATGCTAGAAAACATCAAGACTGCTGGGAAAGCTTAGGATATCATGTCACACGATACATCCTGAATAGCAAGATGTAATAGTCCTTTCACACACACACATTTCAGCAAAGGCATGTTGGATGCACAGGCTGTGACTCCATCGTCCTGCTGGACTCCCCCGTTTGTCTCTAAAGGCCTGGGATGTGATGGTGACACTTACAAGCCATTTACCACCAGAACCAGCCCAGGGAATGCTCTGTCAATGCACATGCAAAAGGAGTCTTTGCACTTACCTACGAGGATTGTGTCTCAGATCCTCCAGTCAAAATCAGAGCTATGACACTGAACAACAAACCTATTCAGCACTTCCTACACAGATGCCTTTCATTTCTTGGTGACTATGACAGCACATCCTTTTAGAAAGGAGCCACTTACAGGAAGCACAAAATCACAGTTTGTGGGGATGCTGCACAGTCATTTAAGACAAAAATTGCAAACTACTGGATGCAACTGAAGCTGTGGGGTAGAAGGGCCTGAAAAGCTCTTCCTTCAAAAACTATCTAGGGATCCTCAAGGCCCATTTACACCCTGCCTACTCAACAGAAACACACTTCCATGTGCAGGGGAGAGAATGCTTACGGCTTTCTAACTTACTAGGTGTAGGTGAGGGAACTTGTGAACTGCTACAGTGGGAAGGGATGTGCTCTCCTTTCACCAACACATCCTGGACTACACTAGGAGGGAAGAGATGTGAGACTGTGGACTGGCTTTGTTGACTACTTGGTGCTCGCTGTGCTGGACCAACCAGAATGTTACTACGGAACTCCGTCACCCCGGGAGCCTGGGAACAGCACAGAAACAGCACAGAGGAAAACAGAGAGAAAGAGAGAGCAGGAGGGGCAGTGTGGGGGCAGAGGGAGAGAAGGGATGAGAGAAAGGAGAAAGTGGGGGGAGAGATTAAGAAAGAGAAAAAGAGAGAGAGATTTGTTACCTTGCCTTTCACTAAAAGTAGCAAATTAATACATGATTAACAATCTGATGACATGAAACAAAAGCTAATATATAGGGAATTGGCAGGCACCAAAGTCAGGCTTCTGGCAGGAGACCAGTATCCTTTCATAACTTAAAGCAGTATTATAGCACATCAACAGCATAACATACTAAAATCTATCTCCATCTTCCTGCACACAACATACTGGGGAAACCCACTCACATACCCAAGGCATGTTTTCCAACATGGCAGTGGAAAGGTGAGCTCCCTGGGCTCCTTCCAGCTTCTGCACAGTTAAAGCACCAACCATCCCCATCCACAGCACTCTGAATACAGGCCTCCTTGGAATCTTACTGTTGTGTGAGACAGAGCCTGTCAAGACTATAAAGTGCTTCCAAGCCCATAAAATGCCTACATTAAAAATAAGCAAACATAATGCTGAATGCACTAATGCATACATTGGGTAACAGATGATTTAGTGGACTTGTTACCCGCTTGAGCACATTATGGCTCTCACTACTTGCAAATAACAGGCCTAGAAAACAAATATATAATTTTTTTTTTCTTCTCCTTACTCTGACAATTCCAGCTGGTGCAATTGCAACATTAGACTGAGACGTGGCTGGCGTCAAAATCCCCTCTCTTTTTAAAGGTGCTGGAGTTACAATCACAGCTCTGGACTGTCCCTGAAAGGCAGCTGAAGAACACAATTCAGTTAGAACAGTTAATGAGACAAAAAAGAGATGGAGATTATTTTGTATGAAATAACTTGTCATTAAACACAGGTATGAATCAATGGGCCTCTATTTGGTACTAATTTACTGCAGTATAAAATGCCACCAGTCTTCCAATAATCTCAAACCCTTTAATCCAGTACAAAGGACTTTGACACTCTGGCTATTTCTGAGTTTTCTAGCATCACTGTCACTGCTTCAAGGTGAATTTACAGAGGTATATAGTAACTCAGTGTCTTCATTCTGTCAGAGCTGTGTTTGACAGGAGGAGGACCATCTTCAGCTCTCCTCTTCCATCCACACTTTGGGATCTCAGGCTTGCTCTGCTGACCCAGGAAGTGTCAGTGACTCAATACTCCATGTTGCCTTGTATATATATCTTAAATCCTTTCCCTCAGCACTTCAGCCTACCAGCTTCTTTCACTATCTGGTTTTACAGCTGCTTTAGATGACACACAACCACAAGACAACCAAATGTGATTGGGAATCAGCATCAAAATTCCACAAAATATGCTAAAGTTCCAAGAGTTCTGTAGTACTTAGGCAATAGCAGCAAATGTCTCCACATGAATCTGTGAAGATCTCCATGTAACCAATGCAGATGTGCACTTACTACCACAGCATTCATGCTGACATGGTTCTTGCCCAGTCTAGACAGAACATATGACTTACCACCCTAAACTGTTATTAAGGGAAGAATCAGGCAAAGACACAGCTTCTGTCTAGATTTTGATAAAACAAATCAAACATATTTGGCTTCACTCTTGGCTGTACTGGTTCAGCTCTCCTTTGTCATGATGCAGAAGTGTCAGTTCAGCTCAGCACCTGCCAAGCCACCTCTCTGCATTCAGCATCAGGATCTTAAAAGGACACACACAGCAAGACAGGGAGACAGTGCAGGGTTATCCAATGTCCCCTCCTTGACAGCATCACTTGTGACTGACAATTGTGTTTTGACTCAACTGGAGTTTCTGCACAGCCTCTGTAAGAGAGGCCTATGGATTGCACAAACCTTGTGCCAGCCCTTGCGTGGGTCTGTCTGGAGAAGAGGCTCTGTCACTGACACAGGGAGTTCATTCTTTAAGCATTCCCACATGTAAAGCTGAAATCACAACCCTTCCACTGTTCACTGACGTTCAGCTGGACTTATGACATCTCTATTGACCTCAAGAGCCTACTCTTACCAGTGCATTAATGCCACTGCACAGCCTTGGCCTTTCTGACTTCCACATTTGAGGAAATACAGCAACTAGCAACAATATTTAGAAGTTGCTTTATATGATTCATGTTTCTGTCCTACAGACGCATGTTTTGCAGAACTTTCCTCTCAAAATCAGCACATTTATCGTGAAGTGGTGATAGCAGTGAAGTCTTGCACCTTGCGAGACAATCTGTACAGATTTTTGAGTCCTTATACCACACAACAGTTCTAACACAAGATATAATGTAATTTGCTTTACAGTCAGGAGATGATTTGTTTATCCTGAACACAAATGACAGGCATAAATGCCTCAGTTACAAGTACTGATGTTTATTCTGTTGCCAAAAATAAAGCTCTAGTATTTATATAAATTATTGGATTTGTCCCCTGAGCTTGACGTCCCAGCAGTTTAAGAATATCATGATCCCCAAACACATGCCACTAATCTAAACAAGAAACAAAGCCACTGGTTGCAATGGTCTAGAAGTAAATGGTGGAGTACTGGGAAAGTAATATATGGGGTGAGGAACAACCCAGGAAGCACTGAGAAAAGCAGGAACAAAGACTTTCTGAAAATGAGTTGCCTACAATCTTTACTAGGTGAGAAATGCATGTCTTGACTGCTGAAGGTACATGGACTGTTGGCTTATACTACAGACAGGAGCACTGCCATTAACACCCTTGTGCTACTAATCATGGACCAAATCGATCTTAGTGACATCCTAGAATTACATCTTGGGTCTGGTTCTTCTCCTGAACAGTGATTTTTTTTTGGTGGGTAACCTCACTATCAGGCCCTGGGAGACACACCTACTCCCTAGTAAAGCCTGTTTAACATTACTCCTCCAGGCAGGCTTTTTCTTGAATTATTGTTGCACATTTCAAGTGGCTGAAGTCACTTGGCTCCCAGCCAACACAAGTCTAAAAACAGACTGCAATAATCCCAAGGAAAGCATTCTGCCTGTCCTGCTCCAGCCTTGAGCTTTCCTACAAGAACCACCTCAAGTAAAATTGTTGCTCCTTATTATTATTTGCCTCGTGCAGCACCTGTGGCTCCAAATCCCACCCAGTGTGGAAGTCCCAGTTGTTCCTACCCTGACCTGAAATCTGCTCCTGACTTAAAGCATCTTAAGGGTCTCCAGACTGCTTGGGACAAAGATCTCCAGCTCCCTCAGGAGAATCTCCTCCTCCACTGTGGCTGAATGCTCTGAGGGACAGTTAATCACAACAGCATCACATCTAAAGTTTTATGGGGCAGGAGCACAGCTGGTGCAGCTACATGGCCTATCACAGATAGATGAGAGAGCCAGCACAGATAGAGAGACACCCCTGTGGCAGGTCAGCTTTTCACACTCAACCAAACTGCTTCCAATCCTTGCAGCTGTCCAGAGAATCCCACTCAACAGTGCAGCCACTGTATTCAGCCAGTGGATTCAAGGGTTCTGTGGACACACTCAGAAGCTCTATTTTAACTTATTATGTAAAGCGAGAAAAGCAAGAAGGTCTTTTCCTCCTGCTAGTCCCACTCAGAAAACAAAAACATCCTCCCACAGTGCTCCTCACCTGGGGTGATGAAGGCATTCTTTACCAATAAGGACACTGTTTCAAGCTTCGGAGCAGGCACTGTTTTTTGTGACTGTTTGGGCCTTGTCCCAGCACTGGCCAGAGGAACAGGTTTGGGGAGTGCAAATGTCAGCTGGGACTGCAGCTGGGGCCGGGGCTGCCCCTGCACAACAGCAGTCTGGAAGGCCAGGTTACAAGGCACTCCTGCCCCCGGCTGCTGCGTGGCCAGGACCAGGCTCTGGCTCTGGCTCTGGCTGAAGGTGGTGGCAGGGGCGTTGTGGGTGAGCGTGGCAGAAGCCGTGTGAGTGGTGACCGAGGATTCACAGAGCCCAAACTTGGGGGTTTCTGGAGCAGCGAAGGCGGCGGGCGCGGGGCTCAGGCTGGAGCTCAGCGGCACCGCGGGCAGCGGGGACTGCTGCTGTGGACTCGCGGGCTGCAGCAATGGCAGGGGCGCCTGGAACACTGACATAAAAGTTTGTGGCCCACTGAGAGACGAGTCAGGAGGGAAATCTGCTGGCTGGATGAAAGATCCACTGCTTCTAATGCTGGAACACTGGTCAGCAACAACGTCAGGAATGACAGGAGCAGGTACTGAGGAAGGAATCAGTCCGTCACTGATGTTCCCTGCTGGAAGCGTGGTGGGCAACGAACCCGACGGCAGGACAGGAGACTGAGAGACAAGGAAATATTACTGATTCAGACATGTCTGGACTCCTCCTGAGAAGACATGGCTCATGTCAGAGCCTTCTGTTTAAACCTCTCTTACCTGGGAGGAGTGGCTGCTGCTGTCTGTGGTAGCTGAGCTGACAGCAGACACAGAAGGGAAATAATTACTTGAGCGACTGGGCGTGAATAATTCTGAAATATGAAAAGTCACCTATTAATTTTCTACTTTTCATATTCAACATACAGCATTACTAGATCCCAAAATTCACAGGAATATCAGTATTATTTAGCAAATAATGAAACCATGAGATTTTGCTTCATACAACTGCTGTTGACTCAGCAGTGAATTGCTGTCTTCCAGAGGAACTGATCTCTTTGGGGCTGACTCCTTCAACTTTCATGCAAACTGGGACAATGCAAAAATCAGTCCTATTAAGGGATCATCACACAGACAGCCAAGAGCTGATCCTTAGTGAGTCCCACCAAGTACAGTTATCTGATGCAAACTGCTTGCAGAGCCAGCAAATAGATATGGCTCTTTACTTCTATGCAGATCCATAACCATCCAACTTGTCAGCAATAGTTTAATGTTATGTGGAATCCTCAACAGTGCCATAAAACATTCAAAGACAAACAAAATGTTAAAAGTCTTCATCACCAAGAAGTGTGAAATGGGGAAACCTTAGATGTTTGTAACATTTAACCATTTTTAAAACATAGTTAATAAATCACTGCAATATTTAAGAAACTAAGGAACTCTATATATGTTTCTTACCCTGAAAAGGCTCAAAAGTATCCATAAAATCAAAATTTGGCTGGAGAGGAATAAGCCCTGGTTGAATCATGTCAGCATTTCCTAAGTGTCCTGCAAAATTCAAGAGACAGATTAGATTAATTTCCCATCGCTCACATAATAACAGCAACAGGAATAAAACACTCCACAGCCAGGCTTGGCTAAGATGTTACAGAAAAACTGCTGCTGAAAGGAACTGAGCATCTGCTTCTCTTCAGAACTACTGCACATTCCAGATACCAAAGCCATTGGGGAATGAAACTTTCAGTTACTAAAGTGGAAGAGGTGAAACCTGAAGGCTCTAACTGACATCTGGGACTGCCAAGCTCCTGCTCCCAAACCTCCTGTCTTGCCCCTGCTGCACTACACACAACCTTGTTGGGAAGCACAGCCTGACCCACCACAGCTCATAGCAGAGCATTTTAAAATAAACCACCACCCATTCCATTTTTCTTGAGTACAATCATGTAAACCACGGCTGCTCTGGATTTGCTCAGACATCCATGCAGCAAGGATGCTGAACAGTGGAGATGTGCTGTCCCATCAGACATTCAGAGCCTCCAGACAGAGCTGAACAGCTCTTGGGATTGTTTGTACAGATGAAACTTGCACTGGTTCTACTGGACAAAACCAAACAAAAATACACAGGCACTCCCTTAAAAATACACACACAACTATGCTTTGAGATAAATCACAATGCCTTCGCCACTGATAGACACTGCTCATTACAGATTTATTCAGAGCAACATTAGGGGGCAAAGCTGGGAGCAGCACGTAAGAAGCTAAGAGAGAAATTAAATTCAAATCATTAATTTGGATTCTGTAACCTACAGAATCATAAGACAGCTACATTCCCTGACCTGTTCTTATCTGTATCAGCAATATAAGATAGATTTCTTAGGCAAGACTACAAGAGCAGCAAAGCAACAAACCAGAGCTTTCATAGGGGTTCTCACTGCAACATAACTACAGCCAACAAATACCTATGTCCCTGGAATTTGGCCAGGAAACCAGCTGATGTGAAGAGAGTGTGGAGAACAGGGTGTCCGTGAACTCAGACATGAGCATGTCTGCATCCAAGAGGCTGCCTTCCTCCATGGGGACAGGGGTTTCTCTGCCATACCTTCTTTTTTGCCAGAGAACCACATCATCATCCTGTCAAAGGAAAGGAATAGAGCTCAGGCTGCCTAGCAATTCCAAAGCAGTCTGGTGCAAATCTATAAAAGCACCCTCATTTTTCACATTTTTAAGGGAAGAACCTCTCTCTGAGGAGCTATCAAATGGACTGAAATACATCAGAGATGCTTCTGATATACCAGCAACTTCAGCTCACTGAAACACCACAACATTCTGGAAAAGGTTTTTGCCCAAAACCCAGATATTGACTAGAAGGATGTAAGACAAACAACACTTCCTTGTGTTTACAAAGTTAACACATTACACAGGTATTTGATGATTACACAAGTATTTTTGCACCTAGCTTAACAATCCCTTGGTTTGAATAAAGATGGAATAGCAAGAATGCAAAAAACAACTCAGGTCTTGTGAGATGTATCTGAAACTCTGATGTGCAGTGAAGTAATTGTACTCGGAGTTTGCACAGGACACTTTTTGCCCATGAAATATACAACATAATGTGACTAGGCTTACCCATCCCTCACTACAGGCTGAGTCAAACTGCGCTGCCTTGCAAAAACAGCAAAACAGTGCTTCTGGTCATCAGTTCATATACCCAAAGCAGATTTGATAGTTTAAGGGGACATACTAAATGGTGATACCACAGTTCCTTTAACCATTTTGTCCTTTTATAGGATCCAGATCTGCCTGAACTGTGGGCACAGCAGGAAGATCTGCAACATGTAGCTCCCACATCTTCACAGACCCAGTTACACAAGCAAGGCAGCAGTGCCAGTTACAACTCAGTAACAAAATGAAATCATGTGCCAGCCCTCAAAGAGATTGATCTCTCTGGGCATGCAATGCTAATTCCCATTTCTTCTGTCGCAGCACTTTACATTCAACCTCTCCTCCATCCAATTCAAGCTACAAATCTTACACTGCTCTCTGAGGCACAGAACATGAGGGTGTCTAACCTTAATTAAGGCTTAAGGCTTAAGCAAGATGCTTGTCTTTAGATTTTAATCAAAGCAAGCTACTGCACGTTACAGCTTTGTTATCTACTGCGGGTTCTACAAGCAAAAATGCTGCCACTTCTCAGTGGTGTTACCTACCCTGACCAAACTTGAAAGATCTTCATCTTTGTGTTTCTGTAACTGCAAAAGGAGAACAGAAGAGATGGTGAAGTCAGAATAAGTCCTGTATGTGCCAGTGGAAGCCATGATTTTGCAAAACTTTTAAGACCCAATCATGCACAATTAGTCCCAGCACAATAATTTTTAGTTAAGTGGAACTAATCAGATGAGCATGTCTGTACCAGCTTATCATCTGTGTTAAGTACTCCTGCATGCCAGAAAAAGTGGTAGAAAAACTCGAAAAGCAACAACATAGTCATCAAGCTCAAGCAAACTACTTTCATTATGTAAACCAACAGACCCTTTTCTTGAAGTATGTTCTCCACTTGTGGTATTCCCTAATGACTATTTCAATTCTTCGTTTCCAGTACTTCCCTTCTGTTGCAATGGCCTGAGAACACAAACACATACCATGAATTACACGGAATCACATAAGGGCTGAATATTCAATACATTTCCAAGCAAATATTCAGGCATAAAAAATGCAAAAGAAAGCATGCTAATTCTGTTTGAGCTCATGTATCAGCAGCCCACACTGTCCCAGAGTTCAGCTATCACAGAGCAAATCTGACAGTACTAACTTCATCTTCCCCACAAAAACCAAACACAAGATGATGTCTGACTGCACTGTCAGCATCTCCCACAGCAGCTCAACCATAACCAAGAGTTAAGAAACAGCAAAAAAAAACCCCTTTAAAATTAATTTACTGAAATATAATGTATAAAGCATACAATATCCTGTGAATTTCACAAGGTCACATGCACAAACACATAAGCAAAAGCTGCTATGAATGACACAAAGCAATAGAAATCTGATGTCCAGCTGAGGGAGGACCTTGCAGGCCACACACTGATGGCAACAAAAGGATCAGACAATATGGGTCTTCAATGTATCACAGAGAGCAGTGTGTAAGTTGGGGAGAGCAGACTAATGAGTGCCTTAACTTTGTTTTCGAGGGTCACTTTCAACACAAACATCAACACTGTTCTTTCAAAAACCTGAGACAGTTCCACAAACTCATCTGGAACTCCTCTGAGTTATAAATTATTCTAGAGTTATGCAGTATAGAGAGAGCCACATATTGCCACATCAAGGGCCTCACTGGTTTTCTGCAAGGAGCCAGAGGGCAGATGTTAGTTTTCATTTATGTTTACATGAGCACAAAAATGAAAGAACATAAACTCATATTTGATCTGTCTGTGAAACTACCTCGACACAGAAAAAGAAATTGCTTGTTCTCTTGAAACCACACCTCGCCAATTACATAAAATACAGAAAACTCTCCCAGGGTCACCTAGATTCAGTCCTGAAAATAGTCATCACTCTGATTTCCCACCAACTTCCAGTCAGAAGACAGCAGTGGCTGTCAAAATCTTAACTATTCAAACAGCACTTCTATGACTTATGATTCATTAAACTACAACATTAACATAAGTTACACAGATAACAAATGTCCTTCTGGTTGCATCTGGATCATCCTAATGTGATGAACTCATAAAACCAGGTTTAGTCTGCTTTAAATGGTTCCTTCTAAATAAAAACAGAGCACAGATTGGCTATGCTGCCTTTGCTTCCAGCAGACCAGAAAATCCTGTTACAAACTCCAGAGCTCACTGGGCTGTTCCCAGGGTTTCACACACCTCTGGCCGCCGGTGCTCATCGACATCCACGGAGCCGTCCAGAGGGGTCACAAAGTGGCACACAGGGTTCTTGCGCTTCTCCAGGTCTGAAACAACAACGAAAATGCAAGTGCTGAGCACGTGCAGGGCCTGCAGAGAGCTGTCACTTCAGTGGCAAGGTGTGACAGGGAGCCTAGCCAGGATTCCTTCCAGATAAACAACATGAAACAAGGAGATCTCGGGCTGTGCTCGGAGCACGCCCTCAGTGTGGGCACATCCAGGAAATCCTGATCCAACGGTTGCCTCTGAAACATCAGACCTTGAGCAGATCCCCGAGCTTTTCACCAGACAATAACTGCAATTCTCTTGTTCTCACCGATGTCTTAGGGAAGACCCGCCCCCAGCACGGTACTTACACTGCATGTACCAGGCCCTCCAGATGGCGTTATTGAGACGGATTTTATCTCTCCACTGAAGCTTCAATCCCTTAAAATTTTTCCATTTTGGTGAAACCAACCTTCCACTGCAACAAAAGAGACAACAAATCATTCTGCTTTCAGTTTTCCTTTTTCCCTTCCTTTCAAGACAAAGCATTCCCATAAAACAGCCAAACTGTCAACACATAAAACAGCAACAAACCATGCTTGGCCAGTCACAGCTTTTGCTGTCCACGGCTCACTGAGCCAGGAGCCAGAGATGAATCCGGTCTTCATTTCATTTTCAGAGTTCTCCATAGGAACTAAGAACTGTCACAACTAGTCTCACAAATATCAGTAGGAAAGAAATTAATTTCACTTTTCTCTTTGCCAGTATCACATCTTTTCTAATCCCTGCCTATGCGCTTCCACCAACTGGGATTGAGATTATTTAAAATTAAGAGGCTTTTGCATGTTTGATCAGATACAGTTCTATTTGATTTTCCAGGCTGGTAACACTGGAAAGGAGGAATGAAATGCCAGCTCTGGCTCAAGAAAAAACATAACCTACCAATTCTACACTGGGCACAAAGGTAGACCAACAAGCTAGAAAGAGTAAATTTTCTCCCAAGAAAAGCAAGGCTGGAAAAAGAAATGATTTATGCATGAATGCTCCTGGGAGGTGGAAGGGAAATGGAAGGAAAAAGGAAGAAGCAGCAGGGACTCTAGTAAGCACTGTATAAACAAAAACTACCCAGCCCTTAAAACACACCTTTTATGAATCATTAATCCATACTATTGTCAGGGCAGTAGGAAATACTCATGACACAGTAAATTGCAAACCAGAGATTAAAGTATAAGAACTGTGCCTATCCCAGGTTCTCCTTCTTGTTTGGGGGGGTTTTAGCCCCACATCTTCCAAGTTTGTTTCCTGTGCTGTTTGTGCAACCTTGCTATGAGGGAATAGGACCAACAATACCAACTGCAACCCACACAACAACAAAGGAAACAGGTTCTCCTTGACACAGTATGAGCACCAGGTCAAGGGGTGATGGACACGAAGGACTGACAGGAGCAATGTCACCTACAAGCACTCTGCCCTCTCAGAAGAGATCCCCTGAGCACATGGTCAGTCAGGAATGGTCTTTGCCATGAAGTGCAGTGGCACTGGAGATGTACCAGCACAGACAGAGCCCTGGCACAGGCCATTTGCTTCACACATTCAGTACAAATGAATGCAGAGAGGAATTATTTATCCTTAAAAGCTCATTTCACATTTAAGCTCGAAAACTGCTGTGCAATAGGAAGCACATCCTACAGAAGTGCAAGGCACTTTCTTTGGCTCACTAAAGCCCCCATGCACAGAGCCTGAGGCTGGAGAACTGATAATTCCCAGTTTCCTATTTGGTCTGGGAAACAGCAGTTTTATTAAAAGAAACCTTTTAATAAAACTTGCAACACTATAAACAAGTAAAAAGTCCTCAGCATAAACAAAAGCAACCAGAATGCCAGAGCTGCCATTACCAGGATATTAAACTAACTTTTTTCACATATTTGGCTCACCATTTCTTTCCTCCCTTGCTGACACCACAATTGCTCTCACACTCAGGTACTCCCACAACTCTTGACAGTAATAGAGAAGCAAATGTCAGGTTTCAGTCAAGAGACAGGTAAAGAAAACCAGCTCTGCTCTTTCAATTTTACTACTATATAAAATGTCAGTTGTGGCAACAGGTTGTAGCAATGCACCAGCAGATGAGATGTTGCCTGACTGTGAATTTTTTTCCCCCCTCTTTGTCCTCTTCAAAATTAAACTGCAATGTTATTTTATGCATGAGGAAGCAGATAAAAGACCAGGTATGAAGTGCAGTAGAAGGCAAATTTCCAGCAGCAAGAGAACAGGTAAGTGACCAGATTGTGAGCCCTGTCCATGCCCAGCTGCCCCTTTGGGATGTAGGCTGTACACTGGGCTACGCTACAAGGCTCTGCTGTGGCCTTTGGAATGCTGGTGCTTGATAAAAAATCAAGTATAAACAAAATATGGGACACAAAATGGAACATGAGCATCCCCAAGATAAGCAGACTTGCTGGAGCAAGCAACTTCATTGACTGGGAGTGAGAGCAAACTATGTCAACCATCAGCAAGGAATAGAAAAATTATTGTTAATGTACTTGCGCTGTCACTGGGCTTTAAGTCACTCAGTACCATCAGATTCTGTAGGGTCACGGACATTTAGGAAATCCTTCTGGATTATTTCTTTTCAGTAGTGCATCTACATCTTTGAAATACATCTCCCAAAACTCTATTTCTAAACTTCAAGACTTGTAGTTAATGGAAAGATCTCAAACTATTTAATCTCACTGTTACCCAACCCATGAGTCAGGGCAGAGAGTGGATCTCCACCCATTTAATATTTCTCCCATCACTGCAAACCATCCCAACACCTTCAGTGTTCCCTGCACAGCCAGCTCTGCTTCAGAACCACTTCACACCTTGTCTTTCCTTCTAAACACACACTAAAACAAATATTTTCCTGCTTCTCATCTGTACATTAACAGTTTGGAGACAGGAGATTAAGGTGCTGATGCATCACCAGCACTGACAAAGTGCCTACATGCCTTTGACTAAGAAATCTGTCAACTTAATGTTCATCTCCTCATAGCTCTGTGTGACTCGACAGTTAGCCAAAGCAACAAAACTCTAATAATCTGCACTCAGAATAACAAGAGCAAATGCTTTTCTATAAAAAGACTAAAAGGAACTGTAATCAAGTCTGGTACACTCTTTGCATCTTCAAAGAGCTAATTAAAATTGGAATTAAAACACAAATAGTTTAAAATATTTTCAATTATATTCTTAGAAAATGTTAAACAAGACTAGTACATCAAAAGAAGGAAGTGATTAAGAACCTATTCTTAAAATAATTATTATTTTTAGTTCCCATGGGAGCAAAACACAAGTCCAGCTTGAGGTCATAAGTGAAACGGCTTCAGCCTCAGTGGAGAGGAATCAGCATGAAGCTGACAACAATATTTAGACACTATTCCAAATTCCAAAGTCAATGGAAAGTCAATTACTTTGAACAGCACTGTGACTGAGAGCAGCTGCCTAACTGAAAGCAGTCTTCAGATTTTAAAGCAGCAAAACAACAAGAGAAAAACCCAAACAACTGGAGAGACCATCTGGCTGCTGCTCCTGCCAGCTCTGTAAGACCACACCAACTCCTACAGCAGATGTGGAGCAGCTTCCCAGCAGGTGGATGATCACCAGGTACCTGCAGCACAACCCAAGAGCACACCCATGATCCCGGCCCCCTCTCCAACAGCTGCTGCAGCTCTGCAGGGATGCTGCTTCCAATGAGGGCAGCAAGAGAACATCCCAAGGGAGAACTGGACCCAGCAGTGCACTGTACAAGCCAGGACAGCTGCAGCCACAGCTGGTGGGAATGCTGGTGCTGCACAGAGTGCCCAAGCTGAGCAACACAGGGAGCCAGGCTCCCGGGTGTATCCTGCAGGCAATGCTGCTGCCAGAAGCTCAGCTCATGTAAGCAATGCTGGAAGAACAGGTGACTTTCATGTTCTCCTCACTATCACACAGAGATCAAATCAAAGCAGCTGAAAAAATCACGATGGGTGACTTGCAATGCATTCCAGCAGCTCAGCTCAGTCTCCCATGTAGAAATCTCCACCACCTGAGTCCAAATGTCCTCATCAAGCGATTTGATCACAGCAAACCAGCCAAAAGAGCTTCAGCTCAACAGCCAAGAGAGCTGGAAATCCCCTTGGACGCAGTGACCCCAACGTGCTTTGGAGGGCTGTCAGAGGAGAGGCTGCAGGCACCTGAGGCTGCCACGTCCATCTGTTGCAACATTCACCTACGAGTCCTGGACACACCAAGAGAGACTGGAGTCCGTTCCCAAGGATTTTACACGTGTTTTCCCAGCTCAGGAACTACACCACCTCAGGCAACTGAGATCCAAGCAGACAGATGGATAACACAGCACTGATCTCTCACAACTCTCCACTTCTAAAACTCCAGTGAAAGCAGCTGTGCTTTAAAACAATTACAAACCTTCAAACATCACAAAATCTGCAGCAAAGCACAAGAAACAAACATGTACTGTGAGAGTGTGACCTGATTCCCTTCAACACCTTTCATCTAATTTTTTCTTCAATCAACTGAAATGTAATTAGGGAGCAGGTTTGTATTCTAACAGTACCCTGACAGCATCAATTTACAAGCAAAGTTTTGCCTCTTAGAATCTCATCATTCTATGTTAGTAAGATTCAATTAATGATCTTGCAGGATATTTTAGTGATGCTTTGGACAAGAGACAAGGCAAAGGGGTGACCCTCTTTGTTAACAGATACACATGAAATGCCATTCACTGCCGCAAAATTTAAAGCAGTAGCTTTCCCTAGCACTGAAACAACATTCAATTAATAAACTCAATGAGAAACTCCTTCTGACATCTGTAGAAGCAAGATCAAGCTCTGAGATGAGATGACTCACAACAGAAGAATCCCCTGTTCTCCTCCCTTCATCAGAGGATTTTAAGATGGACTTCAGTCAGCATAAAACCACAACACAAGCACCCTCCGGATTTGAGCAGAAAGGGAAATTTATCTTTGTGCAAACCCAGAAGAAACTTAGGGGATTTTTCATTACTTATTAGCATTAAGAAATGCCAGCATTTTAGGAAACTGATTTCTACAAAGAGCACTGAAGAGGCAGAGAAGCAGACTTTAAAATATTAAGATAAATTCCATATATCCTCCACTTAACAGGTGGTTTGAATATATGTGAATTAAATGGAAACTATATGGTAGAGCTTATGGGTTTTATACAGTTCAAATGCTTTATTCAGCTGTTTCTGATACAACTTGCAGTTCCCCATTTTTATCTCCCTCAGAAACACTCACAACAGTATCACAGCCTGATGTTTAAATAAATCCCTTTCTAATAAAAGGCAAGAGGGAAGAAAGACATTGCTATAAACATCAGCCTGAAAAACCCCCTTTTCCCATTCAGAAAAATTTAAGCTCGTTCTTCACACCATAACATGTAAAAGTGGCTGAGCAGGAATTCTAGCTGGGAAGTGATCTTGGGATTGTAGTGAACTAAACACTGCACCAAGTAAGAAGTTTTTAAAATACCCTCTGAGGATGGAATGCAGATCTCCTGCCTAAAATAAGGAAGAGTGAATTACATCCCATGGCTACAAAGTGTGTGAGTGACAGCACTGGAAGTAGGACATGGATTTTTTTGATGTAACACTGTGCTTTGCACATAAAACCCTTATTTCCACCCTCTCATCTTTCCCTTTTTTTGATACACAGGGACAAAGGAAAATCTCTGGCTACATTTGGCTCCCCTAGCTCAGGAGGTGTTAATTTTTCTCTTGCACTCAGAGAGCATCTGGCCAAGATCTATGGTACATGGAATTTAAACACAAACCTCCAAGTGTTGTGGTTTAGATTCCACAGGCCTGTCCTGCTGCCCAAATATGTGTTTCCAGCATAGCCCAAGCAGCCACTGCATGTCTGCAGGAATCACTTCTAGAGTCTAGTGTGCTATGGTTGTAAACAAATTATTTTGTTTTCAAATCTGAATTTTGTCAATTCAGTTTATGGGAGCAAGCTACAGAAATGACCTGTGTTTTCCTGTTTAGGTAGTGGATTCCCCCTGCTCCTGTGCTAAAACAACTCTCATTTCCCTTATTAGCTCCAGCCTCAAAACCCACTTCCTCTGTGCCTCCCCCAGTTCTTTCCTGTACACGATCATGCAATTTTTTCAGGTAGGGTAAGAATTTTACTTTCATTATGGGTAATGGCAATGAGGTTCTTAATTTAAGTAACAGGACAAAAATCAGACTTGATAGTAAAGTAGCTAATTAGATTAGCTTTTTCAGCAACACAGAAAAGGAACTTTCTGGCTTCTCCCCAGCATTTTTTTTCGAAGGCGTGGTTTTGGTTTGTTTTTTAATCTCCAATCTGTTTTGTTGGGGAGTTGGGCCTGTCAGCTCAGCTCTCTAAGAGCCAAAACTAACAGTATTTTTCCAAACAAAGGTTCATTCAGAGAATCAGATTATATGCATTGTGTGTTGGAGCAAAGGGGCAGGCAAGAGAAACCAAAACATCCGTACACGGTGTGAACGTGTGTAGGACTAGCCAGGAGACCACGTTTTAGCATCTTACAATTCCTACCTACAAAGTTAATCCCAGCTGCAGCCTGAGGATACTAATCCCAGACAGAGCTCATTTTAAAAGCCAGATTTAGGGCAGGTCATTTGCTTCATTACCTGGTTCACCCTCCTTCCCTGAAATCCTCCTGCAGCAGCAGGCTCAGGGCTGTGGAGGGATGTTCTATTGCCCACAGACCAAGAAGGACAACAGGGAGATTTGTTCTGAAGTAAATCACTTTAAAACAACCAAACCATCCCTTCTTTGTTTGATTCATCACCTTTTAAAAATAATACTTCCATCTTGAAGACAGAGATACCAGACCAGACAAATATTTTTTCCTCTGTCATGAGCATTATCAATTAAGAACTGTTAGAAAAATAAAAACAAAGATCAAATTTAGCCAGTAGCAAATTGGAATTGCAACACCTGCCAAGAAACATGTTATCTCGACTGATTTCACGCAGGCAGGCTCAGGTATGCACCTCCTGAAATGGAACAGGAAAGTGAAAGGTCAGCTGTATGCCTGAAGCAAATATTCCTGCCCCAACAAATCCACAAGAAATGCTGATTTATTTATTTTATAAATTCAATGCTATTTTAAGCTTGGAAGTTTAATGTAATTTGCATAAATGGAAGTCTGCAGTGCCTGGGCTCTTGCTCTGACAACCTGGTCTATGCTGGACTCAGGAATGACCAGGCAGGCGTTATGCCAAGGCAGCCACTCCAGGGACAGCAGAAAAACTCACATTTTGGGAGCATTATCACACTGACCTTGCAGTTTTTCATACCACCACCTCTGTGTCAACCAGGGAAAGGAGTTGCTTGCTGCAGTTTTAGTCAAACACAACATGGCCAGGGTCAGCTGTGTGCAGGGGGAGGCTGCAGGCAGCTGGGAAGGACCACTGAGAAATGCCTTCACCAGCTGCAGGTTTTATGCAGGTTACAAAAGGGTAAAAAGAGCACTGGGAAAACATAAGGAACAGTAAAAATATCAAGGAGACTTGAAGGCTATGGTGTCCCTCAGACAGTGGCTATTTAAAGACTCAGAATATTCAGACAGTTTCTCATTTCCAGTCTGAAATCAAAGGATATTTCTATAAATGTTCCTGCTTTTCAAGCGCTTGTCCAACAGTGGCTCGCTACTACAGAACTGGAAAAACAAAAAAAGAAAAACACTTCTAAAGTACTGTCATTAATATGTCAGCCAAAAGGCTGAGAAAATGGGCCTTGCCATCACATCTATCACTGCTGACCCTCCCAAAACCTCTCCCTGATCCCTGCTGTAACTTCACCTCTTTACAAAAGTCACGTACTTTGTGGCTTTATAAATATTAACACTTTATAAAAGGCCACACACTTCCACTGTCAAAAATCAGGACCTTCTTAAAGAACTACCAGAAACCCCATCATGGAAAAAGAAGCTGACACATAGAACTGGCACAGTACTCTAAGATCCAGGCTCAGAGGCAAATCCCACCCCTTTCATGGCCCAAATCTGAAATGCCAGGATGGAGAGCAGCTGCCCATGGGCACAAAGTGTGTCAGTGGCAAAGCAAGGACAGAA
Source organism: Cyanistes caeruleus (assembly GCF_971803275.1). NCBI lineage: Eukaryota > Metazoa > Chordata > Aves > Passeriformes > Paridae > Cyanistes > Cyanistes caeruleus. Next base: position 3,112,877 of record NC_141718.1, on the reverse strand, counting down.
CAGCAGCCAAGCATATCCCAGCCACACACCCCACACTAAAAATGCTAACAGCAAGGATTAGATTTACATTTTTCAGATCAGTACATTTGGTTTTCCTTCTTTTTTTCCAATACATTTTGTTTACCTTCTTTTTGGAGTGCTTCATGTGCTCTCATGCATGGTGGAAAGAAGTGTCATTTTAGAGCTGCTTCAATATAAAGGGAAGTGATCCTACTTACTTCAGTGTCTTGAAATTTTCCACTTCTTCCTAAGACTTGATTTCTGCCACAGGCTTTTTATCAGCATTCTTAGAATCACAATAGTCACTACAAAAATGCTATTTCCCAATACAGATGATCAGGAACTGATAGGGTTTTGCAGTACACCTCCATTTTAATTTAAAAGGATGTTTGTTGGTGAGGGACCCTCTTGTATAGAGAGCTATAAACGTGTCAGAATCTTCTTCAACATTAAGGCCCCAGCCTAGATTAATGAACTGATCAAGATGTAATGATTTGGGACTTAAAAGATCTTTTGCACATGGAGCTTCTGAAAAACCCAAACAAACCTTATCAGTGTGGCATATCAGCCCAGCTCTCTGAGCAGCACACATACCACCAGAGCCCAGAGCTGTTTACCATGCTTCAGAAACCCGAAACCAGCGCTTCTGCCACAGAGGATACTGTAACATTCTCTGAACAACATTACAAGCCTATAAATACACTTCAAGACTTCGGGGATCTTATTCTGAAAGCCCCTTATGGGTTTGCAAAAGCAGAGATGCTCCCTCAGCTCTCCCCATGACACAAAGCTTTCATCCCAGCTGTCTGCAACCAGCTCCCTGCAGCTTGAAAAACACCAGGCTGATTCCCAAATTCAGTTATTACAAACACAAGACTGCAACAGCACACACAGTTTATTCAAAGTTTACATAAAAGCTGAACTAGAAACTACACAAGAGACAGAAGCAGGGTAAAGGCACCATTGTAATACTTCTGAAACTACTCAAAGATCCATCAAAATCCAATAGAAAGACGGTGTAAGGAGAAATCTCCTTGAGAACTCACGTAAAACAATGTGGAATGGGTGCGGGGAGCCTCTAAAAGGTCATGCACAACTCACAGGAAAAGTCTCCACTTAGACCCTTCTGGGATCTGTGTGCAATCAAGTGTTCTGACAATGCTTCACCAAAACCAGCCCTTTGATTCATGGTGAACATCCCATGGCCCTGTGCAGGGTCATGCCATGGGGGCTGACACATCTCAAACTGCGCAGTAAAACTCCCCAGGCTGCCCCCATCCACAACCACACACTCCCGGGAAGGTTGAACATTTAGAGAAAACAGAGTGGAAAACAAACTTCCAGCTCTGGGTCACCAGACAAACTGGAGCTGTGAAGATTTGTCTGCTGCGATGCAGGGAAGGCTGTGTGAGTGACCCTTCCTTAATTAATTGGGACACGGGGCTGGCAGGGAAGCAGCTAATAATGCTCATGCCACATAATCCTCCCCACACTTTTCCCAGATGGCTCCCGTCGTCTGTCTAGGATTGGACAGGCCAAGGGCAATGCCAGGTTCCCACACACAGATGGAGAGATCAACCCTGTCCTTGGTGGCTCCAGTCCTGCTGAATTGTTGGATCTGTTACTTTATAATGATGGTGGTTATGGTAACTATGCACAGCACAGGGCACTGATAAATGTTTCCTAGCAGTTAATTTCATAAAGCAATATTTAACCTCACTATATAGGGTGAGTGACAGAGAAAGACCTTTTTTAATTGCATGATATCCTTATTAAGTCATTTGTTTGCTCCCAGTAACTACCATGATTAAATACCAAGTAACAAAATGGTTCAAAAATTCTCATGCCATTCACCTGTGCACCACTTAAAAGACACAGCTGGACTGAGATAGTTTATGTCCCAAAGCAAGTGGTGACTTCACCAGTAAAACATGCATCAGCACTTTCACAAATCTTACTACAAGCAAAACAACAACCAAGCCACTAAATGACCCTCACTCAAGCATTTTCTTTGAACTGTTTTTCCTACCTGCCAAAATCAGAAAAACCCAGTCTCAACCTTCACTCTGTAGAGTCCTATCCTGGGGGCATCACAGTCCCTTGGGAAAGCTCATGTGAAAGGTAAATAACTTTTTACATGTTTATTGCTATGGAGAGAAGCAACCTCCCAAAATATCCTAGGATCTCTCTCCCCATTTCCAAAAGTCTGCTACATGCACCCAGCCTATAATTACTACATGCCAAGCTTAGACATTGAGTCTACTAATGTGCTAATAAAAACTGCTAATAAAAGTTTTAGTCTCCTTAAGCTCTGCTAAGATTTTTACTGGAGATTTGAGGGTTCTACTGTACAACTGGATACTAAAAACAGATGGGATCCACGCTGAGTTCCTAAACAACAGCCTTCACAGACCAAAATTTTATTAGGAACAATAATGAATTAGCTTTTATTGCAGAATTGTATACATCTACTTGGAGAGCTAAGCTGTGCTCTTCAGTAACATCTGCTGATTTGTTAAGGTAAGTGCAATCTAGTTCCATGGTTTCCATTAAGGGTTAACAATTTCACACAGCAAAGAGATAGAGCAGAATTTAGGAATGCCTCTGGTTCCCAAGCTCTTTGACTGCAGATTACCCTTCCTCACAGGAGAAATTACTCAGATCACAGTGTCATTCCAGTCACAAACATACTGGCTCTGTGCTTTCACAAGATCATGGAATCCCCAGCACCTTCAGGCAGCAGCACAGAACAGGGCTGCTACCACAGAGAGCAGCCACAGCCACACACTCTGCCCTTATCTGCAGCTTCCAGAGACCAAATGCTGCCAGGAATTTTTTTCCCAGCTGATACTAAAACACCGTAGCTCACTCTAGCACTTGGCACCTGCTTTGGCAAGAGCTGTAAGAACAGCCACAGGTCCAGCCTTCCCCGTGCTGTCCCAGCAGTGGGTGAGCAGGTGCTTGGGGAAGGGTCACAACAGGATGAGCTTGTCCCTGTGGTGTTCCTGCCAGCTCCCAACAACCAGCCACTCCCAGCTCTACAGGAAAATGATATTAGCAAGTATATTAATTCACTCCCTAAAAGTGAACTGAAGGACTACACAGTTTCTCTTTCTGCTGTTTATAGACACCTTCCCCCCCAGTTAAGTATCTATATTGATTTGGCAGGACTCTGCTTTGAACAGGGAGGGATAATAATATCTTTAGTAGAGAACAGCCACTATGGTGACTACTCAACAGCTTGGATGCCCCAGCTTTTGGACAGATTGTTTTGGTTTCCCAAAGACATTATTTCACAATATCTGTTTTCTATATCAAACATGGTTAATAATAATTACCTGAAATGAGTGCAGTTTCCTCCTTGAGGATATCTGTATTCCTGATCAAGTTAGCTCTCTCATCCCAACACTAGGTTTATTTGAAATAAGCTGACAACATTCAAAGAGCTTCTCTGACTCTAACAGATCTAAATATTTCACAACCATATCCAAATCCCTTTACTTACTCCTTCCTTTCTATGAGTTTTATATCTTCTAATCCAGAAAAGTAATTTTTGTATGTTACCAGGTGGCAAACCTCCTCTACAACCCCTGCACTCATTTTTCCTCCTCAAAAGCTGTGTTTTAAACAGCAAAAGCAAGTAGTTGATTCACTGCTTCATGCTTTCCCACATCTGGCACACCACCAGCACATTTTCTATCCAAGTTCCCTCCATCCTGTCAGGGACAGATGTTTACCAAGCAAACAGAAAGCTGGACTAAGCTGTGCAGATACCAATATGTACGAGTTTATACAGGGAAACAGTGATACATTCTTTGGACACTGTAGAGGATGAGCTAACATGAGAAGCATGGTATGTAACATCCAGACCTTTGTGTGCTGCTAACACATGAGCACATTTCAGAGCTGTTCCTGAATCCACTACACAGCTTAGCAGGACCAGGACTTTGCTGTGTTGCCTTTCACTCAAATACTGGGAGTTCTCCTGATGCACAGTTATCACTGTAAATATTATTAATAGAGTTTGACTAGCCACCTCTAAGCTTACTCAGACTACAGCTTTTATGTAAACATACAGAAATTAATCAGGATGAGCAGAGAGTGACCATCCATGAACAAAATTAATTATATTCTTTGCTCTGGGAAACGTGGCAGCAGATAATACCCATATCCAGTGACTGGCAGATCAGGAATGCAACAAGATCTTCCACTGCCCTCTTCCTGTTTGGCACTTCTCTAACAACTGCCAGATCCACAAGCTCAAGTATTTCCTTTTCACCTTTAAGTTTTCCTTTTCATGTGCACCCCTTTCCTTTGTTACCTTGATCACTTCTGCCTCCAAAGTAGCCACTTTCAACAACTAACACAGGCTTAATCAAGTGTCACACCACAGCACCAATAGCAAAAATCTGCATGATAGAAAGATAATCAAGAGCAGTCATGGACTTCAAAGAAGAATTACAAAGACATGAGAAGCTCTTCCACAATTCTTTCTCCATTTGGTCTCTGTCTTTTTGTGAATGGTGGACAGTGAGGACAAACCAGATTTAAGAGCAGCCTAAAATCTGGATATAAGATGCAGCATGAAGAACTGAGCCGAAGAGCCTGTGATGGATCACATTCACATCAACGTACAGTAACTAAATGCTGTAGGCCCGAGTTATTTTTAGATCTATTGTGAAACCCCACATTCCAGCTGCTCCAAAGATACACCAGCACTACTACAGAGGCCTGGGCTCTGTATCATCACTCTGGCTGGCTGGAGTGAGTCTAACCCTTGCCCTATATTAGAATTTTGGTGTCAAGGCAACCAAGTCCCTGGCACAGATGAGGCAATGTGGACTAGAAGTGTTTTGGACAAGCTCACATGGGCTGGGGAAGGTTTTGTGTTGGATACAGAAGTCACTGAGTTGTTGCAGCCTGGCCAGGGGTCTCCCAGCCATGCTGGCCAAGGTCACTTGAGCTGTTGTGTCCTTGAACTGCTGCAGGCAGAGCACTTGTTACTATGGGACCTTGAGGGATGGGAGAGTAAACAAAGCGGCAGAGGGAAAGAAGGCCAGGATTTCAAGTAAACATCCCATGCTACAGAATTCTGAAAACAATGAACTTGACAGATTCCAGAAGCAAAGCCTCCTTCGTGCCTCTGCAGTGTTTGCTTGAATCTTGTTATGCAGACATCTCTCAAAGAACAGCCCTGCTGATCTCTGACAACTAACAGCCTCCACTGGAAGGATCAGTGAAAAGAAAAGATCTCCTCCTGCTTACTTTGTGCTTCTGCAGATCTGTTCTAGGCAGCTGTACAAGCTGCAACACTAACTCCTCAGAACAAAACACTTGCACACCTTTGTTCCTTCGCTCCCTCCACCTGGCAGGACACAGGACCAAGGTACTGCACTTACCAAATTGATTCTAAAGGCTCTGGTGTTCCCACAAGCTCTCAGCACAGACAGCTCTGAGGAGCCTCAGCAGCGAAGGACAAAGCCAGGAAGAGCAGACATCCCACAAAAAGGGTTTGGGCCAGGTCACACTTGCAAGCTGCCACTTCCCCCAAGATTTGCAAAACCCAGCTACAAACAATGCAGCTGCTATCTCACTTCCATTTCTCAAGAAGGGCAAACCTATTACACAAGAGCAAGTGGATCTGGATCTTCTCCTTACCCCCTCAGTCACCCTTAAGGCTGCACTCTTCAATTCTTGTTCTTAATTCCCTCGCACTGGGACAAGTAAGCCCCAAAATCAGCAATGACAAGACCACCCTTCATCTCCTAAGATGGAAGAAGCCCTTTCAAGCTCACAGAGGAACCAAATTGTAATAAGCATCAGACTCTTTTACCTGAGTTTTCAGCTTTTCATGGACTAAGGGTGATCTCTCAACCACTCTTCCTTGCTCCTTCAGTTGAAAGCAGCCTCAACTCTCTTATTTCTGCTCTCAACTGTCCCCCTAAATTCTGCTCTTTGTTCCCCAAATTACTGGGAGAATGCATAGGGAAATACTGTTAATGTGCAATGAAACAGAAGCACAAACACCACATATGTACTCTACCCATAAAGATATTCTCTGCTTGCTCTGGAGTGGTATAAAGGAGCAATAAATATACCTACAGAAATCCAGAATCTCCTACTATAATTAAACAAAAAGCATTTATCTCTGTATGTAGGAAGACATACCACATATAAAAAATACAGTAAGAAAAGGCATTAAAATATAGAAAAAAGGGCTGTATCCACTGCTTCCATCAGCTAAACCATCAGCTAAACTACAAGTAGAGAGACAAAAAGGTCTCTAACTGTGCATTACTGTTGTAGATAATGTGCTGCAAACAAAAAACCAAGGATAAAAAGCTCTCTAACAAGTCATTAAAATTTAACAAGTCATTAAAAATTTTCTGTGCTTTTCAGGAAAAGAGACCAATTCATTAAGCAGCAATGTTTAGCTACTAAAACAGCTGAACCTTTTCCTCACATCATGGTACATCACCAACCGTGTCATGGCAAAGGGTTATCTGTAGGTCAGGAGTATTCTGGCCAAAACACACTGACATATCACTAATTGAAGTGAATCAGATTCTTTCACTAATACCCTGCTACATGATAATCCAAGCAGTGCCCTGCAAGCCCTTTCCATCTGGCATGTCACCTTTTCTCTTACAGTCCCAAAGGTGACAGCCCTGAGAAACACTCCTAACACTGTGGGCTTTCTACCTTCATACACCTTACAAGTGGCCATGGTCTGGATAACCAGCCAAGGGAAAGAATCTTTTCCCTGGGCCTAGATGGATTCTTATGGTCATTTCCAATCCCATTTTCCATTATCCACTGATGTAATGGCTGGACAGCCAACTAAAAATACTAATCTTTCACAAAGGTAACTGCTATTGAGCTTGCTCTTAAGCAGCACTCAAGGGTTTCCATACCTTAAGGCACAAAGTGAAATCTGCTTAACAGAGAGGGAACAGGCAATTCCCCTGCAGCCATTCACACCACACAGAACACCAAGGTGTCACCCAGGCTCTCCTTACCACTTGCTCTTCAGAGGCATCAAGCCTGGAGGAGACTGATAAGAGATTGTCACTGGTGTGGGAATGGCAGGAAGATAAAACACTATCCCCACCGAGTTCAAGCAAACTTTTGCTCAATCCAACAGTAGATTTAACAAAGGGAGGCAGAGCCGAACAATTGCAGTGCATGGAGCCAAGGCAGGAAAACAGACAAGGAGCCCTCCATTTCTGTTTGCAGAGTAAAGAGTTTATTTGAAAAGACCATGTTCAGAATTTCTCTTCTGGTACTAAAACTATTAGAACTAATTTCTGAAGAACCTTGCTTTTCCTAACCCTATTTTTCAAGCCTTCCTGCTTCAGAAACTCTGACAATAGTGTAACTCAAGCCTGCACTAAAAACAGATTCAGGTTTTTCCATCACTGTCTGAAACACAAAGAACCAACTCTATTTTCTTTGGAGGCAACTGAAACAAGTACTTTTCCTAATCATCTTCATAATTGTTTTATGGACATGTTAAAGGTTTCCTTTCCAGAGCAAAAGGAAAATTGTATGAAAGCTGTAAAATATTTCTATAGCCATCAAAGAGTTTAGAAAGCTTGTCTTTTTCCTCAGAAGTAGCTTAGAAGTTTTGTCTTTAAAGAACTGTTTGTGCCAATGATATTAAGATATCAAAGGACAGATGAGGGAAACTGTAAATGCAATTAATTTCTGCATACAAAGAAAGGAAGTTGCAAGCATATAGCCTGTAGTCTGTTAATTAAAAATAAAATACCAGATTAAACCCAAACTGGTCCAGGTTTCTCAGCTGATAAGGTTTTTTTGTTGTTGCCGTTCTGTTTTAAAAAGAGAACCCTTTCTCTCCACCAGCAAAAGGCAGCAGGGCAGCATAAGAAGAGCCAGACCAGGAATTCCAGATCTCCTGTCCCCATCTCACTGCTCAATCACCCATAACTTCCATATCTGGGTCCATCCAGCTCATTCTCTCCTTTATCAGGCACACCCTCATCAAGTGCTTCCTATCTAACTCTCCCATCACAGATCAAAGCATGGGGAACAAACACTGGACTTTTCCAACTCCAGCCACACCTTCCAACATCTAACCCTTACTTTCCATATATTCTTTCCCTTCATTCCCATTTCTCCTGCCCTGAACCGCATTACACCCGACATCCTCTTTTCTCCACAACTCATCATGATGATTTATCTCTGTCCTTTTATTCAAAACTCATCTAAGTACAATTCCAACCTCTTCACCACATTCCTCACCATGATTAGAGATTTCCTTTTCTTGCTGTCATTCCATCTACCCCTGCTGCAGGGTGTTTCTTCAGGAACAGGGGCTCAGTGAGTTTGTAACCTGGGCTCAAACCCACCCACTCAGCTGAGACATCCTTTGTTTGACTTGAATTTTGCAGTATCTCATTTTTCTTTCCTGTTTCCATCCCTGTGGCCTCTGTTAACACCATCCAGATCTTCATGTGGCTTTATCTTGGCCCTTTCTAATTCACCCAATGTATTCCTCAAAGATCCTTTTAACTTCAAATCTCAGCGAGCTTCCAGCCTCATTCCTTGCCCTTTCAATTCTTCCTGCTTTATAACAGATCTCTGAGTGTGGTTTTTAGGGGAAAAATTCCACCCACCCATAGCAACTTAAAGAGGTCACTCTCTTCTTCAAGCCTGTCAGAATGCCTCTGACATCCCAGAAATGCCCAGCCTTCAGCTCCAAATGGCTACAAAGCTCCCTTTATTCCTCCCCACCCCTTCCCAGCTTGCAGCATCACTAGATACCCTTTTGTTTGATTAAGACTAATCATAGCTTAAGGACACACAGTCAGATAAGCAGCTGCTCAAGTGACTGAATATCAACTCTGCTTTCCAAAAGAATGGAAATTTTTTTCCCCCACATGGGAAAGTAACAAACAAGAATGGTTCAGTGACCTACTAAAGGGGAGTGTGGAAAAACATGAGTAAAGCCAAGACCTGAATTTTGGGTTTCTTGGCTTTAATTCCTCTTGTCACTCAGCAGAAAGAAATAAAAATGGGTAAGGGAGGGAGAACTGGAAATCAACATATTAATTTCTGTTGCCATTTAAAGCACATCATAATCATACAGCACAAAATCTTCTTAAAATTACTAAAAATAATGCCAAATTTCAAAGTTCAGCCAAATTTTTTTCAGATCACAAGTTTTTCAGAGCACAAGTTTTCAGAACTGGCAGTCTGAGGACAAACTAGTTCCCTCTTCCCTATTTCAGCAATCCATCAAAAATGATGGTTACAAAATCCATGTCGTATTTAAGCCAGAAAATAACATCTGTTTAGTGAGCAAAACCACAAGATGAGAACTACAACAAAACATGTAGATTAAATGGTAGATCAAAAGATGATAACAATATGCTTTTTTAATGAAAAAGATGACTACTGTGCCCCACACCTCTACATAACAACCTGCCCAACCAGGTCCATAGAAACCAGTCTGCAGAGACACCGAAATAGCCAGGAGCAAAACAAACAAAATTGTCCCTGTATCTAAACCTCTGTCCACAGAATTTGTCTGTTCTTCCTGTAGACATTTGTAGCCCTGAAGACACCAAAACCTTAAGGTGAACCAAGGCCTTCTCACACTACTGCTGCTAAATGTTTACTTTGGCAAAGAAATACGTCTCTGAGACAAGAACAGCTCAGCAACCCTTCTGCAAACCGTCCTAAGGTTCAAGGTTGTCAAGGTGGAATTTCAAACTGCATCTTACACAGAGCTTAAAAGCTTGTGACTATATCAAGCATTTGACATAAGCAGGGTAAGAGGCTCAGTACCAATGTCCTGATTCATACTGCACCCTGAATACAGCATCCTTGCTTTCAAGGGACCCTTACTGTGGTGAAAAAAACTTGTAACAGCAACTCTGCTCGAGTTTGGCTAAATTCAGAGGTGAATATAAGTGTTTATGTCAGAGTAGCTTCTACAAGGAGCATGTGAAATATGTAACTGAGTTCTGGAAGTTTTTAATCTCCAAGTGCTATCAGCACTCCTGAGAACTTCCCCAAAGACTGCACTAACAAAGAATGTGTGGCAAAGGTGCTCTGGAAACAAGCTGACCCCTAACGTCTGTCCACTGAGGAAGGGAATATTTTTGGCTTACATCTGCATCAAGTGAAGGAGTCATATTGCTAAAGAGGAGAGATGAAATCTAGAAATGACCTGGCAAGCTGTCCACAAGGCAGCTTTTGTCCCAGTTCCCAGACCCCACTCTCCTGCTCTGTGCAGCTTTAGCAAGCAGGATCCAGAGGGTTTTGGACAAGGATCTCATGCCAACATTAACACTCTTACCTCAACTACAACACCTGGCATGTTCCTTAAGCTCTTATTAAGAGGTGAGAGAACTCTGAGGCTACTTAGGAATAAATGAGCCCTAGGAATAAATCTGCAGCTACCCTACCATGCCCTATGCGAAGATAAGCAATGACTGACATAATGATATAAAACAGTTTAAAAAACACCACCAAGTGTGAGTAGTATCATTAATAATTCCTAAAATAAAGCTTGTGCTTTGTTTATACAATGTACATGGACCACACACATCTGAGGAGCCCTCTCTCCCCACTGCAGGACTGCCTCCCCAGCAGGAGGAACAGAAGGGAACCTTCATACACAAAATAAATTATGTACATGGTCTCAGAGCCTTATCAACCCCTTATTTCTTCACACTGGCAGAGTGTAACTGAAATCTGCAATGTCGCTTATCCATTTTACACCCAGAGAAAATAAAGAATTGTCTTAAATCTATTTTTTCCAGGAGTAATACACTGCATTTCCTACTCCCTGCAGTAATTACATTAGTCATTTTAGCAGGATTTGCATTTCTATCCTAGAGATAAACTAGCACAAGGTCACTGATTCCCAACATCCATTTTTCAGAGCTCCATATGCAGTTCAGGAAAGTTCCTATTTCAGGTTTTGAACCTTAAACTATGCATCAGTCTTCCCAAAGCAGAGCTTTCCACAAGGAAGTCCAATGTCCCATATTCCAGACTGTCAGGGCAACAAATGGTTTACAGTGCCCTTTTGTAAAGCACAATTTTTCACCTCACAGAAGTCTTCAGCCTGCATTCTACATGGAGCTGAACATGATTCTTTCACTGGAGACAACAAGTCGCCAAAACAAGGAGAAAAAATTCTTCTGTCCCAATCTCAGGGAAAAAAACCTTCATGATAGGCTGTTGTTGGAACATTTCTGATTACAGCTCAGCTTTTGGAAGTTATTTCTGGGTAAAGTAATTATTTGGATAATGGTAAAGTTATTAGAGGGCTTTACTAAATTAAATATCAAGATGACATAAAATTTAACTTAATTTTGCGTATTGTAGGTCACGTACCAGAAGCACAGTTCATTAGAACAAGCAGTGTCAAAGGTCTTTCTCATTTTGAGAAGAACGATTTTTAAGATCTTTTTGCCTGTCTAAAGTGGCCTGCCTGCAACAGGTCAATTCTAGCTACCTACACGTCAAGGTCTGCAAGGTCACATTGGTTTAAAGAGCTGAGATGAAGGAGCTGAAAGGGGAAAACCAATGTTCTTTTCTCTCTGTCAGTGTGGTACAGCTCCCATAATCAATCTCATCAGAAACATGAGAAACGGTGACATTTAGATAAAGTACAGCCTGTGTGACACCTGCTGTAAATCCCAGTGTTTATAAGTAACTTATTAATTTAAAAAAACGTTTTAATCTGCTCACTGTACAGGGGAGTATTCTATATGTATATTTTCCCCTCTGAAATTAGACTTTTCAAACTGTGCAACTGGCTACGTGACTGAAACAGCTGTGATGAAAATCAGAATCATATTAGTTTGTACTGCTCAAAGGCATGAGGGAATTGCTTCCCTGGTGGTTAGAAATAACTTTTTTTATCATAAAAAGTTTGACTATTAACAGCACAAAACCAAACAAAAAAATTTACAGCACAATTAAATCCGTGATCCAGCATAAATTTGGTCGCTTCCAAACAAACTACCCGAGGTAATGACCCAGGTAATGACCGAGGTAATCTAGAAAAACTTTGCTTTCTAGTGCATCAGCAAAGCTAATGGGTACCACACGTTTTACTGCTTCTCTTTAAACTTTTAAACACTGAAATACCAGCAATGAGTGCCACAAGTAAATAAATATTACACAGAGAGCTCCATTACAGCAGCTTCCTTGGGTTTGTGTTTAACACGGCTGCATCGCCCAGCTCCGCAGGTAGCTCATGCCCACACAAAGCAAAATCCACACATCTTCACCTTTCTGTGTTACAGTTTTTTGCTGTTGGTTTCCACACCCCCAGTTTTTTCCTAGAGTGCATTTCTACCCAGCAAAGGCAGCACAGAAAACATTAACACAGAATCTGTGTGTTTTGTCAGTGCTGGATCTGACAGGCAACAATGAGAAAGGTACAGCTGAGGGAACAGCCCATCAGGCATCCCCATAAACCAACCAAGATCAAATCCAACCTGAGGATGGTGTGGACAGAGAGACCTATAACCTACAGGCTCAATCATTTGTTAAAAAGACACTTCACAGCCACGTTCATCACCTCAAATCAGACCTTCCAGAATTACTTTAATCCTTTTTAGACCAAAGTTTACAGTCGGTTTGTTTGGCAGATTTAAAAATTGTATCCCTAAGCTGCTCAGAAAGCAGGATGGATCCAGGCAGGATGCTTCAGGGCTGCAACTCAGCAAACCCTAAGGCACACAAGGACAGAATCATTAAGAATGTGCTTTTCTTTGGCAGCCTCTAAGAAGATATTTTCTGCACCTTGCCTCACACTACCACCAGCAAGCAGGATAAAATTATTTCTTCTGAAATAAATTTGGTGCTCAATTTATTCACTTACATCAGAGTTCAATACTGTCAGTCAGTGTTACAGAATTATTCCTTTGTACCAGATGTGATCCTCAGTTTCAAAATCCCAAGGACACACTAGTGAAAGCACAAAATAAAACAAAGGTAATAGAGGCCAAGGAGCAGATGCACAGGAGCAATCCAGTTCTGTCCTTCACAATCCCTGTGGTTCCTCTGCAAGTTCCTCCCAGATTGTACAATAAAGGCAGATTGATAAATTTTTAATTAAGGCTTACATTTTTATTTCTTTTGCAAGTGCAAAGTACTTATGCCCACCGTTGCACATACCTTATCTGAGGTCAGTCTCTTGCCAATAACTAATAACATTCTTGGCCAATATCACTAAAATTTTAGGATTACTTACATTACATCTTCTTGCTACTGTACAGAACAAGTTTCTATTGTTTCCTCTTCACTGAACTTAAATAGTGGAATTTGGAGTGGCCAAAGTTAATTTTCTTTTAGCAAGCTAACGTGGTTCCTATAGACAAAAATAAATATTTCTGTCAATATGCCAAGAGGCATTTTCCATCAACCCTTTTAATCAACTTCCAAAATATGCTCAGCAGAGAGCATCAGATTGGATCCGGTTTCTGCTATATCACACGGAACAAAAGACTCGAGCAGACACACATCTTTCCAAAACACTTCTATTCCACAGCTCTGCCTCCATTTTGGATGACAGACAAAGGGGATAAATGGGAATATAACGCCTTACCGAAGAGATGAAAAGCACAACTGAACTCTGAGCAAAAGGTGCAGATAAACCCAGGAAGTGCTGCTGCCAGCTGCAGCCACCACAGGAACAAAGGAAACAGCGACAGAGCCCGCTTGCTTGACTTACTTACAAAAATAAAATTTGGGGAGAGGAAAAAGGAAAATTGGCCGGGTTTCACATCGAGCGGGGCACTTTGCCCTTTAAGGGTTTCTGCTTAGCACTAGAGGCTTCCACTCGCTCCCAGCCTGGCCGCGGGATGCTGAGGCTTTCCAGCGGCACCAGCTGCCAGCCGGGGCGAACGGGACCCCAGCCCTCAGCCCTCAGCCCTCAGGGCGGGGGGGGCAGCGACAGCCGCTCACCCCAACCACGGGCCTCGGGCCTGCGGGGAAGCGCCCGCCGGGGTCCCCAAGTTCGCTGAAAACAAAAGCGGCACCGAACCCTCGCGTGTGGTTGGGTCGGGCCGGGGGGTCCCCGCTCGGCTGCGACCCCGCCCCTCACACGGTCCCGGGCCCCGGCGCGGTTCCCCCGCCCGGCCCGGGCTGTTCCCGCGGCCGGGACCCGCTGCCGGGGCCGCTCGGCCCCCGGCGGTACCTGTAGGCCAGGGACATGCACTCGAACAGCTTCGTGAGGGACGCGTCGATGCTGAGGCGGCCGCCGGCGCCGCCGCCGCCGCGGGCCGCCCCGAACTGGTAGGTCTGGCAGGTCTGCTCGTTGACCGTGTCGAAGTCGTAGCCCTTCTTGGGCGGGTGCTCGCTGTGCGGCGACGAGACCATAAAGTGCCCCGAGTGGATGATCTGCGGGCCCGGGGGCTGCCCCCGCCGCGGCCCGCACCGCCGCCCCCCGCCCGGCGACGCTCCGCCGTCGTCCGTGTCCGACGAGTCCTCGTCGGGCTCCGTGCGGGGGGACAGCGGCCCCGCCGCCCCGAGCAGCCGCGCCGGCCGCATGAACACGTCGGCGGCCATGGCCCCGCTGCCGCCGCGGCCGAGCCCGCGCCCGCTCTGCGCCGCCACCGCCCCGCTCCGCCCCGCGCCGGCCCCCGCCGCGCTTAAAGGCGACGGAGCGGCCCCGCCACAGCCCTGCCCCCGCCGGGATGGGGACAACGGGCGACACACACCCCCAGGTTCCGCCAGGATCACTGGAAAAAGAAAGGGGAAGGCGCTGCTGCCCTGTGCTAAGAATGTCCCCACTCCTGAGGATGGCTGGTTTAAGTGATCCAGCGGGGCTTCCATCCAGCAGGACAATTTTTATTGTTTTTAAACCAAACTAAAGCACGAAATGTTCTGCCTCAACACGAGGAACAACTCCTTTACGTTGAGGGTGGCAGAGCGCTGGCACTGCCCAGAGAGGCCGTGGATTCTCCCTCTGTGGAGACAAACACACCTGGATGCGTTTCTGTGTCACCTGCTCCAGGTGACCCTGCCTGGGCACGGGGCTTGGACCCAGGGGATCTCCAGAGGTCCCTTCCAGCTCTAACGATTATGGAAAACATTCCCAAACATAAGGGAGCTGTGAGAAACACGAGATGTAGAGGACAGCCCAGAAATGGCTGAAGAATGTTGAGAGAGCGTTTGCGCTAGCAATAATTTAATTGTCGTTAATACACTAAATTGCTTATTATTTTCCAGAAGCAGTCTGCAAGAAGCCAGGGCAGCCAGAGAAGCTGGAGACCTGCACAGTCACAGAAAGGTCAGGACCAGCTGCCAGGCTGGTGGCTCACACCTAATCCAGTACCTGGCTCAGTAGCACATAAAAAGGAAAGTGAAGGAATCACAGTTGTTCCAAGGAAAGTGAAGGTCAGATTTAATCCTTCTCAAAAGCATAAAGGAAGCAACGGATCCTGTAAGTTAACATAAAAACGTGGCAACAGGGCTGGTATGGGGAGAGAGCACCATCCTACAGCACAAAACCCCATACACATATGTATGTATACACAAAGTCGAGAGAAAAGATCTCAAATTTACCCTGCAGTGTAAACCTCCATGACCAGGAGAGTAGTTGGATCCTAGGACACACATTCCAAAGCATTTATACTAAATTGCATATATTATTTCAGTTTTAGGACCTCACACTTAAAATGAAAAAGCGGGCTCTTCTACATAGCCACCCTCAGGAGGGAAAAAGCTTCCAAACATTAAATAGCCAAATGCTACTTTTTCTGGTGTGTAAAACCAGAAATAAGATCAAGGGAGACTTAAAAAATTGAGAGCAAGTCTTGGGCAAGGAGAGAAGAGGCATCCCTGCAATATCCCAATTACGCCCATGCAATGATTTGACATTCCCCATTAGCAAGGAATCAAGGCTGATCCCTGTGTTTAGGGGAGGAGTGGTAGGTCAAACACTTCTCCACACATGAAAGCAACAGTAAGGAATGATCACATCATGTGAGAGCTGTCTCAGATCTTTAAAAACCAAAACTAGCATTCAGCTCTTAGTCAGCATCATAAATTACTTAAATTGTGAAGAAAAGGCCAGTTGTATTTAGTTTCAAATCTGGTTATTGCTATCCTATATTAACATTTGCTTAAAAAAAAAAAAAAAAAAAAAAAAAAGGAAAAAAGTGCTGCCTCCCAGCAAAACATTCTGAGAATATTTTAAGTAAGAAAAAAATTTAAAACATTTCAAAACAACATTCACAATTTAACAATACCTATTAAAAGTCTCCCATGTAGTTTGTTAAGAACTAAACCTGAGCTAAAAAAGTCACATCAGTAGCAGCACTGTATAAAGTATTTCCATGGCAACAGCATGGACTGACCTCACTACATTCAAAGCATGCCAGTGTTTCCTCCTGCAGGAAAAGATGGGTAACCTGTTAAAATAAAATCATTAGGTAGCAGTGCAATTTTCTAGGAAGAGTCAGGAGTACTCCATAACTTAAAGAAAGGGCAGCAGCTTTAAGCTACAACACAAGTTCAGGGTGTTTCTCCTCTGACAGATGAAAGGAAAGGGGCATCCCTTAAAATAAATCCACTTATTTTGGAGACAGACCTCTTGGTTTGCTCTTTAAGATGAGCATTTAGGTGATCAGTAACAGTTCAAGACTGCCAGTGATCCTCTCCTGCTCCACAGCAAGGAGGCACAGGGAAACACCTAGAGGCCACAGCATCTTTTGAGTGTGTCTTTTCTTCATGTTTTTCATCAATCCACAGTGCAAGGTGAAACACAGGCCACCAGCTTCTGATGATCCTTCAAGGAACATCAATTCCCTAAAATTGGCTTTTAGCACAGGAAGAATTTGACTGTAATACACACTGTGAACAAAGCCATCCAAGCTGTTTAATGCCCACAGTGTATTCCACACCACTTAGTGGTGAGATTATCCTCCCAAATCTACAGACAGGAAGATAAGCATTTCCACACTGATGAGGGAAAGAACTCAGGGAATCACTCACAGCCTGGGCCAGGGCTGAGCGCAGGAGTCCAGCCCAGCGTGCCCCACTCTGCCGGGGCTCTGTGCCCATCCTGCTCCCAGGAAACCACAGGGAAAACCTCCAGCCATGCCCTGCTCCAGGCTGCTACTGCTCACTCCCTGGCACAAGCCTTACCTGTTCAGAGGCCTTTCTTTCTGGGACCCATCTTGAGTTACAACCTTGCTTCTACTTGTCCTTTCCTCTCTCTCCAGTTCCACCCCGTATGGAATTCCTTGATACGCGTCTCCTGGTCTAATTCACTAATCTGGAGAAGGAAAAAAAACAAACTAAAACATAGTTTCCTTTCCAGGATAGTGAGTTTAAGGGGCTGGTGAGAATGTCAGGAGCACCCCAGTAAATGTGAGGGAGGCAACAGAGCCAAGGTGGGAGCAGGCTGAGGCTCGCCCCGCTGGGAGCCAGAGCCAGCAGAGCTGTTCCAGCCTGTGGAACTGCAGGCCACCTTGGGACAGAGCACACAGAACACTAAAAATAAGCTGGACACTTTATATCTGTCTTGAATGTAAACAATCTTTCCAAAACTCTTCAAGAGTTTTACTCTTGCAAGCGTCAAACTCGTGCTCCTTTCCAAACTGAAGCACGTTTCTGCACTCTGCCTTCCCCACCCCTCCAATTTAAGTTACCACAACACATGAACCGAGCACCAAACGAGGAATTTGGTAAATGAATTATCTTAAATTACCAAATTATTCTGCAGATTGCTTTAATTATATTGGCCATATCTGTTTGTTGTTCTTACAACCACCACCTGCCCCTGCCCCACCACACAATTATCAAGACACCTTTGGACTGCTCAAAGGTGGATCATTTTACACGTTACCAAACGAGACAACACCAGAGAATGCACATTTAAAAACACCGTTTATAAAAAGAGAAATTTATTGCAAATTTAAAAAAAAAACAAACAAAAAAAACCCCAAACCAAACTGATATTAAGTTTCTTGATAAAAATTATTCACACAGCATTCATGTTGTGATTTTTGATTTTATTTTGAAATGAAACCATTGTACATTGTACAAACCATAACTACCGATGGAATAAATAAGTGAAAAATTATACTGCTGTACAACACACACACACACAAATCATAAGATGGAAAATGATTAGGTATTGAAGAAAACAAAATTCTTTACACCTTCTAACAGGCCCTTAGATATAAAGAACATTCCAAAACATGACAATGTTTATGTATGAAGATAGCCACCCAAAACCGATATTTTATACTGCCTTGTTGATTATTTTTTTGTTGTTGTTTTGTAAGTGCCAGCACTTTTTGGAATGTTTAACAACTACTTTCCCAAGCATAAAAATTCCAAGGAATAGTTCTGCTATAAAATGTTTGGCTGAGTAAATCGATTATCCGGAAGGCCTTCCCACGTGTTCCACAAACTCAGCTAAATTACTTGCTTGCTTCTAGTTTCTTTTTTTTTTTTTTTTTTTTTAATATTTTTTTTTTAATTTTTTTTTATTTATTTATTTGTAACTGAAGCTCCAACATTCAGCATTGTAGCAAGGAAGCACTTCTTGATATTTGCACTATTTCTAAAACATCAGCTGTATGAGAACTTTCAGTCATCTTGAAAAAAATTACATCTCTCCTCCTGCTCCACCTCTCAATGCTTTCAATAAACCCTTTTACAGTGAGTTCATAAAACAAGTTTTGGGTAGAGATAGGTCCAAGCCAAAGAAAGCTGGATTTATATCTGGTTTCAAACCTCAGGTGGATTTGAATTCCATGTTCTGGTTTGGTCCCATCTGTACTTTCTGGCATTAAAATGTGTTCAATCACATCCGTTGGCCCATAAATGTTATCAGGCACTTCAAAGAAAGACTAATAACAGTCTTATACACTATTTTGGATTTCTTCATACCAGATAATGTCAAAGTCTCTTCCATCAGAGACTGACAATAACAGGTCTAAGGAACCCAAATCTATCTGCTTGTTCAGTTGTCTGTTGTCACTAGAATCTCTGGTTAAAATAAAAGATCTGAATGCATTCTGTAGAAGCTGTAAATAAAGGATTTCTACCTCAGAAATAAAGCCTCTAGGAAGATGGTTATGATGCCTTGTCTCATTAGCCACAGAACAATGAACAGTTCTGAGCAGAAGCCACAGGAGAGAAAAGGAAGTTTATAATTAAACCTGTTGATGTCAATAATGCCAATAAATGCTTCTATCTAATGAAAAATTTGAGGTATTTTTAGTGCTATTTATATATTTTATTTCTTCCTAAAGTACAGGAATTAGTTCCTAAATGAAAAGTCTATTTACTCCCTTGGAAACGTCTACAAAATGAAAATTAAAAACTTGCTGCGATGCACCTGAAGAGAGGGATTAGTAAACATGACTACTTGTCAAAGGTGGCATCAATTTGTTTTGTTTTAGCATTAAGAATAACGAAAAGTTAATAAATCAAAAATATTTAGAAGTTTGAATCTTTCTAGATTTGCCCATTTAATATATCAATAGAACTTCTCACAAAATATCACTTAAATCTGAATGTAATATACATACAAATCAATTGTCATGGACCAGTTATCCACATTTTAGGCATACACACAATTCAAGAGAGAATTCTACCGTTTCATTGCATATATTGTGCAAATTCACTTTTTGGCTCCTCATTTCCTTATTTTCAGAATGTTAATGGACTTCATGATCAGACCAGAAATCCCAAAATCTTATTAGGGAGCACGCTGTTTTCATGAATGATTTGCAATCAAATTTTATTCAGTTAAAATCCAAAATGTTTTATTTCAACATAAAGGAAAAGTTGAGTGTCATAGGTTTATTTGAGGTTCAATCCTACAAACATCTTATGGAAGGTCAGTATTGGCTCCCCACTCCTCCCTCCCCTTTTCCCTCCCCCCAGTTCCTCATTATTTTTCCTAATAAAGTGGTAATTGCAAACGTAATGCAGTAGTCTAAGTGCAAGCCATTTTCACTATTGGAGAATTCAGACCTAAATAATCTTCAAGAAGACCTAATTCATGAAAAAACATTATCAACTGGAAGCAATTTTTTTTTTTTTTTCATCTAAAAAAGTATTTACAGTTTTTTCAGCTTACAAACTACACGCAACCATTTCCAGAGCTGTGAGATCGTATTTCAAATCCCAAGTTCCATCTCCCACACCAGGAGAAGACAGAGCAAGGCCCCGATCCAGCAGCACGGATGGACACATGGATGGGTGTGTGTGTGTGTGTGTGTGTGTGCATGGAAGCGGGAGATCAGCGGTTCCACCGACACCGGGTGTTTATTCCCTGGAAGTACAAAGCCTCACTGGAAGACCAGACCCTCGTGACCTGATGCAGATGGGTTCCACACTTCTGCTCGCCAGGAATTTGAGGGGAGCTGCACCTACCTTGTGCCTTTCCGTTAGTTTTGTTAGCATAAGCACACTTCAACGTTAATTGGAAGAGAAGGAACATTCCTAGCTGGAGTTAGGAACTGGACTATGGAAACAACAAGGCTTATTTACAAGACTTGCTGAAAGAGAGTAAGGAACCCCCTCCCCAATACAGTATTTTCCTGGAACATAGAAGTAAACATCTCATAATGAAACAGTACAATGAAATCCAGTTCAGTGAAAACATGATATCAAAAAAGACCAATTGAAAATAAACTCACTGTGCATCAATCCCTTTGATCCTATTTATGTACATAGTGGAACTTTTCTGTAAAGCAAGTTGTACCCAGTACAGAGATCTGGACCTAATACGTAAGTATTTTAAGTGCCTGTGTTATAATATCTATTCAGATCTGGACTATAAATGGTAAACAGATCATGTTAACTTCTGATGAAGTTAAGTATTTAGAAGACCAAATTTACAGTTGCGAATGCCATGCATTCAATAAAAGATCTCCACTATAGCTGCTAAAATAAAGTATCAAGCTCCTTTTTCTCCTTGGACTCCAAGAGTGAAAATGGCTTCCTGATTTGTAGTTGTTTAAAAATTTAAGCACCAGGGATTTAAAACTTAAAAATGAAACAAAAACCCCAACCAAAAAAAAAGGAAAAAAAAAAAAAAAAGCCTTACTACATGGCATTATGCAAACATAGGCCACTTTGCAAAGGAGACAGTTGCAAAACAACTTTTAAAAGTTAGCACTGTTTTCAGAACACAAGGCACAAAACAAAAGCAGACATCACGCCAGAACAATGAACTTCACATGAAAGCTAATACCTGACCTGTACCATCCTTAAATATCTTACAATGTTAAATAGAGAAATGAAAAAAAAAAAAAATACAGCAGCAACATAATTGTAATTTTGACTTTAGAAACAGTGCGTAGACCCCTCCTGAGTTGTTTACTCCAACCATTTCAGAGACAGTAACTTAAAAGTTCTCAATGTTTGTTTCACAGGAAAAAGTTTTCAGTGTCTGAGAAGTTAAACCTTTGTTAGGCTTTCTTGGATTTTTGCTTGGTAACTTGAAAAGTTAGGAGTTCTGTCCTCATCCAAGAGAAGATGCTTAAGTAAGGTTGTTCTATAATTAAGCCCACTGATGTACCTTACATAAAAACTGACCAGAAAAATCTATAGTCTAAATCTCTTCAACATTTTGTTGGGAAGCCTCTACTTTCATCTTTTTAGAAGGTGGCACTCCTTCAGAGTCCTTAATGAGGGGGAAAAGAAAAACAGCCACGTTATCATTGCACTGAAGTTCAGGCACCATAAACATCAAACAAACAGCACCAACAAATTCCCCAGCGTGTGACGTGTCCCAGACTAAGCATCCCTGGATGCCAAACATGTCCCAGTGCTGCCTGAAATCTGCTTACATCTTACCTCAACATCTTTGCACTTCTTGTCATCTACAAAGGGCAAAATTCTAGTTCCAGGCTAAAACCCACAGTGAATATTCCAGGGAACAGCCTCGATGGAGGGTGCACTGGAACTGAGGACCCACAGGAAAACCAGGAGGAGCAAGGCTCTGCCTGAGGATCTGGACTTGTCCTGCCCTGAGAAGGGCACAACTGCAAGGATAATTTCTTCCTCCCACCCACCCAGAATCTTTCAGTGTTTCACTGAGTAAACACCCAAACATCCACAAATGAACTCTCCTAACTGCCACAAATGTTTACCTTTATAGAAGGTGTTTTACTTCTGAATGGTCCTCAAAGGGTCCAGTAGGTTTGTTCCAAGCAATTTATTAATGTAAAATGTTAATATTCACTTAAAAACATAGTCTGGTTTAAGAAACCAAGAAATCCATCAGACCAATCTGGTTTTACTGTTCCAGTTCTGTGAGATTCACCTGGACCACAAATTTAATACTCTACAGCTGCTTTACTGTCCTCACTTTGGAAGTTAGTGGAAATACACAACTGTCCTCCTTATATTTGCTTTTAAGTAAAAATAAACTTTTCCAAGATCCATGCAATCAGACTATTGCACTTAAAGTTACCTGAGAGTTTTTAGATGCCTCTGTAATTAAATCATTTTCTCCAGAGGACTGAATTTCTGCTTTCTCTGAACTATTCATGGAATTTTCCATTGAAGACTGTGAATTCTGTTCATCAGAGGTATCTGAAATGGATAAAAATAATTTTAAACAACAAATGAAAGCTTTCAGCAGGAGCTTTCCAGGATGTCTTCCCATCAGCAACATCCCCAGCACATCAATTTCATCCACATTGTAACCATTACTGCAAACACCCATAACAAGTGTATTTAATATGATGAATTAAGATCAAACTCCAGGATCACAACCTAGCTGCTGCCTGAGCTTTTCCTTCCTGCTGCTGGAGCACAGACCCTGGGATCAGACCCTAGAGGGAGCCAAGCTCCTGCACAGCCTCAAACAGGATATCCGAGCCCTCAGCAAAATTCCTTCAAACCAGAAGCAAAAAAAAATTGTTACAATTAATGGATCTAAAAACCTGTGGCTAAGCAGAGAGAATAAAGTTATCTGAATCAAAATTCAGCCATATATTTAAAATCCCTTTTTTTGCTTGCTACTACATTTGAGATAGAACTTAGAAATTCAGCTAACTAGCTTATAACCACCAAATTTTTAATTCTGGTGGAAAGGTATGAAGAACTCCTCCAGCCTATTATAACTGTTACTTCCAGCTTTCACTGGGTTTTGGGGTTTTTTTTGTTGGTTTAAACCCTTCTCTCTCTCTCAAAGTAAAACTTAAAGAAGACTCAAGGTTAAAGCACTACTACTACTGTCTACTTAAACAGGGGACAGGGGTATGTAAAATGTATTCCTAGATCCTTGACCCAAAGATTATATGAATTTATTCCATATCAAGAGAAATGCAAGACTGTACAAAATTGTTGGACAGCTTTGGTTAATGAAGATGCCATAACCAGTGAATTATGAATATTTTTGTGGTGTACTGTATAAAAAGCATCACAAGCATTTCTGAACACAAGACAAAGTAATGCTCATCATGAGCACATGCTCATCAAAGATCACAATCAGCAAACTCAGACAGAATCCTCTTCCTGTCCATGTCTCACCAGAAAAGCATCTTCATGCCGATAAAGAAACAAGTCCCAAGGGTCCAAAGAAACCTGGGTTTTTATTTTTGCTGTCTGTCTCAGCCCCCACTGAGCTGAGGAGCACTCAGATGTGTGCCCACCTCTCCGTGACAAAGCCAGCCCCAGCTCATCATCACTGTTCTCTTCCAGCTGCTCCTGATGAAACACTCAGCCTGTTCCTGACCTTTGGGCAAGGGGATCCATACCTTAAACCACCAAGCCTCAAGCTATTCCAATGCCTGCAGGACTTGTTCACACAGCTTTGAATCCACCTGTTTTATTTAAGAATTCCTCATTAAGTATTTCTGACCACCACAAAGTGGTTTACAGGAACCTCCCTGATTTCAGTGGAGTAACATGAGATAGACATGCAAGGTCATTAACCCTGTCCAGCTGAATAATGTCCCAATTGCAGCGCTCTGACTGATCACAAGGTAGATAAATGTTTAATAAATGGTGTAATACAGCATTTAACCAACTGAAAAAACCCCACATTAATAACAGGTATTTTTTGCTATTTATCTCCCTTTCATTTTACAGTAACTGGCTCTGGAACTAATCCAGAGGACTTGGTATGATTTTCCCTGAACCTAAATTTAACCAGGGGAACATGCATGCTATGTAACAGCTTCACATAAACAGGTTCAGACAATATCAGACCAAGAAGTAAATCTTTACTGTTTACTGTGGCCAAATATGCAAAAGGAGATACTTTTTGAAGGAAATGGTGCTCTAATTTATTCCAATTTGTTGATGGTTCTGTTGTCAAATTTTAACCCCAGTTAACAATGACAACACTTAACATATTTAAGCACTCTGGTGTTCCCAAGATAAAAGTTCTAAATTTAAATTGCTCAGTGGATATACTGAGTGAAGAACTAAATCAGGAGGTCATAATTTAATTGCTTTGGTATGGGAAGAATTCCACAACCAAATCATTAGAATGGTGTTAAGGACATCTTTTATCTGTTATAATAGGATAAAGAAAGTTATCTTTCCAAGAATATTAATACAGAACATGTTTCAATTACCAAAAATATAATTTAAAGAGTAAGGTTCAGAACAATCCCTTAACCCAAATGTATTTTTAATCTGTCCACAACTGCAACAGAATCTTGTAATGCTTTTAGAAAATTAGGACAGAAGTCAGAGCTAACTTAACCCTAGCAGGGTTAAGAGGAAAGAAGACTTGCATTATAGCTCACACAGTTAAAAAAGTCATTTCAAAGTATCTCACCTCTATTTTATTGTCACACTAGGGCATAAACTTCCAGAGGTCTACAAAACCAATACCTTCCAGGATTTGTGTGATTACATGGTAGCAGCCATTTCAAAGATGATTTTAAATTATTTTTTCTTTCAAGACAGAGATTTGAGAACAATAAACCAGTATTTTGTTTGTTTCTCTCTGAAAAGACCCCTGAATGTCAGTGTGACCTTTCCAGTTGTATAAAAGATCATCAGTAGGTCAGAGAAATTGTGGCCTATTTTCACATAAATGCCAAGAATTCAGAAACCATCTCTTTCAATTTGTTATTTTCTATTTTTTAAAGTGGTAAGGAAATAAATAACACACTAAAGGACAACTTTTTTTGTTTGGCTTTCAAATGGTCCTCCCAGCTCACCTTCTGAACCAGGCTGCTCCTTTGCCTCTGCCTGAGTTTCGTCAGACTTGACTTCAGTGCCATCTGCTTGTGTTGCCAAGTTCTGCTCTGGTGCTGGACTGGAATTACTGCTGTTTTCCTGTTTTATTGGGGAAGCATCAGCTATTGAACTCTGGTTGCTATTGTCATCTGTGAACAGAAGAGTGAAAACCAACGAAGTCTGATTTGGCAAAATACAAAGCTTATTATTCCCTGATAACACATGATATAATTTAACTCATTAGGGATCCAGTCCAATAATTTAGACTCCACATCCAACTTTTTTACACACCAGCCTAAGGAGTTTTTAAGCTGTTAATAAAAATCTAATTCTAACTAATTCTATACATTAAAACAAAGAGTGTTTTATTCAGATCTGATCCAAAAGAACCCAGAATTTTGTAATATGAGTAAACCAGATCAACCAAATTGGCAGTTTCATGTAACACATGGCTAAGTAAGTTCATGCTGCAGATTTACAAATACCCATCACTCCAATGTTCAGATAAGCAGGTATTTTTGAATCGAGTCCTGAAGGTCAAAAATACCAACCCCAAAACCCTTTCAAGGTGAAATGTAACATCCCAATATCAACAGTTTCTAAGTGATAATTGTACAGAATATTCTCTAGCCCTCAAAGACTTGGATCACAGTAATCTTCTGCAGCACAGACCTGTAGTTAACAGGACATATTCTGCCTGTGCCCTCTCCCTGTGACAGTAGTTTAAGTAGCTCAGCTGTTATTTTAGGGATAGCACTGGGGTGCAACTTCCTTTAAGCCAGACTAACATCCACAGATAACCAAGAGGGAAGTTCCTGCTTCCAAAAGAAAACTAATCCTGCAGAATATTATGAATTAAATTACTAGAATACAAGTCAATCCACCTCCCTCTGTGTCTGTACAAACATTACATCCAAAGGACTTCAGGAACACAGAGCTGCTGCTGGGACCACCTCTCTCCAGAGCAGCCTGAAGTCAGTTCAGATTAAGTTTATCACAGAATTGTACAGTGTGAAATTGTACAGTTAAAAATACAGGTGATAAGTGATAAAAAAGCAAGCAGTACATTCATCTTACGGATGGGAGAATCAAGACTTCAAAAAATTAAATGATCTGACCAAGGCAAAAGTTAAAAAGGTTTAAAACAGATGAAAAACAAATCCATATCTGCAAAACCCTGGCTCCTTCCTTTAACTGCAAGACCACACTTGCTGTCAGCACTGCAAAAAGCAACCATGAGGCAACACAAATGCAAATAAAGCTGAAATTAAAAATTTACAACCCACTAAAAAGTGATCCTCCCTTATCAGCTCAAACAGTGCTGTGTTCTCAGCCATAATTGTTATCCAAACACCCAGAAGGTAAAAACTTGAAGCAGAGCCGAGCTGTGCAAGCTGCTCTGTAATGAACACCAGGCTAACACTCAAAAGTCACATTTAAAAAAAATTAAAGTGAAATAAAATTGACCTCACAGTGCCTGACTGGCAAACAAAAAATGTTTTCTTCAGCAGTTAATTTCATCAAGCTGCAGCAGAAGGAAGGCACCACAGAACCAGAGCTCACTTTCTTGGCTCTTGCAGAATTTTCTTGACCTTAATCAGTAAGAGCTAATAAGTACAAAACCTGCCTAAATTCTAGTAGGTCCCACTGAGGCTTTGGGGGATTTTTGGTTCTTCAAGCAGCAAACTGTTGAGGTATTACTCCACCTGAGTGCAGTGCTTTGAATGACGGATATTTCTAATTTTATTTTCATATTTAGCTCCACTAACAATTTTTTTCCCTTACACTCATAGCCCAAATACAAATGGCATTTAAAAAACTCTGAATACATCCACAGAAGAGGAGTCCAAGGTACCAAGTGGGTATCTAATGGTGTTTTTCATTTTGATTCAAGTCCATACATTGGAGCAGCGGAGAATCTGAGGTTGCTGGTTGACAGCAGTGTAAGAGGGGAACTGGGTCTGACCTTCTCCCACTCACCATGCATGTCCATCATCCCTGGGGAGGAGCTGTTCTCTGGAGTGGTCACTTCAGAGCCACATTTTTCATCTTTGCCCTTTTTCTTATTCTTATTTTTCTGAAAAACAAAAGGCACCACACACAAATGAGACTATGGCCATGCAGAGAAATCCACATTGCTGTGTAAAACCCTCCCCGCTCATCACTTCTGTAAGAACAGCTCACAATCTCAAGTGAAACCTCTTCCTTCTCTACAACTAATTTTACTGTTTCCTCAGTAAAATTGATAGATGGATTAAAAAAAAAATCAGATTGACCTAAACCAAAGAGCACAAGCACGACAACCCTGTATGAGCTGTAGGTCCCAACCTGCTCCCAGCCCACAAGGGTGAAAACAAAGGAAGGGACCGTGGCATCCATCACGTGGGGAATCTGTGCCTGCTAAGGGATGCAGCATTTGCAATTAGGAGGTGACGTAATCAGTCTCACAGGAAAAAGAGCCAGCTGCACTGCTTTTGGAGATCCTGCCTGCTGAGGAGACAATTAAAAGCCTGATTCCAGGAAGAATGCTCTCAGCCCACCCTTTTGGACAGAGACTGTCCTCCAACGAGGGAAGGAACTGAAGCACAATCAAATATTAGCTAAGACTGCAGAAGAAATTCAACATGTGATATCTGGAGGGACTTTTCTCTCTATTTTAAACAGATTATTAAGCTTATTTCTAAACTGTATTTTTACTTAGAGAATCCAGATTTTACTCTCTGATTCATGAAACAGAAGTCAGAGCACAAGGACTTCTTTACTTTTGCAAACCAAAAGGTCAGAAGGGTCATGATCTCCCCCAGGTTTGGTTTTGTTGGTTTTTTTTAAGGTAAAAAGGACATTTTTTGCCACAAAAGAAACACTGAAAGTGACTGTGAGCAGTTTAAGCTGACAGGTGTCTTTTAAAAAGGTTTAACCATCAAAGTGGTGAGGTTCCAGAACAGCCTTCCACAACCAGGAGGAGGAAGAGCCAAGCTAACTGTAGTGCAGAGAAACATCGAAGTGTCTAAGGAGCAAGACATGAGAGGGAAAGTAATTTAATTTCTGTTCACCAAAATCAAAGTCAACTTCCATTTGAAATAGAGGAGGTACCACTCTCTTATTTTAGTGAAAAGCAAATAAACTGCCTGGTCCTTCAGAGTGGATGAAATCAGATATCAAAGGATGTTCACAACAAAATTTAACAGACAAAATTGTCCCTACCTGGTATTTATTGTTAAAATACATGTGCTTGTGTTATTTGTGAGAAGTTCCAGAGCAACAGGACAGAAACCTTGCCAACATCAAGCCTGCAACAACCGCAGCTGTACAACAGCCTCTACTTGGAATAAAAAGAACATGACTGTAGGACACCAGCGTAACTGGTCTTAAACAAGTGTCCCAATTTCAGCAAATCTGGAGCCTCAACCTAGAGATGATAGCTTAGAAAACACAATTAAACTCTGCACATAGAAACCATTATATAAACCCACTCTTTTGTAATAGAGAACCTGACTTTGGGTAGCAGTGACCTTGAAAATTCCTCCAGAAGCTCACTTAGAAATTCTGTTTCCAAGTCCCACAGCACCCATCCTGCAGGCACAGCTGAACAGCAGAAAAAACAACTGCCAGAAGCCCTGAACCTAAATATCCTAAACCCTGCCCTCCCTCTCACATGGATAGCACAATTTCCCTCCACCATGTACTAGAAATAATAAAACCAAGACCAAACATTTGACAGCTAGAAAGAATGGACAGGTTTCCCAATTCCCAAGAGGCAACTTCAGAGAGATGCTGCACTGGAAGAACCCCTGAGGTTTACCACAACTCTGACAGTCCCTGAAATCTGTGGGACAAGCAAAGCACAGAAAGAAACCAACTCAGTTAAAACAATCCTAATTTAAAAAATAGGTCTTACATTTGGAATCTGTGTAAGACAAGGTCATGACTCTCTTGACACTCGACAGCCCAAGGAAAGAAAACCACACTTAGGATATGTTTTCTATTGTGTCATTAATTTACTGTGTATCAGGGGTTAGTTTTGTCTTTATCACAATATTATAATTTATAAGATGACAGCAACGATCATTTTAAAAACCTATTTGTAAGTCCTATCAACTTTCGATTTTTACACTTATTTTTACACCACACAAACAGTGCACACAACATAAACAAGATGCACAGACAGAACATTTATCAAAAGAAAACACACATGACAACAGAAGCGTGTGTTGCTGTATTATTTGGCTGGACATCTCGGTACAAGCGATCCCAGCACCACAGGATATTCCTACACTCATGTCAGTGTTTTGCAGCTATTTTTGAGCAAAACAGCAGTGATGCACACATAAAATATGCTCTCTGCCCTGTTCCAAATCCACTACTTTCTTTAAATCACCAGGCAGAAAGAGGGGAAAAATAATCCATGTCATAACTTTCCCTCCTTGCCTCCCAGTTAGTTAGAGAAAGGTTTCAAACTCAGTTTCAGCTGCATGTTTAACAATTATCTGAGAACTGATCCCAGTTGACTCCAGGGAGTCTGTCACACACTCACCCATCAACATCACTTGATGTAAAGATCAACATTTCCCTGGAGCTCAAAAGACCCACACCAGTCTTAGCTTAAAGGCTCAGTGAAAATCAAAGAATATTTCTTTTGACTTTGCCTAAATTTTCTTTCCACTGTTGCTAAACAGGAGCATCTACATCTGGAAAAAGCAAGATACTGCAGGATACTTACATCATCCACTTTAGGCTCTGTTACTGGTACCCATTTGTAAATCCTTAGGGATGTGTCGCCAACTGTCACCCACTTCTTCTCCCTACAAAATTACAATGCAGGAGAAGTTAAACTTCAGATTCCAAAGAGAGTGATCTACTATTGTAAGTTGTCAAGGATTTAAACAGGCTATTAAGTAGGATGATCTCTATTACATCGTCTTTAGCACTGCATTGTGCAAATTGTTTGCATTTCACAGCTTGCTAGAGCACTGCTAACCTCCAGATTTCTCAGGGCTGTTACTTGACTGGGTGAGTAACTGCAGTAGCAGTAATAAGATCTGGATTAAAGATAAAGTTAAGAAGAACGGCAATTGAAAATGCAGATTTAATGCCTACAATTTTCACTTAAGTTTCTAGACAGCAGAAGAGGGTTTAGACAGACCAGTGTGTTTTGACTGTCATGAAGCTGTTTAATGGGATTAGAAATCTAGATGCATTTTGACCATCTGAGGTTTACTTGGGGGGCAGAAATTTGCTGCTGGCAATTTAATGCTGGCTCCACACCCCTGACAGCCAGCTCTGCAATTCCAGCTGTAGCACCAACAGCCTCACCATAGGTGCCGTGGTGAAAAATCCAGACTCTGGAGAGCCCAGCTCTGGGGAAAGGCTACCAGAGAGGGGAAAGCACAACCTCAGGTTCTGTGTGCAGACCCTGCCAGCCGTGAATGGTGACACTGACAAATGGTGAAGGAAATGTGGCTGCAGGGCGGCTCTGCCTCAGGGGGTCCCAGGGCTGGGATGGAGAGGGATGCTGAGCGCTCGGCTGAGGGATGCATTCCTTGAGCTCTGCACATCAGGGATTAAAAGAAGGTCCACAATGCCAGAGAAATCTCATCACGTTTCTGGGATCAGTTTTCAGGTCACAGATTACCACTGCTGGTTCCTGGGTTTGCAATGCAGCTCTGCAAATGGATCGATTAAAAGTTAACAACAAAGACCGATTCCATTAAATATTCAGGAACATCTGAAATTAATTTGGCATGAGATCTCAGGCTTTTTTTTTTTTTTTTCCCATAAACACATTTAAATAATAGATTTGGGATCCAGTTATAGATTAAAAAAATAAAAAATGTTCTTTGCAGGATGGGAGAAGCTGGATGTGACTCCAAATATATATATTTATATATATGTGATAGCTCCATTTTTAGAAAGGGCCTCCAGAATCAAAAGCAGCCACACTGTACAAATGTCACAAACATCCTCCTGAGTATTTTAGCTACTAAAGCCAATCTTATATTTTCCCTTTAGAAGAGGCATTTTCCTGTTTAATTAAGAACAAAAGCAAAACTAAACTATATATGACTATTTGATACATTGCGGCTCTGTCTATAATGGTATTTTAATTGATGTCCAAAACTATTTCAAATTAATTTCTTTCCCACGGCTCTTCACGGAGCAGTGTTCCCTCAACGTGTTTAGACACAGCCATTTGGGTACACTAGGTGGCTAAAGTGTGTCAAAATCCAATTTCACTCTAATTTGGAGCTCTACATGCGATAAAAATGACAGTGGAGATGAGGGCATGTCAATAATGAGAGCATACTTAATTGTGAAGAGATGATCATGATATAATTTGGGGTTTTTTAAGGATACAAGACAAACTAAATTTATTTCTACTTAAGAAAACCTTTGATATTATGGAAATTAAACCAGCTGGGGTTTTGTTTTGGGTGTGGGGGGAGGTGAATAAATGCTTTTTAAAAAAAGCAAGATTTTAGTCTTTTCCTACAGCAAAATATTACTTGGAGATGCTGCACTGGAAAACCAAAAGTTCAAGATACCTGTTAGCATCTCAAAGCAGCCTCACACAGCATCTTCACTGGACAGACTGTAGAACACAGGAGGAAACCTATATTAGTAACTTTTCCCTTCTAGTATTAAAGTTAGCCCTGACATTTTAACTCTTCTGAGCTTCTTATGTACCACTTTAATTTTTTGATAACCCTCAGCTCTAGGGATTTTTTAACTGATTTCAATACACATCAATTCAGACAACAACGGGAATAAGAATATTTTGTGATGGAAGTACACCAACATCCCAGTCCTGCAAACACTTATGGCTAAAAAGAAAACCAACATCACAGTGCTATTATGCAAATATTTTACATGTGTAAGTATTTACAGTATTGACAGTTTAAGACCATGAAAGTATTAATAAGAAAAAAAGAAGACAACCTCCTCTAAAACTTAATAAAAGCATTGGCAGCACAAACACAATTTTTTTAACAAAGAAACGCAATGACTTTCAGACATTTAAGATCAACAGGGTAAAATAATTTCAAGGTTTATGACACTTATTGCAATTTAAGCTTAGAATATTATCTGAAATACTTACTGCCTTACCACCTCAAAACGAAACCCAAAATCCAAACAAGGAAAGGAAAACCCCAAACCCACTTCTACTCTGAGCACTCACTTTTTAATCTTTTGTGCACATCCCAACCTACTGATCAGGGACTTTCCTTTTCACTTAGGGAGAACTGACAATTTACTGATTCTGCCCATGGCAGCAAGTTTGGGAAATGGTACACAAATCACAGAAGATCCTCACTGGCCCAATGCTGGAATAGGAATGAGGAATTAATGAACTCTTGTGCTCAGTCTGTTGTGAAACCTTACACAATTTCTTCACCTGTTTTCCTGTCTGCTGCACCCACCCACCCCAAAATCCTGACCAGAATTCCACCCCCATCACTCAGTTTCACATTTGATAAGTGATGACTGAGCAATTTCTGTTATTGCACCATCCCCCCTGTTCTCTGTAGGTTGATCTCTGTGTTGACTGTTGGATTGGAAAAGATGGCTAATGGAACACCATCACCTGACACTGTATCAGGCTAAAAATGTGGCAATTATCAACTTTACCTGTCCATGTCTAGCTGATAAACTCCACACTTTTACATAAAAAAACCTGTTTTGCCTGTTTTCAAAGCTCTCCTGCTCCTCCATGAATGACTCAGGAGTAACAACAACAGAAAATGACAAAACTGAAATATATACAATATTTTTTCTTTTGATCTTCCACACTGAGAAGTATCTTCAACATTTTAGTTACAGTAAATTCAGAAACTAATCAGTGCAACAGAAACAAACCCTTACATTTATCTGAAATTGTGTAAAAGCATTTTTAAATTCTGAACTATATCTGCACAGCATTTAAAGGACAGCCAAGGGTACAAAGGGTAACCATTAGTATCAACACTTCTTCAGTGCTTATGCCTGAGGCATACTAATACCTCAGAACTTACATCATTATATACTCAATTCCCCATTCTAAATAACCCAAGACTCTCAAATATATTTATACTTTGTTTAATAACACTAAAGCTCCACAGATGAACATCAGATTCCACGTATAAAAGTAATATACGGGTGAGCAAACACAACAGTGTATATTACACTTATACAGAAAGTGTCAAGGCAGCTTCTGCAGCAGCAGCGAGTGCCAGAAACATTTGATGGCAGAGACACAGAAAGCCTTTACTGCCAATATATCACTCAAGAAAAGGCTTTCCCACTTGTCTGGCCTTTTCCCATGACTATCATTCATCACAGCGATCTGCGTTTACACACGGATTTGCTCCCACATACCCCATCTTCTGCTGGTGATCACGAAGTGACGTCATAATGCTGAATTTATCACATCACACTCACTTGCATTGCAACAGAGTTTGGTGAAAATCACAGAATTATGACCTCCCTGTGGGATCAAGCAAAAGAGAAAGGGGACGGGAAAGAATATGCCATTATTATACACAAAAAGTGCTGTCAGATGCACAAAAAATGATTTTTTTGAAGCGTAGGCTTGCTTTTCCGAGCACGCCTACTACTGAGTAGATGTTTGTCTAGTGACTAACGTGAAGGAGCCCCAAACACACGTGGTGTTTATTGACCAGGCTGCAAATACAATAAAATGCCATGTAGAGTGACTGGGCAAGGACATGTGGTCACAGACACCTTCTCTCTGGTGCACATTTAGGGAGACCCCTGTAATGTACACATGGCTTAAAGCAAGCCCTGCCTGGTTCCACGTGGCCACAAACATCTTGCTCACAGCAGAGAGAACCATGGCTTCCACATGCCAAAACTCCACCTTCAGCTCCCACTGAAGTCAGAGGGCATATCCTGGCTCAGAAAGAAATAGTCACAGGCCAGGAAAAAAGAAAGGTATCATAATTCAAGGATGGTAACAGTGCTTGGGCCACTACAGAACTTCAGTGCACTACTGCACATACACTTGGTATTTTTACTTCAACTGCCACTACTTGAACTACAGTCTTAGGAGAAAACCCAACACAGACAGGCTAAAGCAGGGAGGTGATCTGGGAGTAGCAAACAGCCTTTTTCCAAAGACACCGTGTTAAGGAGTTCTGTGTCATGACTCCTTTTCAGAAAGCCTATTTGAAGAAGGAGGCATGAGCAGCAAAACCTGCAGAAGCTCAATCTCAGAGCATTACATACCACACAAAAGCATTTTAGCAAGTCTGAATGGAGACACTGAACAGAAAAGCGACAGCAGCACTGCCTAGAAATCCTAACTAGCTACAGCTCACGATCCCAGCCAATGGCACCAGGTAACACAGCCCATGGGGACTTTTCCCCACAACTTTCTCCAGGTACTTTCACCAGTTGTCCAGGTTCATCTCTTCTTCCTAAGGTGTTATCACTACCCACAGATCAGGGCTTTGATGGGTCAGAAAAAGGTCAAAGGACTCCTGAGAAATACTGCAATTCAAAGGCAAGGCAACACAGTGGGATTTCCCAATTCCAGGTGCATTCTCTAAAGCCAGGGTTACCTATTCCCACCAGGTATTCCAGATCTCCATCCTTACGTGTTTGCACAGCTGTCCTAAAGTCCAGCAGTGCTATGTATCCATGCAAATTATTTCAGTGCCTCCCAAGACATCCTACCACTTATGCTTTCCTCCTGCTCATTCCTTGTGTCTCAGTAGATGTCTGTGTTTTCCTTCATTTAATAAATCAGACACTGACAAAAACCAAGAGTATATTCAGTATTTTTCTAATGCTGATTGAAGGCACAATAGTTTTTGCCCCTTTCTTCTTGAAAGCCCACTTGGAATCTACATGTACCCATCAACCTTTAAAGACAAAAAACCAATCCTGTACCATTTACTGAGATAATATAATCTCAGAGGATTTTTTAAAATAGACTGACAGAAGAATTTTAAGTACTGTTAAAGTAGAACTGTTCTCTTACTGAGGAAATTTAACATTTCTGCCAGGCAAACACAAGGCAACGGTGTATTCTGTAAGCCACGTGCTGCATGTTTTCCAAAACAGATGCTCATTCATGAGCGTGGTTTAAACAAAGAAGATAAGGTTACAGTAATCTCAAGATAAAAACGTAACAACTTCACTGTTTACTACTAAGTTCCAGCAATAACCAGAAGTGCCATGCACAAGCGGACTGGAAGACCAGGGACTTGCATCCAAGAGCTGGCTGTCCAAGAATACTGGTTTTCTGAGGAAAAAAGTCTGCCCTGATGGAAACTGCCTTTCATAGACAAGGCAGCACAGAGATTCAGGAACACCAAGCACAGCAAGGTGCTGCACACCTGCACAGGTGGACACTGCCCTGGATAAAGCCACCATCAGCACAGAAGAGTTCACAGCCCGGTCTGTCTCCCTGCCCATCCCTGGCACACACTGCTCCGAGCACACAAATCTCACAAAACTCTGTTCTAGGAAATGTTGGATGCAAGGTATTTTAATTTTCAGTGGCTGCATTTCCACAGAAGAGCTGTGGATGGCAACAAATTGCTCCTATTATGCAAATGAAACTGCACACTTGGAAATTGCCGATGTGGCTCTTCTGAAGATGCAGGAATTGCTAGTGTGGAAAGTTCAATTTAACAAGCCAAGTCCTCTCAAAACACTGAAACCACAAAACACAGGATCTCTCAAGCTAATTTCCCACTGTATTTGACTGCAGGTGTGGGGGTAACCATGAGATTCTCCATCAAATTATGATTCCTTTAAAAATAAGAAAATTGCTTTATGTAAATACTTGTGAGGTGCATGCACAAAAAGTTGTATCAATACTTCTGGCAATAATCAACAGAAAAACTGCATGACTGTACAAGAACCCGCTAAAGCAAGTTGTCTGTCGTGAAGGTTAAAATGTAGAGAAATCTATTTATACCATAAGATTTCTGTTTTACAGAATGAGCCATAGCAACTGGCATGATGGCACAGAGTCCTTGCCAAGAAAAAAATAAATAAATTAGGTATTTTGTTGAATGGCCAAGCTTCTGTCTCTACTCCTCTCTGAATTCCACAAACCAGGATTCAAAGGGAGCGTGCTGTGCTCATGAATGAAATACCTACAGACAGAACAGTCCCACACGTCCAACCACGCTCTGGCTGCAACAAAAGTCCTGTCACACCGCTGCACATTGTTCTGACCCTCCAAAGCTGGCCCAGCAGTCAGCAAGCTGCACTTAAAAACAACACCCGAGTAAAAGAGAGTTCCTGAAACCACCCGAGCTGCGGAGCTGGGGCTGCTCTGGCTCCCTGCACAAAGGCTGGATTCTTTGAAATCCCCATCCCGTGCCCGGCGTTACTGGACACACATCCCAATTCTTTGTCCGACTCAAGCCAAAGGGCCCACTCGTGTGCTCAAGGCCATTTAAAACTTAACAATCCATTTCACCCTAATAACGAACACGTTCAATTCTGTATTTTGCTCTTTTTAACGAAAACAAAGCGTTAGCTGAGGAGGACAATAGAAGTGTCCCCTTGATTTCAAAGCTTCAAACCAGCTCAGTGATGCACACTAACAATAACGCAAGGGATTTCCCCGCGGATTCCAATGTTTAAAGGAAGTATTTTAAGATACATGCACAGAGACTGCTGAACAGTCAGACAACTTGCTGGAAGAAAGAT
The DNA here is from genome assembly GCF_971803275.1 of Cyanistes caeruleus. Classification (NCBI taxonomy): domain Eukaryota; kingdom Metazoa; phylum Chordata; class Aves; order Passeriformes; family Paridae; genus Cyanistes; species Cyanistes caeruleus. Next base: position 3,076,043 of record NC_141718.1, on the reverse strand, counting down.
TCCCTCTTGAGTCACAGCGGCACTGCTCTTCATGCCATCCCAAATCCTCGGACCGACCATGCAGAGCACGGCGGCGACCGCTTTACTGTATTGTTTAAACACCTCATGTGGGTTCTTCTAACAAAAGCAGGGAAAAAAAGACAAAAGCGGGGAAATGCCAAAACGCGTTGAAGGCCTAACAAAAGGGACTTATTTCACACGGGGTACAAGCCTTAATTTAATGATTTAAGAAAGGTTCCAGGGGCAGTTTCGCGATCTCTCCCGGAGCGTCGGTGGGAGACGATCGCGCTCGGGTTTGCTGCGCTTTTACGCGCAAACCCCGGGAACTTGGGAGGTGAAACCAACACATAATCAGGCAAAGACAAAAAATAAACTCTCGGGAGCTTCACGGGGGTATTCTTAACGTGTTTTCTTTTTGTTCCAGAACACTTCTCCGAGCACTATTTCCACCCAGAAGAGCGGGCGGCGGAACCACCCCGGGCCCGCTCCTCGGGCCCTTTGTAGCGGCCGGCGGCGGGAGGCTCCCGGCCCGACCCCGCCGCCCGCCCATGCCCGAGGCGCCCGGCCCGGGACCCGCGGCGAGGGGCGGCGGGCCGGGGTCCGCGGGGAGCGGCGGGGGGCGGCGGGGAGGGGGCTCGGCCGCACAATGGAGCCGCCTCTCGCCCTCACACGCCGCCGCCGCCTTCATGTGACTCGCCGGAGCGAAATGGCTGCTGGGTGCCGCCGGCTCCCCGCCCCCCGCGGCCGCCGGCGAGCCCCGGACCCGCGCGGGACCGGCGCGGGGCGCGGGGGGACGCGGGCGCGGGGTCCCGGCGCGGCGCGGCCCGCTCACCATTTGCGCACTTTCTCGATGGCCGCCATCACCCGCTTGATATCATCCTTCGCCCGGCTCCGGGTCTCGGCCCGCACCGACCGGCCCGACATGCTGCTGGGGGGCGGCGGGCTCGGCGGGGGAACGCGGCGCTCGGCGCGGCCGGCGGCTCGGTCCGTGTGTCAGGGCGCCCGCCCGCACAATGCCGGGGCTGCGCGGGGCTCGGCACGGCTGCGCTCGGCGGCTCCGCTCGGCTCCGCCCGCCCGCCCGGCGGGGCCCGCGCTCCGCGCACGCGCGGGGCCGGCGGGAGGGGAGGGGCGGGCGCCGTGAGGGGACGGCGGGTGGCGGGAAGAGCGGCCGGGGCGTGAGGGAGGGGAGGGGGTCCGACCCCCGTGCGGTTCTCGGAGCTGCGGGGACGGCGCGGAACCGCGGGCACAGCGAGCCGCCCCCGGCGGGGACCTGCGGAGGAGGTGCCGGGCGGGAAGGAGCCCGTGCGGGGGAGAATCCGGAGGCGGCCCCCGGCCCCGTGCGCGCGGGGCTTCCAGAGTTCCTGTCGCTGGTTTTCCTCGAGTGTTCTCTGGAGCGAGCGCAAGACAACGTTCTTTTTCCCCACTTCCACCAAGCTCAGGCAGTAAGTTACCTTAGAACTAAACAGTTTATCCGATTTCAGCTCGCCTCAACTCTAAAGGGTCATCAAGAGCTGCACAGGCAGGGGATGGAATCACCTTCCCTTTAGGGAAAGACTGGCTGTGGCTCTTGGTGCTATAGTTCACTTGACAAGGTGATGACCTGTCAAGGGTTGGACTCGATGATCCCAGAGATCTTTTCCAACCAAATTGATTCTCGGTATTCTGTGATAAACCAAGGCATCATGAGCACTGTTGTATTTCACCACAAAGCAAAATCCCGTCCTAAAATCCAGGGCTTTTAAAAACGTCAAAGCACTTTACACAGAGATAATACCTATTTTTGTACAGGGCAGTGACAGGCAGCACCCATCCTACCCTTTCACCAGTTTCTGTGACAGACCTTGAACATGGGGACGGGTGATGAAGTCCCCTGTTTAACAGGAAGCATCAATCCATAATTAGCAGATTTTGATGATTTTTTTTTTTCTTGTGTTTGTAAAGTTTCTCAGCTGCTTTAAATAGTTCCAGTAATATCCATAGAACTGGGCTGCTTTTGAGCAGTGGAGGCTCAGCTCCAACAGAGATCCATGGAAGTACATGTGCATAAAGGGTAAATGAGTTACATGGGAGGTGATGCTCTGCAGGAAATTTGTCACAGACCTGCGAGCCCTGGTGTGGAACTGCTGGACTCCTTCATTAACTTCTCCCTAATGCACACCTTCCTGCTCCTGCTAATTGTACAATCACAGATGCACTGAGTACACAACAGCGATCTCTGTTTGCAAAAACATTGCTTCTGAAAAGAACGCTTCTTAAGGGCCTACATTATTATTCAAATTGATGCCGAGGATGATGTAAAGAAGGAAGCTGTTCAACAGCACTTCACTGATCTTTCCACAGCAACTTGTATCAGTCTCATTATGCTGTTTATACACACACACAGAGATGCCGTCCCATTGGTATTACACTGCTAATTGGAATTACTACTTTCAGAAAGAAAAAGTCAGTTTAAAGGCCAAAAGAGCGTGGTTTTGATGTGTACCACAGCATTTATTTCTTTACCGAGGTCCATTGGATTTATAATTACAAATCCATTCTAACCTGTCAAAGCATTTATCAACGTATTTAATCAATACAATACTCTTACACTGGTCTTTTGCTGTCAGGTTTCACAAATGAATACTGTCTTAACGTAATGAAAATAGACTGCATCTGGCATAAACCCACCTGAAATTACTTCTGGGAAGGTTCCAGCCAAGGATAGAGTATCCACCTGCTTCATTCTTTCCAGCCATTCCAGTGTTTCCCTATATAGGTGTGAAATTACAGGTTTGTGGCATGTGCCAAACTGGGGACTTGTTCTAGAGTTTGACTGAAATGCAACTATGTGACCTTTACTTTGCAATAAACACAAGCCATAAATTTTGCAGATATTTGAGGAGAGGATCCTGGAAAGTAGGAACAAACAGAAAAGCTAGTGGTAGCTATGATTCTGATCCTTTGTAGATCAAAGATTCTTCTTTTTCCTTCTGTTCCTTTTTTTCTGATTTAGCAATAGGTAAGCCAAGAATGTCTGCAACAAATATCTCTGCTGTGATTTCTGCTGGAATCTCTTCTTCAGTCAAAGCTTCTGCACCTGGAGAGCAGTAGCAATAACACAAGACACACAAAGGCAATGTCAAAATGGCTTTCCAGTAAAATTTATAAGCAGCAATAAGGGAACGAAATATTTTTAAAGATATATGAAGGGATCATGACAAAGTGATGATTTACTAGCTCGACACTTGATGTGTTTATATCAGGGATTAAACCTGTCAAATCTGTGTGTCTCACCTTGCAGCAGGTCCCTGCCTCAGAGGAGTCATAGGACAACTTTTACACTTGGTCGATTTGATGTGATTTAGGATCCTGAGAGATCCAGGGATTTCAAAGTTCCCTTCGGGAGCAGCACCTTTGCTGCATGGGGCTCATTGCCGGTGACCCTAAACAGATGCTGTTTCAAACTGGTGGGGACTGGGACATGAATTGTACAAAAATGCAGTTCCAATTACAATGGGCAATTAAATACAGCCGTTTGGCTCAAATCAATGCTATAATTTGCTGCTCCAGACTGGTGTGGACTGGGACATAAATTGCAGACAAATGCAGTCGTTACCAACAGCTCTGTTACAATGGGCACTGCAGCCTGGGTAAAACCAGCACTGGGATTTCCCTGTGTGTTTCTAATTTCAGTTCCAGCCAGCAGATAAACAGCAATGTAATCTTGTCAGGCCCCAGTTATAGTTCATTGTCCATTTATTTTTAGATACACCCATGCAATTGCTGCGTGGATAAAGGACAGTCTGTAGCTCTGTGACTATTTTTGCAATCCCATCTGAGCAGTTTTGAGAGCTCTCGGCCTAACAGGGTAAATGGGTTTGAAATTTAAATTATTCCTTTTGGGAATTGAAACAATCCTGCTTCTGTTCTGTGTGGAATGCTAATCCTGTACCTGTGGCATCGCAGGTGTCCAGTTCAGATCCTCCTTCCCTGGATCTCCTGCCCAGCAGGATGGTCAGACACTCAGCCAGCTCGTCCTCTGTCATCTGCTCCCCTGTATAAAACAGAGCACCACCAGTCTGTGGGTTATGGGGTTGAGAGCACAAAACCTCAAAAGAAACTCAAATTAAACTGAGCAGGATGGTTCAAAAGAGCATCTGGCTTCTCTGAGATAGAGACATATACAGTGACAACTGAAACACATTATATTAACGCAGGAAAATGTTGATTCTAAGGAAAACTGCTCTCCCTTATAGCATTTTGGGGGAAAAATGTCAATCAAAGGGAGAAATTCTGATGCAGGCAGCTCTTTAAGCAACATTGCAGTAGCAGGGGCTCGAGCTTCTATTCCCACTGGAGAATTCCTGGCACAGACCACAGTCCATGAAGCCGTTTTCATGCAGAGGAAGAGAAAGGTGGAGAAAAGTCCTGATTTAGTATCTTCAAATAACATGGACATAGCACTTGTTCCCAGTTAGTGGTTGGCTCATGCCCTGGAGCATGAGGTTATAGATCTGTTATGAAACTGTTCTATCTGATGTACCTATTTATGGATGTTCACACCATCTGTATAAATAGCTAACCTTTCTCACACTAGTTGAATCTGTGGTTTCCAAGGATCCTTGTGGCAAGGAGTCTTGCCAAGTGATGTACTGAGTAAACCAGCATTTCTCTTTACCTTTTTTAAAGCTCAGCTGCATTTTTACACCAGAAGACAATAGAAGTTTGTTATTAGCACTCTATGGCACTGGCCACAGGCATATTAACACCCACATTTGTGGTGCTCTCCCTGATTCAGCTCCATTAAATCATCCCATCTTTTCAGTCTTTCGCACAGATTCAGCCCTGGACCAATTTCATCTCTCCTTTCTTGCCTTTTATCAGTTTTATATTACTTTTCCAGAGCCTGTGTGACTCTAACAAGGAATAGCAATTCAGATAAGGGCACACTGGGAAAAGGATACATTTTGCCAAGATCCATACTTATCATTTAACAGCTGCGATACCTCAGGCCAGCAGAGATTTCCAGAGCAGTAAAAGAAGCACAGCTGGGACAAGACATGTGATTATTCAATTTAAAATCTTAAGGCAGGTGGCTCCTCACGCCTGCCCTGGTTACCACGTTATCATTCCAGAATAATTTCTTGCTGCAGGGAAAACGTTCTGAAATTGCAGGCAGAACTAGCAAGCATAGAACTTATATTAGAAACAAAATAACTCACCTCTGCTCTGAAGCAAGAACAGGAAGTCTCCTCTGTCAATAACTTTGTCTCCCTTCTTGTTATCATAACCAAGAACCTGAAATGCTCGTTGTATGGTTTTCATTGGCAAGCCAAATGCAGGTCGATGATTTATATAAAGTTTGATAAAATCCCCTAAATTGATTTTTGTAACTTCTTCTCCGGTATCCGCATACTTGCTGAATTTTACTTCATTTATCATTTCTTCAATCTAAAGATCAAGACAAGGCAGATTGTTACATAGTTTTATTTTGAAGAGCATTGGGCCAGTTTCCAATCCATGAACACCAATGTCCCTGAACCATGCATGTGTTGGTGCCACGGGTGCCATGACCGCTTCCAGGAGGAAGCGTTGGGAATGGCCAACAGTTACACACCTGCTGACATGACAATAACAAGTAAAGATGTGTGTAACACACACACACACACACACACACACGCACACACACACACACACACACACTCATTTTGGATTTCCTCTCTTGTGACAGGCACTCGATGACCCTGCAGCTGTTACCGGCACCTTGGGCACAGCTGTGTCTCCCCACTCTGAGACAGTGGGGGCAGGCAAACCACAAACCAGGAAACACACCATCCTTGCTCTGGAAGCACACACACAAGGGTCCCAAGAGAACCAGGCTGCACATCCTGACTGGATAAGAAACCTTATCTTCCCCTGCTCTTCCTCGTGTCTAGGGCGGTTCAAGCAGTGCAGAAGCCAAATCCGAAATGGGGCTGACACCCTGCGCTGCCGGATCCCTCACTCTCCTCTCAGACAAACAGGCAAGCACTGGCTGTGCTGGATACCAGTGGTTTTCCTGAAGTCTGGTGCTGTGAGTCAGCCCAGTTGGCAGCTGTGCAGATGTGTGTCCAAAAGGCAGCATCTGCTCCATGCCTTCATTGTACTTGCAGCCCCTTCAGAGATACACGGGCAGCAGAGAGACGCCGGGAGAGTTCCCGGTGCCAACACGTACCAGGCCTGCTGCTCCCCGGGAAGGGAAGCTGATGCAAGATCTCCCCAGGGAGGACTTTGCATTCAGCCTTGGGTCTTTGTCCTTGTGTCACAAGTTTTTCCACTGAATGAAGCCCAGGGAAGAGGGAAATCTAAGCCTTATATTTTTCCTGTAGCGAATGTCACGCCAAGCAGGAACAGTCATTTTCACTCGGCTCTGGCTGATCTGGGATTAGGTTTTATATCAACCCCACTGAACTACAAAAGAAAAACACCAATTCCCAAAAGCTTTGCTAGTCAGCCCAAGCTGCCTTTTCTCCCTCCTGCTTTTCTTTTATTAAAACACTCTAGAGAGAGATGAACCTTCTCTTTGGATTTATTACTGATTGTAGGTTGCCTGGTTTCACAACAGCTCAGCACCTCTGTTTCCATGCCTGAAAAGCTGTTTATATTTTAATTTGGGGAAGTGTAGGGCATTATCAGTTATTTTTCCAAAGACATTTCCCAAGGGAGTATGTGCTCTGTGTCCCCAAGAGGCAAAAATGTAATAACCCAAGGAAAAGAGCTAACACAGTATGAAGAGATAACACCTCGACTTGACACTAGCGTGAAGCAGCCCCAGCTCAGGCAAACATTTGCTGGTTGTGGGGACTCCAAATTGAATCACTTTGGCAGCAGCTGTGGCAAAGGTGCTGCTTCCCATCTGGTGGCTCTCCTGGCAGAGCATCCCTGGGCAGATGGGGTGGCACAGACTCACAGCAGTGCCTCAGCAGCCTGTGGGTTGCTGTGCCATGGCAGAGATGAACACAATCTCCCCTGCAGAAAGGCTGAGGGAGTGCAGTGATGCACCTCTTCCCTTGGGAGAGCCTTTCCTGCGGCGACGGGCTGGAGCTGGTGCTCAGAGGCTGTTATTCAAATCTCCTTGCTTCAGATTCAGTCATGCCAGGTGACACATTACAAATGAGGTTTGTATACAGTACAAACAGGAGAAACAGCAACACAAAGGGGAAGAAGCAGCACCCTTATTAAATCAGTTCTCTCTGCTGTAAAATCTTGACCCTGAGGTTGCCTTGTTGAACAGCTCTGAGCTGTCAGACTCTAGGTTTGTTCAGCCTTCCTCTGCAGTTTCCCAACTTGCTAGCAAGGAAACTTTTTTGGGAATTTTCTGCCAGATTCTGACCACTGTATTGATGCAGACCAGATAAAAATACATTGAAAGCCAATAAGTATATCCCAGAGCCATCCAGCATGGCAATGGTCAGAATCTGGCCCTTAGAACACTTGGGAAGTGCAATCAGTCTTGTTCTTTCTTTTTTTAATAACAACAATAAAAACAGCTGACCAACCTCTTCCTCTGATGGATAAAATCCTATTGCTCTCATTACAGAAGGAATTTCCTCCAAGGGAATATGTGTTGACACCTGTCTTTTCTCCAGTGTTTCGATACCTTGGTTGCACAGCTGTACGTAGTAAAAATAGTCCTCCAGTTCCTGCCAGGCATTCAAATAAACACCACAAATTTCAGTTACCAACAGGCACGGAAGATAAGGCTCCTTTTAGGGTTTAGTAACAGCCATATCAATGGGATTGCTGTTAAAGGCGAGCTGGACAAAACATAAAGAAATATCAGGCCTGTATAAATTAAACTCCAACCAGATGTGGCCAGACAGTGTTCAGAGTGAGCATAATTACCCTGAAGAATTTGCCTTCTCTGCCGCCATCCAGGAGGTTGTAGAATGGGATCAAGTCCTCCCCACCCAGGAAAGAAGCAGCATCCAAGGCACTGGCAAAAGTGGAGGAAAGAAGGTACAGGAAGGATTCATGTGAGGAGAGCTTTCACAGTTCCCTTTCTAGTCATTGTTCACAGATACTTTGAGTAAATAAAATCCCTGGGCCTCAGAATTCAGGAAAGGAAAGCACTGCCTTGAACCTTGCGCTATTTTATCATCAGCTGCACTTCTACAGCATATTTCATACCCAGGTTTTACATACAATAGCACAGTGTGGGAATTAATTATTACTGAATGGTCCTCTTGTTTAGTGGAATGAGTACAGGGCTGGGAGCCAGGAGCTTTTCCATGGACTTGAACTTGGTGTCTGGCATTTGGCTTTTCTGCTTCCTTATAGAGACATTGAGGGAGATGAATTAGCTAGATCAGCATTTTGAACATGCAGAGAAGGCTGGGGCTTGGTGTTTGCAATAAACCACACAACTCCCTGTTCCTTGATCCAACACATTTTTCCCCAATAACTCAGTGCAATCCATTACCCGACTTCCTTTGCCGTGGCGGGCGACGGAGTCGCAGGTGCAGTTTGCATTAAACTGAAAGCGCCGGAGTAGCCACCTCTTTGTTTCAATTTCATAGGCAGTTGGAGCCAAAAGAATCCCTTTGGCTTGTGCAGATGTAAAAAGAAACCAAGCCTGGAAGTGCAATCATGGCATAGCACTGCCACATAATACCCCACGCCTGGCAGCCAGGCTGCAGCTTTCACACACCTCTGTAGTGCTGCTTCCGTGGGTTTTTTTGCAAGCTTCATGCTTTTTTCATAATTAAGTTATTTGGGTATTAAACACAGTGGAGATTCACAAGATGCCAGAAGCAGCAATAAAATGATAATTAGCTCATCAAAAACTTTGCTCCAAAAACAAATTACATAGAAATTCAATGTTGCCTGGACTCTGGCCAACCATTATAAAGAAGGATCATTTATATTCTATTGCCTTCCTTAAAATGTCGCTTATCCTGACCCCCGACTGTTTAAGCCACACAAAGTGGAAAAGAAAATAAATAAATCCATTGCTTTCCCACCCAGGTTTCCTTTGTTCTGGCACATGAAGGTGAGCTGGCTTGGCACTCCTTGGGCTTTCCTCAGAGTGAATGGTACCTGCAAAATGCGTTCCTTGCAGGACCAGCATGTGTCTTAACCACAAAGCCTTGGTCCTAGGAAGGCGAGGGGCAGTAGTGTTTCCCAGGTGCACGCCAAATGGCAAACATGGGAGCAAGGGCTAAAAGCCAGTTCCCATGGAGTTATTTCCCAGAAACCAGGAGACACAGTGCTCTGTCCTAGGAGGGTGTTGGGCAGGATTTGAAAAAAAAACCACCTTGAAACAGCACAGGCTGAGGGAGATCATGCCACACTATCCTAACTCTGCCATGGACTAAGCTCCCTTTCCAGTTCCTGAAGTGTGAAGGAGTTCCATGGTGGCCTGGCAGTTTTCATGCCATTCACAGCGGCCTTGCTCTGTTTCCATGTACAAATGTATCTATTGGGCACCTACAGCTGTGAGGGAAGAGCCTGTGCCCCAAACATGTATTGCATTGAGCAGCTTTGGTCCTTGACATGCCAAGAAATGAAAACATCTATCCTGCCTTTGCTGTGTTACCCTCTTGTCATGTGGGAGCACGTCTGGCACCACTGCCCAAGGGATCTGGCATAGGGAAACCTGCAGAGATGGCGTAAGAAACCTGGCAGGATTCATCACTGATGCTCTGAGCCAGAGCCTGGAGATCCTCCTCTGTTAAAGCAGCCTCCACTCTTCAACCACCCCATTTACTGCAGGCCTTTTTTTTCACATAAGCAAAGCTTTATAGGATTAAGGTGGCTTGTCCTAAATACAGTCCTCAAACACAGGGGATTTCCCAGCAATTTCCTATCCCATTTGGAGAGCAGACACTTTTGTATCAGCAGCTGCCCTCTGTGTTCTTCCTGCAGCCAGAACTGCTCCTCTGGTCCCTGCCTAACCCTGACAATCTCCCATCACACTGGCCAGGCCCTCACAAAGATCACAAAATCCTCTGCCCAACTTCTTACCATGTGGGCACCATTTCCCATGCTGGAGTATTGTTTAGGCACTATGGCCACCCCTGTGAGGTTTGCTGGCTTAATCCCTCTTACATCACAGAGAGGAGAACGAAACCCCACAAAAATATGTCCCTCCTGCTTGAGCTGCCACCCCACCCAATGGGTCAACCAAGCAGCCATGGAAAGCAGTAACAAGATTCCCTTTCCTGCCATAACTCACTGTAGGTTGACTTTCCATTTCATAAAAGTGCGCTCCTTCCCCCCAGCTGTAAAGATGTAACGCCCATCATGGGAGATGGCAAAGTCAGAGGCACCATCTGGGTGGCAAATGTAGGCTGAGGATTTGTGGGGGTTGCCATCGACAGGCAGCATCTGCAAGCCCACCTGTAAGAGAAAAGGAGTCTGGCAGGGCTGGGGGTCCCACTGGTGCCACATTCTCTTCCCCAGGAGCTTGCTCAGCTCTCAGGCAGGACCAGCCTACACGTGGTTTCATCTCCAGTGAAATTCCCAAGGGACCAGCAGCTCTGCAGGTGGGGCTCCATACCTTGTCCTTTGTAATGTACACCAGGTAGTGTTGCTGGGGGTCTGCAGAGCTTGTCCTAGGGAGGATTTGTATCTTCTCCAAGGGGGAGCCATAGGTTGGTCCCAAAAGGGTCTTTCTAAAGGCAAACAATGTATTTATCCACGCTAGGCCACCCAAAACATTTTTCCCCTCTGAACAGCTGTTGTGTGGAAGGATGGGTAGATATGGGAGGTGTGCAGAGGCTTTGTGCTACTTGCTGAGAGAACAGGATAGGACAGGCTAGAAGGGACTACACTGAGGCTCAGAAATTAATTTAGTGCTCAGGAATTACTATGCTGTGCTCATGTGGACTGTGGTCTCTTTATCTGATGTCTAACTGCTACATCTCAAATCCAACATACTGAGCAGACCAAGGTCTGCCTGCAGCCACAACCTCGCTAAATGATACATTAGTGAACAGTAGAGTGGGCACAGGAATGGAGTGAACTGAGGGCTCTAGGGCCACCAAGAACCAGTGTGGTGGGTCTTTAGACCAAGGAGAACACAGGGTCAGGAGAAGGCTCCCAGACAGTGGCAGGCCTGAATCAATCCTCTACCTGCACATTTTGGTCGTTGTGTTGTAGAGCTTCATTTTGTAGCAGTTGTTGGCAGTGAGGAAGAAGGACTCAGTGCTGAGCTGTGGATACCAGGTCAAGCACAGGGGCACTGCAGCCTGCTCCAGCCTGTCCCTGTGTGTGACCACCAAGTGGTCCTTGATGCTGCTGTTCAGGTCATATTCAACCTGGAGGGAAGACAAGGAAACACAGCAGCTCCCCTGTGGTCTGCCCTGCACCCTTGACCTTGTGGATTCACTAGATTTGCACCTCTGGGAGAAGCCACAATAGGAGAGCCTCAGCACCAAGACCAGGCTGAGAAACAACCCCCAGCAATGGAGCTGGTGTAGAGAGCCATGGAACCAGATATGGAGTCTCCTTTGATGGCCTTGTTCAGCCCCTTTAACCACAAATCTTCGCTGTCCTTTAAACTTTTGAATCAACGCACCAGCTGCTGGTCCTCCCCGAGGCTCAGGAGCCTGGGCTCGTTGCTGTCTGAGTGGACTCCAAAGAGGATGCTCCGGATGGGTTTGTAGTGGGAACACAGCCCTGCCAGGTGTTCCCAGCATCTGCTCCCATTCTGCAGGACTCTCTTGTAAACAGTCACTGAATAATTCTCATCCTGCAACAACAGCACAAAGGTCAACGAGGGCAATCTTTATACAGTTGCTAAAACTTCTGAGCCAAACTGCTTCAAGGCTGCCTCCCTCAATACTTCTACACCGAGACATGGAATTGAGGGAGCATCCCCCTCCAAGAGCACCAGCCACGAGGAAATCCCTGCTCCAGCCCCTTCTTTAGATGGATGGAGAGCTAAGACTTGTCGCTAAAGTTAGGAACGGGGCAGCGTTAGCAGCGGGTCTGAGGAGCCGCTGTGACTGGTGACGTTTTTACAGAGTGACTCTTCAAGCCAAGAAAAGCATTTCGGAGTCAGGAAGCCCCAGGGGAGGAACAGCCCTCTGCCCTGCTCGCTCTGTGCCTCGCAGGATAGCCAGCAAATCCCAGTCCCTCCCAAAGCTGCCCCTGGGAGCAGCGCATGTAAATCACCGAGCGGAAAAAACAAGCTTACAGCAGTTGCGAGGTACTTGGAATCGTGAGAGAAGCTGATGTGAGTCACGGGACCTTGTGAAAACTGGAATTCCTCGCAGATGGACTGAAGGGAAATTGCATCAAGGATGTGAACGCTTCCATCAGTAAAACCAGCAGCCAGAAAATGACCTGGAAAGCAGACCAGAAACCTCTCACAACACCATCACCTCCCAGGAAGGCCAATGCTTGGCACGTGGGGATGTCACAGGGCTGGGATACCTTCAGGATCATAGGATAAGCACTGGATGCCAGCCTCAGTGAATATCCTGCTAACGAGGTACTGGGTCTGCTTGTATTCCCACACCTTCAGCAGCCCACAGTGACTCCCCACAGCCACGAGTGGCTCCTGTGGGTGGCAGGCAATGGCATTCACAGCTTTCTTTGCCTCTTTCATGATTGTTTCAAAGTTTGTGCTGTCTGTTGCAACATGGAACATGGTTGCATCAGAGGTTGAAAGGATAAAGTTCCTGTTTAGCGTGAGAGAAACAGAATTCGATGAATCAGACCAACTGGCTCATGTCCCTCCAAGCTATATTACACATCAGTCTGTTTTTGGCAAGTCAGTTGGACAATCACTTCTATTTTGTGATACACAGCATGCAAACGCTCCTTGACCTGGAAGGCACTTTGTATTCATGACCTGGGAAATGGCCATGGGAAGACACTGGAGCCAGTTCCATTTTCTACTTGGCTGGGCAGGCCAGAAGATAAATGACATCTGGGGGGGCTCCTGCCATTTTCAAGTCACTGGTGTTTGAGATGGACAAATGGGCAATTTGAGATACTCTGGGTTTTTCAGGTGTCTCCACACCTCTGTTGTCAGTGGCTCCATGTTGACGGTGCTGCCGTGGCCAAGGTCAGAGGACAGTTTCAGTCCCTGTTTGCTCGCTGGGCCATGCTGACCAGCACAGCAGAGAGGTTTCACGGTGTGACTGGTGATGTGTGAAGCAGACAGCTGGATAATTATTCATGTTACAGCACAAACATGTACAGTTTTTGTCTGCCTGACTAAGAGTTTGGACTCAGTAAAAGGGACAAGAGAGGACCACACAGAAATCCCAGACTGGTTTGAGTAGGAAGGGACCTTAAGATCATTCTGTTTCAACACTTTTCACTAGGTCTGGTTACTCTAAGCCCCATCCAACCTGGCCTTGAACAATTCCAGACATGGAACAACCACAGCTTTTCTGGGCAGCCTGTGCCAGGATGTCACCATCCTCACAGTGAGGAATTTCTGCCTATATCCCATCTAACCCTGGCCTTTGCCAATTTTAAGCCGTTCTCCCCTTGTCCTATCACTCCATACCCTTTTCCAAAGTCTCTCTCCAGCTGTTTTGGAGCCCTTGAGGCACTGGAAGGTACTATAAGGTCTCCTTGGAGCCTTTTCCAGGCTGAGTCTAGGAGCTGCACAGACAGACAAGTGGGGAAGCACAACCTCTTTGCCAGCTGTTCCATCACAGGCACCAGTTTATGCACATCTGGCCCAGGCACTGCTGGACTCTGCACCCCTTGCTTGCCTTAGCTGGGCTCTCCAGCCATTCCTAAACCCACCTGCCTCTGGGATGAGCTCAGGCCTTCCCCTTTGGTTTTCTGCCTTTTGTGCTGCCCAGAGCGGCTGCAGCAACCCAGAAAGAGGGATGAGACCAAGAGGGAAACCAAACCAAACCCAGGACACTGCCCCGGGCTGGAGAGGAATCTGTCCCACATGTCTCTTTGGAAAACACCCATGGCTAAGAACAGACATTGCCAGGAAAGCCTTAACAGGAGTGACAGACATGGTTTGCAGGCTGGATGGAGCCACACAACAGCTTCATCTGGCCTGCAGACACCCTATAAATCCTCAGGCACAGCCACGTCACACAGAGGGACAGAGAGGGGCTGGTGATCACTCGGTGTGGTACAACCCTGCGCTGGTGCCACGGCCCCAATTAGTTTGCCAAGCCATGATGAAATCCAACTGGATATAGCCATCCCTGGGAGGGGTTTAAGGGAGGATTAAGGGGCCCAGTCAGAGCTGGAGGCTCAGCATTAGCACTGCCTGGTGTGCCAGGTACGTGACAGAGAAGCTGATCATCACCATGCCTGCACTAACGCCGTGTCTGTGCCAAGGCATCACCTCGAGCTCAGTCTGGGATGTGCTGGAGCCCACCCACACTCCCTCCCTGTCCTGCCTCCCTCTCCTGCCCAGGAGCCTGGGCACAGGGTTGAATCCTCCTCCAGACCAGGCAGAAGCTCATGGAGCAGCTTTCACTGACCACCTCCCCAGCTTTCAGCTGCGAAGCAAACACAGGAGAAGACCTGGGTTTGTAAAGAGACACTCACCTGGTGAGAAAGGGCTGGCTGCTGCCTGCAAGGGCACTGGGGGGATCACGAAGGATTGTGGAGAAGGAGATGGACTGGATGGGACCCACTTTGTCATGGCTGTAGATGGTGAGGAGCCACAGCTGCCCATCATAGAACTTAACCTGCCCTTTCACATCACCTGTGACTATACAGCTGCAGGGAAGGGAAAGATTAACCAACACACTGACAATTCCCAAATATTTCTTGGAGAGTATCCTTGGGTGGAAGCAAATCTCTTCCCCATTTCTCTGCACAAGCACGCGAGCAGAGCCCTGCCCAGATGTGCAGGGGAAAGCCAGGGCTGTGCAGAAACCAGCTGCTGAGCTGTGACCCTGACGTGTCCCTGCTGTGTCCCCAAGGCTGTCGCGGCGTTTGGTGGCTGTCTGCTCCCTCTGCTGGTAGGAGCCGGGAGGCTGAGCCACTCAGCTGCCCCAGCAGAGCTGGCTGGCATCGCATCACCATGACTCTTCAACTTCATTTCCACCCCCAGGCAAATCCATTGCTGGAAAATTACTCAAAACCAGCAGCACTTTCCTGCATGAGTGACCATACTGCCGAGTGACTTAGAACTCCAACATTATCTCTGCCACTGCTACAGCTGAAGTACCTGAGGACTGTACCTACAGCTACTGAAAAGGGCTGTCCTGTTACCTCTCCAGCACTTTGAGCACGGTAAGACTCTCCTTCTGCATTGACACCACTTTGGTGGCTGTTATTCCGTGGGGTTTGGCCGGCAGTTCCTCGGGGAGAGTGCGGGGATTGTCCATGTCCCACACCACCAGCTTCCCGGCCGAGGTGCCCGTCAGAACTTGGGTGTTGTTAAAATGGAAAACTGACTGGCTGAACTGTCCCACCAGGCACTTGAAGGTCTGTGGAGACAGCAGCCAGACTGTGTTTTTATCCCAGAGCTGGCTCTGCCCTCCTCAAGCAGAGAGGTTTCTGCTTGGTCCTCATGACATTCCCTTCCTGACCCATGGCAAGACAAGAGATGAGAGCCCCAGGAGAAAATGCAGTGGGGCACCTTGGAGAGAGCCCTGCTTGAGCTCAGCTTGGGCAAACGTGGCTTGTCCCTGTCCGAGTGGGACAGGCTGGGGCTATGGTCACTGTTTTTCCTTAAGGGGATGGGGATGGACAGTGCTGCTGCCAGCAGGAAAGCCAAGAGGGTGACATGCTGTGGTCCCTCCCTGCTGTGCTCACCTGGTTGCTCAGGAATGGTGCCCCATACTGCAAACCAGAATCATCCTGGGGAAAGAAGATAAAACATCCAGGAGAGGGATTTTGGAACTGAGCTCTGCAGTGCCACCATGTCCCTTCCCCACCATCTGGACACTGGCCCTACACTTTGGTGACCAAAGCAGGGCTCCTGGGGCAGAAAGGCTCCAAAGTCTTCCAGAGAGCTCAAAACATCCTCTCCTTCCAGCTGCTTCTTTCTAAAAGCTGCTGAATGGCACAAGGTCCATGGGAAAGCAGGAGTGGGAGAGATGAAGAGTATCCCTGCCACACCTGGGTCTGACCACTGTGGGAGTGGAAGGAGTCCAGACCACTTTTGGATCTTGTAAGGGCAGGGAGCAGGGAAGGGACAGATCTGCAGAGTGTGACCCCAGCTGTGGACAGACACCTGGCCCCTGAGCCCCCCCTGCCCCCTCCTTTCTGGCACCAGAAACACAACTTCCCATGTCTCTACTTACCCACAGGTAAAATATCATCTGGGTTTTGCTGTTACTGACAAACTCATGGGGATTCTGAGGGTTAAAAATGACATAATCCTGAAATTCAAAGAGTTGCATTAGCACCAAGCTGAGCAATGCTTTCTGTTTATTCTTCCATCCAAAACCTCTGCTTTAATCCAAAACCACCTCACCAGCTGCACAGAACTGAAAACAGAGGACACCCCATGCCTGTCAGGTACCAGAGGAATAGGTATGACCCCTTGGGATGCTCTGCTGCATCAGGGTGCCCCAGGGATGTGGTGTGATCCTGCCTCCCATCCCCAGCAGCCCTGTGCTGGATGGGGGCAAGGGGGTACAGAGAGGTGAGGATGGGGCTGCCCAGTCCAGTCCCCCCTGTGCCCCCCTTGGCCATGGTCACTCACCTGATTCCCAAACTCAGGCTTCAGCTCCATGCTGCATATGGCTTTCTCTGTGGGCAAAGTCCATTTCCAAACACAAACTTTCTGGAAGAGAAGGGAAGAAAAATCCAAGGAACATTTGTGGCTTTCTGAGAGGTTGGGGTAGCCAGGTAAATCCCATTCCCCAGCCACTGCAGGGGCTGGTGTGGCCTAAAAGACTGGAGCAGGGTAAAACCCAGCACAGCCTGGCAGAAAAAGCTTAATTTCAGGAAATACTGCTAGAAATTGCTTAGATTAAAGTGATTAAGTCAGAAGCTTTTATCCCAAATTAAGACCCATTTTTTTTCAACTCTGCAGCATTCATTTTAATGAAACCCAGGTCTGTCTTCTTAATAGCTCAGCAAAAACAAGGCATCATTCTGCAAACATGCTCTCCCTCTCTCCTGCTCTCCCCATCTGAAATCCCACCTTCCCTGTGCTGCACTGCAAAAAACTTCCAGGTGCCCATCCTGCAAAGCTGTCAAAGAGGAGATATTCTCTTCACCTGCACAGCAGCAGCACTGATGGTCACCAAATACTTGGCGTCCTGGGAAATGGCAATGGCACAGACGCCGTCCTCGGAATGGCTCTCGAAGATGGTGCGCACAGGTACCCTACGGAGCAGAGATCCCATGGGTGCTCCTGGCTGCACAGGAGGTTCAAGGTGGTCACTTGGCACAGTCTGTGCCACAACCCACCCACCCTGGTCTGTGTGGAAGAAGGCATGGAGGGAGGGAGGCTGCAAACACTGGTGCTGCCACAGGCTGGTGTTCAGTGTCCCCTCCATCCCTTCCTCCCAAGTAAATGGTACTGGGGAACAACTCACCAGGAATCTTTGTGGATCCTACAGCATGGAGATGTGATGTGCTTAGTCTGGGGGAGCTCAGCCCCATCTCAGTGTCCCGTGGGTGTGGGTGATACAAGGATGATGAAGGACTTAGTTTGGTTTTGGTTCCTTTGCTGCTTTTTAGTCTGTCCATGTGTACTCCCATTTTACTCTCAGCTGAGACTAGAGTCGGTCCTGAGTGATTTACTGGACACAGGGGATTTCCAAAAGAGGAGGTTCCTGGGAGCTTACCCAGAGTAGGAGTCCCACACAATGATCAGAGCATCTGGCCCTCGGTCAGCAGTCGCAACCCAGCGCTTGTCTTCACTCACACACAGGCAGGAGATGACATTTGTGTGGCCCTGGGGGAGGGAAGCAGCAAAGTGCCTTGGAGGCTGCAAACCTGGGGCTGTTTTGTTCCGACCTTTTGTATGGGCTGCTCCTGGGTTTGGTTATAGGTGATCCCTGAACACAGGGCACCAGAAAGAGAGATGGAGGGAGGAGGTTCAGGAGGAGGAGGAGGAAGGAGGTGCTTGGCTGTGTGCCAGACCTGCAGGTGGAACTGCTTGTTCCGCAGGATATCGTGGATGACCACTGTGTGGGAGGAGACGTACAGGAGCACCCGGTCCTCCCCGTCCATCAGGCTGTGCACAGCCAGGCTGCTGTTGTAGCCAAACACCCAGGACAGGTCCTGCAGGGAAGAGGCAGCTCTTAGCTCTCAGCAGCCAGGACAAAAAAGGCACACAAGGTCTGTGGGGTGATGGAAGAGAGCAGGGCAGGAGTGCTGGGTGGACCATCTCAGTGGCACTGTGCCCATTGGTACTCACAAGGGGGTGAAGGCTCCTGTCCCTTTTCTTCCCAAACAGCATCCCCGGCATGGCTCCCCACACCAAGCTGGCAGAGCCTTTGTGCTGTGTGTGCTTCTCCCTGTAGCCTGAGAGAGGGCTGGAGATCATTCCCTTGGACTCAGACACTGCTTGGGGTGGTTCAGGGCGTCCAGCACCCTCCAGACATGATGTCCCAGCACTGCCTTTCCCCAGGGTGCTCTGGCTCCCAGCCCAGGTGCTGGGCAGGGTGTCTGAGATCCCCAGACCTAAAGGAGATGACTGGGGACACAACGGTGACTCTTCGGTACCCTCTGGTGCTCCTTTCTTCTCCCCGGAAGCAGCAAGGGGATCCTTGAAAAGGAAGAGAGATTTTGGTGAATGCTGACTCCTGGGCTGGTATGAATGGGGCCCTGGAATGAACCCCAGCATGTCTCAGGTCCCGGGGGCTCTGTTTCCAATAGGATCTGCCCCAGACCCTGTCTCAAACAGGACTTTCCATGGCGCTGCCCTCACCTCCTCAGGCTGCACATCCATCTCCTGAGCTGTCTGTCTGTCCTGGGACATCTCCCCGGGCTCACTGCTTGGTGCTGCTCTTCCCTCAGGGGGTTACTCCAGTGTAAATTCGCATGGACCATCCATCCACACCTTCACCCTCCTCTGAGGAAGCTGGGGTGTGGAGATCCTCTGAAACACTTCCCCACACACACTCTCCTAGGTTTGGCTGCACAACAACCTGGAATTTGGCACAGCAGGAGGAAAGGGCACCTGTGAAGCTGGGAAATGGGTCCCAGAGCCTCTTCTCAGCTCCAGTAACATTCCCACACTGAGCACAAACAAGCCCAGTGCAGCGGTAATTCCAGCTGAGCTCCCCCCGGTCTGCCCGCACACCGCACCCGGCGTGGAAATTTCTCTTTTGGATGGGGTTTTGTCTCAGCCCCTGTGAGCACAGAGCTGCTCCTGGTGGCAGCTGCTTCATCTCCGCCTTCAAGGGTCTGGACTTGAGCCAAGACCGAAACCCTGTGCACAGAAAACTTTCGCGGGAGGGGAAAGAGGCCCTGGGAAAAGCCTTCTCCGGGCCCCGGCAGGAGGGACGGGAGCTCGGGAGCGGCCGCGGTCACCGGGTCTCACCGGGCTCACACGGAGCCGTTCCCAAAACCCCTCCGAGCTTCGGTGCCTCCTGCTGTTCCGAGGGACCCCCCCGGAGACCCTCCCGAGGACCCCCCCGCTCACCGACACAGCGATCCCCGCGTCTCTCTGCCTCTGCGACCGCCGTTCCCAGGCAACGGCTGCACCGGCAGCGCCACCGGCTGCACCGGGAAACGCCGGGAGAGACGGGGGGAACCTTCCTCATCCTCACCGCCTGCACCGGGAAACGCCGGGAGAGACGGGGGGAGCCCTCCTCATCCTCACCGCCTGCACCGGGAAACGCCGGGAGAGACGGGGGGAGCCCTCCTCATCCTCACCGGCTGCACCGGGAAACGCCGGGAGAGGCCGGGGAACTTCCTCGTCCCCACCGGCTGCCAGAAGAGGCAGCGCTGCCCCACCCCGCCCAAAGCAGGGTCCCGGAGCAGGGAGCATTCAGCCCTTCAACCTGCCCAAGCCCAAATCCCGCTCGTGGCTGTGACAAAGCTCCTCTTGGCATCGCCGGAGCCATTCGGGACCGAATCCTCTCCCTGCCCGGAAAATAGGATAAGGGATAGATGTGGGCATCTTTACCCAATGTCCACAAGGAGTTGTAGGCAGCTCTGCTCCAGTGGCTTCCCTGAGCAGGACAAGCAAAGTCAAATGAGAAAAATCATCCCCCAACCCCTGCCAGTCCCCAGGGTCCCCAGCCAGGACAGCACTTGCACAGGGAATGCACTCCAGGGCTCACTCCAGGCTCTCACTTCACCCCTGCAGATGATCAGCTCCAAACACTCCCAGCTGTTAACCTCAGCCTTGCTGTTAAGCTCAAATAATAACATTTTCTAAACTTAATTTGTTTTTCCTTCTGCCCAGAAAGAGCCTCACACCCTGCTGGGAGCAGAAAGGAGATTTGTTATCAGCTCCCATTATCTCCCTGACCCAGAGAGGCTGCCCCAAGTAATGACTTCTATGAGAACAGAGAGAAGCAATACTCAGTTTTATTGTTTTGGGAGACTATTTTGAAATTCAACTGGAAATAAGTTTCAAACAAACCAGTCATTCCTGGAATCCCTTCAAACAGTTCATGCACCTGTTGTGGTTTATGAATGGTATTCCCCAATTTAATGTTCCAACTGAAAAACACCCCAGACCATGTGCCCCTCACCCACTCCCCCTCTGCTCCTGCAGCAGGATGGAGAGAAGAATGGGAGGCACAAAAAGGTAAACCCTGTCCTGGCTGGAACCAGGAAACCACCCCAAAATCAACTCCTGCAAATAAACTAATTCATAAAAAATTAAAAGGAAATAGAGAAGCCAAGATTAGGAGTGTTTTTATAATGACTACATAAACTACTACAAGTTCCAAAAGTAGAATTATAACCCCTATTCCTTATTGTGTTAAAATAACTGGGCATTCCAAAAATCTTTTCAGTATGTTCACTGACTTTACAAGTTGTGGCAACGTGGGGAAGATGAAGTATCAAACTTGCATATCTCTTGCCTGTAATCTACTATGACAGGCATCAAAAAGTGCTCTAGGACTTTTTAGCATATATTACATGATACTCAGGAGTTTTAAAGGAGAGGAAAAAAGAATGCTCTGTTATCACCAAACAAGAGCCTTTCAAGCTCTTTGGAACGTGTATCAAGTGAGATTTGGGTCTCTCTAGAGCCTTATTCTAAATTGATAGAAGGTGGAAGAGATGAGAAGCCACATCTTGCAGCTCTGCAGGTTCCTCCTGATAATAAGTGCAATTCTGAACTGCAGGCAGGCCCTGTTCTGCCAGAAGCCTTCAGGCACCAGAGGTCACAGCAACACCACGTAGGGAAGTTTTCAACCCAGATCAGAGTCCAGAAAGCAGGCACAAGCTTCAGCTTTATTGTTCTCCAAGCCACAGTCATCTTTGTAAAGGAATGATATTGCAGCTGAAAAAGAAGAGGGTAGAAGGAAATACTAAATTTCCTTTCTCAAACAGGCACAGAAGACCTGACATGGGATGGATCAGACCCACCACAACCCTCCTCCACTGGTTTCCTCTACCAGACAAACCAGCCACTGAGACTTTCTCCCTGTGCTCATATTTGATGGAACTCGACTCCCTGTATCCCTGTGCAGAACCAGCAGCCTGCAGCCCCCTGCTGAGGTCTGTCACAGTGGGCAGTGCAGTGACACAGCTCAGAAACGTGCCCTGAGCTGGTGAAAGCCTCTTCCCTTCCAGCAAGTGAAAAGAAGCTCACCCCAGGAGGCCCTTCCCGGCCCAGCGCTTTGGAGTCAGCCCCACGTGCACCCTTCTGCCACCACGAATCACAGTCACGCTCAGGGGCCTCTGAAAGAGAGGAAAAAATAAAAACCAAAACATTTCACTTTTCCAGCACAAAGTCAACTCCCTTCTTTTGCTGAAGCACCAGAAGAAGGAACTTTAAGGCCAAGGAACTTTTCTGCTGCAGGGCTCATTCCCACTCCTGTGGGTATAACTGAAAGAAGTGTTTTGTGTGAAGTCATCTCCAGGGAGATCCCTCACTTCCACCACCAAAAACTTAATGGCTGTGGCAGCTTCTCTGGCCAGCCCACGAGGGCAGCACAGCAATGCTGCTGCAGGGAGTCCCCAGGGAGAACAAACTGTGATGCTCACAGCAAAGAGCACACACTTCTCACCTCTTCCATTCATGAGCAAATAGCTCAGTGCTGTGAGAGAACATGGCTAGGAACAGCACAGACTGAATCTGACACTGTTTCTGAGGTGGAAATTATGATTCCAGAGATCCAAGTTCCATAGAAAAAGCTGTGGCTAACAGAGGCAGGCAAGAGAATGCAGTCACAGCAGGAATAAACTCACCCCCTCACTGTGCTGCACCACCGTGGCAATGTTCTGCAGGTTTTGGAAGTTGTTTACATTGACAGATCCAAACTCCACAATCTCATCATCAACTTGAAGTCCCTGGATAGAAACAGAAGAGAGATGAGCACCTGCATTCTCCAAAGACAGGTAATAACACAGGAGCATAGCCCTTCACCCAGCCACAGGGAGAGAGATGTGCTGTAACACTTCTCACACTCAGGCGAGTGAACATCACTGCAGTCTCTCCATGGCCACAGGGAGAGGTTAAGTGTTCATTCCTCTGTTTCATGGGAAGAGAAATACTGAGGCTGCAATGGTCAGTGAGGCATGGGAGGAGCTGTGTGGTGCCAGGATACAGCTCAGAGAACACCCATCTCATCCCTGTGCAGTGACCAGCCCCTTCACAGAACATCCCAAAGTGATAGAAAAAAGTGTGTGACACCCTAATCAAGCCTCCAGCTTATTCCCACTTATTACCAAGGGGCAGAGGAAGCCATGAGCTGTCTGGCTCCAGACAAAGCCCTCCCCACGAGCTGTGCCCCACGTACCGAGACGCTGGCGGGAGAGCCCGGGGTCACGGCATTCACTTTGGCAAAGGCCTGGGGCAGGCTCTGGTTCTGGCTCATGGCCTCGGCCAAGGCCTCCGCCTCATCCTTGGCGTGTTTCTCCTTCTCCCGGGCGTGCAGCTTGTGCAGAGCTTCCTCCACCTGCTTCATCAGGGCCTTGTGATCATTCTGCAAACCTGGGGGTGACACCGTGAGCGCACATTGAGCCGGAGAGGCCTCCCCCAAAAAGCGTCTCTCAGCACCTGCTCCCCCCTGCAGCCACACAGAGCAGTGCCCCGGCTGCCTCTGATCTCAGCAAGAACCTCTGCTCTATCTGCTGGGGCCTGGTGCCAGCCCAGCAGATGTTTATCAGTAAAAGTCAGACACAGAGAATACTACCCTGTGAATTTTGGTAAACACGCAAAGGCTGAAGGGCTGGCCCGTGATCCCTTAGAGCTCAGTGAGCAGCTTAAATCTTCTTTTCATTAAGTCACCTGCTGTTACACATGAAGAGAAAAACCCATCCTGAAAGTCAGGGCACTGGGAAAGCCTGGCATGAATAAATGCCAAGCTGTTTCCTACCCGAATTTTATTCTACAAACAACACAGAAAAGCTTTGTTATGTTTCACAGATCGCAAAAGGTCCGCAGCAGCGGCAGAATTTCAGCATTCTGCAGCAACACGTGGACAAAAGCATTTCACTGACTCAGCCCAGGCGGCAGCTCCGATCACTGGGCAGAACCGCTGGGAAACAGCGCAGCCCTGGGCTCCGGTTCTGGGGAATAACGAGCGAGATGGGGGTAGCAGAGAATGAAGCGGTGTCACCGCTGTTCGCGGTGCCTGTTCCCGGCCACGGGCCGCGTTTCCCCCGCACATCCCGGTTTCCATGGCTCATCCCGCGGGATGGGGGCGCGGCCCGGCCCCGGGAAGGGCCCCCCCGCCCGGTTCCCGTTCCCCGCTCACAGATGATGTTGTGCCGGGCCGTGCGCACTTGGTACAGGTCGATGTCTGCGCGGGGAAAGCCCTCGGCGTCCACCAGCGGCTCGTGCATCCCGACGCCCTTTTGCTGTGAGGGAAGAGGCGGCGGTTGGGAGGGGGCCGGGCCCGCGGGCCCGCACGGAGCCCCCCGGCCCGGCCCGGCCCTGCCCGGGCACCGACCCCCTCTAGCAGCTCGTAGCAGGCCTTGATCTGCGCCTCGATCTCGTCCTTGCGCCGCACCAGCTGCTGGACATCGCTGACGGTGACGGGGCGGCCCCCGCCGGGCTCCGCCATGGCCGCGGCCGGACGGAAGCCGGGAGGGGCGCGGGGCGGGGCCGGGACGGGGAGACCACGCCCAGGGGCGGGACCAGAGGCGGGGCCGGGGCCGGGGTGGCACAGCGGTGACACAGCGGTGGCAATAGCAGGGTGGCACAGCGGTGACAATAACGGGATGGCACAGCGGCGTCACCCTCCATGTGTCACACTGCTGTGGCAGTGCCATGGGGTGGCTGTGATGGTGACATGTGGTGACACAGCAGTATCACTGTCAGTGGGTTACCCAGCTTTGATGGTGACATGTGGTGGCACAGCGGTGTCACCATAACTGTGTGACACAGCGTTACGGCCCTGTCGCTGCCTGCTGGCCCCTGTCCAGTCTGTCTCAGTGGCAGCAGGGGACAGCCCCACCACGAGACCCCCACCCGTGTCCTCCGTGTCACTGCACCCACCCAAGCCTCCCTGGCCTTGCTGGTGGCTCCGACTTCCCACACCCCCAGCCAGGTGGAGTTTGTGCACTGGTGTCTCACCGGCAGGGCCATCTCTTGCTCCCTCTTCCTGCTGTCCCACGTTTTGGGGTCCCTGCAGCGCTGGGCTCGAGGTGCTCAGACACCACCACACACCCAGCAGGGCTCTGCAGGCTGTCCTGGCTCAGCGCTGCCAGCATGACATGTCCCCAGGGAGGGGTGAATGTCCCCAGGGGCAGCGGGCGGGTCGGGGGATGTGCTGCCCGAATTGCGTCACCCCCCCGTAACCCCGGCACACACGGGGCAGGGATTCGGCTGCGGGGTCAGCAGGGTCCCCACCCTCCGCAGAGCCTCATGTGCTGCACACACACACACACACCCCGCAGTGCCACCGCCGGGGCCGCGAGGACCCCGTGACACGGCCCCAGTGACAGCTTTGGGCAGTTCCCAGCCCAACACATCCCTGGGTTGGTGGGGGGAGAAGGTGGGGCCGAGGAGGAGCCTCCCTGTCCCGCCGTTATATTGAAAGCCCTCCCGTTCTCGAGCTCGGTTCCTGTCACATCTCCAGGTCACAGAAATGGTGAGGGGCAGCAGATGGGGATGAATCCATGGGCTCCATGGCACGGGACGCCTCGGGAGATTTAAGCTCTGCTTGAATTCGGATTTCCCAGTGGCGGTGCTGGAAGCGGCACAGCAGAGCTGCTCCTCAGAGCCTGACCTTTGGATTCAGCTCCCTGGGGGCTGCTGTACCTGCCCGTCCCGCTAATGTCTCTCTTTTCTCATTCTCTTTCAGACGTCCTACACAGACAAGGGAGAAAAGGTAAGAGTCGTGTCCCTGTCCTGTCCCTCTGCCTGGTGTGAAACATCGGTCATGTTAGTGCAGGTTATATCAATTCCTTGGTGACTTGTTGAAATCAGAAGTAAAAATGCTCTGGATGGGCCACACAAGATCCTTGTTGTAAACTGGTATTAATCATTGAAATTTCTGGTTTGGGAGGAGAGTGACTACCAGGAGATGATGGGTATTTCTCAATCAAACCAAGCCTTAAACAGAGTCCTCATCCCATGTAACATTTATTTCCAGATGCTGCATTTTTTGCCACCTTTTTCACTTTTCAAGTGTTTCCAGTGCTGGGTGCCCTGTGCCAGGCTGGGCAGTGGTGGGGAACAGAGCAAAGGGGGATCTGTACTGGTGCTGGTGGTTGTGTAAGAGCTTTTGTGGGAGAATTAATCTTTAACACAGCGAGGTTTGCAGGTGGGCAGCTCACTGGGACATCCTCTTGTGGGGAGCACAGGGAGAATGTGGCTGTAGGCAATGGCAAATCAGTGCTTTGTACCTTCCAACCTGTAGTTCAGGATCCTGTGGCACTTGACTGTAAAGAACTTTGGAAAATCACCATTCAGGGGCTGTTCCACCCAGTTAATTCAGATCATTTGCAGGAGATGCATTTGCAGGGTCACAGCTGCCGCTTCCCCTGCTCTGGAGTGGAGTAGTGCTGCAGGAAAGGCAGCAGCAGCAGCTTTTTCAGCCTTGTTTTCCCTTCCTTCTAGCCCCAACGAGGCCGCTTCATCCATTTCCACTCCATCACCTTCTGGGTCGGCAATGCCAAGCAGGTGAGAGGCTGTGGCCACCAGGCACGTGTGTAAGGGGACAGCTGTGCCAGGGGACACCTCCCACACTGGGACAGGCATTGGCTGCCAGGGGGGGTGTTGGTTCATCCCAGCAGCCCCTCGGCCAGGGATGTGCCGGTGTCCCAAAGCCTGGCCCTGGCCTGGCGCCGATGGCCTTGGTGGCCCTTGCGCAAGGCGAGGGGCGGCTGCTGGGGGCACGCGCAGGGACGTGGGGCGTGAACCAGCGCACGTGGCTGGGCTCAGCTGTGGCCACCAGCCTGCAGAGCTGTGTGGGCTCACGGCAGCTGTTCTCCATCCCTTGCCCTGGGTGGCTTAAACAGCCCTCTGCTTCACACTTGAGCTGCTTTTCACCCAGCCTTGCAGAACAGGGGACACACAGAAATGTTTCCTGCTCCATGGCAGCCCTTGCAGAAAGTTCTGGAGGCAGAACTCCCACTTCACAATGAATTTGGGCTTTTTGCTCAATCCTGGCCCTTTCTTGCCTCTGCTCCCCCTCGGGCTGCTGGAGGAGGCAGAGAAGCTTCTGCCTGTTCTCACACACACATACAGACACACACACACAAACACAGGGCTAGTGTGGCTTCCACCTGCCTTGGTGGCTGTTCTCCATGGCCTGTGGGCCACCAGCACTGCAGCTTCAACCAGAGGGACTCTTCCCTGCCCACAGGCTGCATCCTACTACTGCAACAAGCTGGGGTTCGAGGAGCTGGCGTACAGGGGGCTGGAGACCGGCAGCAGGGAGGTGGTGTCACATGTCGTCAAGCAGGACAAGGTAAGGGAGCCCCTGACAGAGGTGCCAGGGCAGAAAAGGGTGAGGTGGTGTCAGACATGAGGGTGCTGCCAAACCCACCACGAAAACCATCACCTGCAGCTCCATCCTCACCTCTCCTCCTCTTCCTCGGCAGATCGTGTTTGTCTTCTCATCCGCTCTGAACCCAGGGAATGAGGGTAGGTGTCTCTGGGGGGCATGGAGTGGAAAATGGCCCTGGCAGAGCAAAGCAGTTCTGCTCATGCCTGTGGCTGTTCCTGCTCTGGGCAGAGATGGGGGAGCACCTGGTGAAGCATGGTGATGGGGTGAAGGACGTCGCCTTCGAAGTGGAGGACTGTGACTTCATCGTGCAGGTGAGCAGCCCCTCCACTCCTTCTCATGGAGCCCCCCAAAACCATGAGGGAGGCAGGGAGGGCCTGGCTGATGTCTCCCCCTGGTGTGGGGGAGCTGCAGCAGGACAGGATCTCTCTCCTCCTGCCCAGAAAGCCAAGGAACGTGGTGCTGTGGTGGTGAAGGAGCCATGGGTGGAGCAGGACAAATTCGGGAAGGTGAAGTTTGCAGTGATCCAGACGGTGAGTGGCAGGGCAGGGCCATGGAGCTGGCTGCAGCTGGGAGGCCCCCACATAAACAAAGCCACAACACAACCACTTTCCCCCCTCACAGTACGGTGACACCACCCACACCTTGATAGAAAAGCTCAACTACAAGGGCCTGTTCCTCCCTGGGTACCAGCCGCCCCTCTTCAAGGACCCCCTGCTGCCCAAGCTGTGAGTACTTTCCAGAGGGTCCTGCCTGGCTCTTTGCCATCACGTTCTGGTGGGATATCCTGCCAAGGAGCTGGACAGGTCCCCACTGCCTTGCCCTGGGGCCCCCTGAGCTGTGGGGTACCCCTGAGCCTGGCTGAGACCCTCCTTGGCTTCCCCCCGCAGACCAAGCGCCAAGCTCAGCTTTGTTGATCACGTCGTGGGGAATCAGCCTGACCTCCAGATGGTGCCAGTGGCAGACTGGTGAGAGTGGGGAGAGCTGGTGGGAGGTGGATGGAGCAGCAGCACAGCTCTGCTGGTCTCACATCTCTCTGATGAAGCCAGAGCAGAGCTTCATTGCTGTGGGGATGGAGTAAGGGCTTGACTGTGCCCCTTGTGACCTGGGCAGGTACCAGAAGAACCTGCTCTTCCACCGCTTCTGGTCAGTGGATGACAAGCAGCTGCACACCGAGTTCAGTGCCCTGCGCTCCATTGTGGTCACCAACTATGAGGAGACCATTAAAATGCCCATCAATGAGCCAGCACCTGGCAAGAAAAAATCCCAGATTCAGGTGAGTGGACACTGGTGGTTGAGCCACCTGGCTGCCTCCACTCCCAGGGGGATCTTGGTGAAGGAAAAGGGACCAAGGGTTAGTGATTTGGAGCCAGAGCAGTCCTGCTGTGCTGAAGTGGCTGCTAGAAAGCAATCCTGGCTCTGCTTGGGTCTGGCAAACCCTGGGGGGCTGAGCCATTTTACCCCAATCTCATCAATACTCTTTGTCATTCCATGGTGCTCCTTCGCTTGCCTGCATATTTTTAAGCCCACACCCATCCCTTCAGAGCTGCAGCTGCGCTGTCACTTCCACAGTGACATCTTTTCCCTCTAGGAATATATCGATTACTACGGAGGGGCCGGAGTCCAGCACATCGCACTGAACACCCCCGACATCATCACAGCAGTGAGTGCAGCCCTGGGACCCCTGCCCTGGGACCCCCTGCCCTGGGACCACCCCTTGCCCCAGCTCTGGGCACGGTGCTTGTCACAGGGTGGACCATGACCCTGTCAGGGTACAAGGACACAGAGCCATCAGGCTTTGTGCCGTGGTTGTTTTACAACCAGGATTAACTGCCCAGGGAGTCACTGCAGAGGGACTGGCCTGCACCTGTGAGCTGCCTGTCCCTCCAGTTTAAAGCAACTGGGGTCTGCAGGGCTCTTGGTGGCATCTGTGTCCTTGCAGGGTGCCTGGTGGGACTGAGGCAGCCACGGCTGCCAGGCTGAGCCCCACAGCCCATAACCTACCTTCAGCCAGGGTGGGGGCAGATCTGGGTTGAGCCCAGCTGCTGCTGAGCACCCAGGTTTGGGCTCCTCTCTGGACCAAAGGGCCTCCAGAGGTATCAGTTGAGAGCAGGACAAAAGATCCTTGCACAGCTCCCTGCAGTGCCTGGGGAAGGCATCTTGGGCCTGCCCATTCCTGGTGCCAAACAATGAGGCAGGTTCTCACGCTTGAGGCTGGCCAATGCCATGGGAAAGCATCTGTGTCCTGTCCCAGGAAACGCTCCTGGCACAAACCCCTCCCAAACTGAGCCCTGCTGGCTCTCCCCTGCCTTGCAGATCACCAACCTGAAGCAGCGGGGCATGCAGTTCATGGATGTGCCCTCCAGCTACTACCAGGTGCTGCGGGAGAGGCTCAAAACTGCCAAAATCAAAGTGAAGGAGAACATTGACAAGCTGGCGGTGAGTCAGAGCGGGTCAGGCCTGCCCAGGGCTGGACCAGCTCCCCAAAGTGCTTTGCAGGGATGTGAGTGACACAGAGAGCCCCACTTGCTCCTCTGAGGGTGTTCGAGCTGTCGCCTCATTTCTTTTCTCCAGGAACTGAAAATCCTGGTGGATTTTGATGAAAAAGGCTATTTGCTCCAGATCTTCACCAAACCAGTTCAAGACAGACCCACGGTCTTTCTGGAGGTGATCCAGAGGCACAACCACCAGGTTGGTTTGAGGATCTCCTGCTGATCCTGGCCATGAGCCCTCAGGGCCACCAAGCCCCTGGTCCGTAACGCTGCCGTCTCCGCAGGGCTTCGGCGCCGGGAACTTCAAGTCTCTGTTTGAAGCCATAGAAATGGATCAGGATGCCAGAGGAAACCTGACTGTCCTGGAGCCCAACGGCGAGACCAAGATGATGTAGAGGATGGCAGGAAGTGCTGCCTTCATCCCTAAGGAGCTGAATCCCAAATGAACTGGGAAACACCCGATGTCCTGATAAATAGCCCAGACTTGAGAGCCACAAATCCAGGGAAGCCACTGCCGAGCTGGACAATGTTAAAGGACCCAACACCTCTCCCAACCCCACCCCAGCACTGCCCTTCGGTGACTTCCTGGGAGACAGGGCGTGGGAAATAGCAAATGCTCTCAAAAAGCAGCTTAATCTGATCCAAACCACGGAATTCTTAACAAAGGGCAGATTTAGGGCATGTGCCAAAGACACGCAGCTACAGAGGAAGACAGAAGAAACAACTGGGAGTGCTCAAATTTAGTCTATCCAAAGTTTTAATTTTAGCTACACGGGAAGCTGTGAAAGCACGGAGGCGTTTGCCTCTCTGCGCATCTCCTTTTGTAAGATTTTGGTTTAATTGCTTTTAGAGTCAATCTTGAATTTGAATTTGCTGAAAATAAACATGGTTTTAGGGTAGCTCCAACACTCTGGAATGAGAATTAATTGTATTTATATATTTCAGCCTTCCCAAGGCAACACAGCCTTGCTCTAATACCTGTAAATTCCTGCATTAATGATGGGTTGGGGTTTCTCCAGTGTTCCAAGCAATAATTGCTGGCATTGGCAGCGATTCCTTGGCTCAGATCCTGGCTGCATGTGCAAAGTCCCCTCTGGGTGTTGCTCTGGTGTTGTCACTGTCCTTTGCACGGGGAATTCCTCCCCAACGCAATAAATCCCTTTTCTGACACGGCCTGAGTGCCTGGGGAGTCCCTGTGTTCCCAGGGGCTGCAGGTCCAGCACTCCCTGTCCCAGCTGCTGAAGGACACCCTGGGGTGTCCCCACTGTTGCAGAACCACCCTCCACAGCCCCTCTGTTCCCAGTTTCCCAGCGTGGGAGCTCTCAGAGCCCGAGCAGCCCAAGCTCCTGCCGAGGCCGGGCTCCAGACACGAGTCCCAAGGTGTAGCTGTGTCCTGCTGCCCTGTCCTGTGCTCACCTGAGGAATGCAGGAGCTGAGCTGGGGAGTCACCTACAGCCTCTGTCCTGTCTCTTCCACCTCCTCCTCCTCCATCAGCCATTCTACTTGTCCCTGCTCCAGGTATTTCTTATTAAATAAAAGCTCAGAGAGGCCACTGTGATCCCCCAACCCCCCAATGTGGGGGGTACAGCTCACCAAACCTGAGCTGCTCTCCCTTCTTTGGATCCCAGATTTCTTACAATGGCAGAATATCCTGGGAGGGACCCACAAGGATCATCCAAGTCCAGCTCCTGGCCATTTGAATAAACTGATTTAAAAAGGAAGAAAGCAAAGAGCCTCTGGCCACAACAGCCTCACACATCACTGACACCTCACCTGGAGGTTCAGGGCTTTTGACTCCATAAAGCTAAAAAGAAATAAATAAAAAAAAAAGGATATTAACTCAGAGCAATCCAGGGCAGAAACTGGAGGAGCAGGAACCTCTCACCTGCAGAGGTTGGACGTGTTTGGGACTCCTGGTTCACTGTCAGGAGAGCTCTGCTTCAGCTCTCCAGGGTTGTCAAGATTGCTCATACTGAGACATTTCTTAAAGGTTATAGACTAGAATCACTCATGTAATTCTTTCATGCAATATAATGTTGCTTCATTTCCTGCTCACCAGAATTAGTATTTTCAGTAAACTTTGCTGAAAATCAGTTCTTCACACTGTTCTTGTTCTGCATCTGCCTCTTTGAGCTCTCACAGCTCCCAGCACAGGTCTAAGAGCAAAAAGCTTCCCTGATAATATATTAAGCACAACATAATTTTTCTGTAAGAAAAGTCAGTATATTTATGGTTTGCTTTATAAAAGTTACTATAATACAATGGTACATAGTATTCAATTCACAAAAATATGAACAAATATATACAGCATGACACATCCACAACAAAAACACTTTCTTCAAAACAAGATACATACTGGTGACAGATTCTATATGCACAAAACATCCCTAAATTTATAAATTTGCTTAACAAAAGAAAAAGCAGAAATCCTAAATCTTCAAAGCAGAGTTGTTGGTTTTTTTTAAAAGGAACTTAGGAAAAAAAAAATATATATTTTTTTTAATTTATTGCAAACCATTTGACCTGCCTACTTTTAAAGGAGGCCCTTGATTTCCACGATGGGAATTAAAACCAGTAAACTGCAAGAATTGGGAGCTGGGTGTTCTTCCACTTTGCTTCGAAACTGCCCCATTGTTTTAGAGTGTCCTTCTTGATGTGTTTCTTTTCACTTGGACAAATCCTACAGTGGCAATTAAGGAGGAAACTCATAAAAACAAAACAAATATTAAACTGAAAAAATCCAGTTGCAAATTTGCTTAAATACATTTTAGGGTGTCTATTAGACTGTACACATTTCCTCGCTTGAAATAAATAGAATTTGCACATTAGGTTTCAGACTGAGGGAGGGGGGGAAAGAAGAAGCCTTGACTTGGCAATTTTTTGTCTTCAGTTTCTTAATGCTTCTAATTTCACCTATTTATTTGACAAAAAAACCCCCATATTTATACAGAATTTACATTATACAAAGCTTGACACAAGCTGTAAATGCCACCAGCTCCTTTGCTATACTCAGTCCTTCTTCCTCCCCATCTTGACATGATTTAGAGCTGGAATCTGTTTAAAAAGAACTCCAAATTACAATAGTCACTTTTAATAAACTATTTACATGCTCTTGAAGTACAAAGAAATCAGCAAAAAAATTTCAACATGTTTCTACAAGAAACAGTGTTTGAAGAGAAGATTCTTGAGTTCGCCTATGTACAGAAGATGCATTTTTTTATACTTCAAAATCCTTTTTTTTCCTTAAATTTTTATTTTGTACAGAAATGCACTGAAATGATCCCTGAAAAAGGTCACAAAAACCAGAACTGAAACTACTGTGTAATGGAGTTTAAAAATTATGTTTTTTTTCTTTCCTTGTAGAAATAAGCTGCTCTATACAATATAAATAACTGCAGGATGAGCCCCCATCCCCTCCTGGACCCCCCCAGAGTCTCAGACCACTGTGGGACCAGCCTGGGACTGCAGAGAGGTGTGAGCCACACGGATCCTGTGGATGCCAGCACGGAGGCACCTGCACCCTGACCTCCCACAGCTGCAAACCAAAACCTTCAATTCTATCTCCGTAATTTTGCTCTGTTCTCTTGGGTCATTCCTCTCAGCAAGATGGAATTTTGCAGGGAGCACTGTAAATGTCTCTTTTTTTGTCTGAGGCTCAAATTGAAGTGACAATAAATTTGGGGATGGGCTTTTCAGTGGACAAAAGCACTGCAGTGCCTGTTAGCAACATGTGCTGGTGAGGTTCCTCTTTATCCCTGTCACTGTTTCCATGGGGTCCCAGGGAACTTGTGCTGCATGTGAACCACACAGCTCCTGCCCTCCTCTCATCCCATCCCCTGCCAAGTACAAGGCAAAGGATTTGAGGCATCTCCAAAGCACATCTGTGGCTGCAGGGCTCCCCTGGCCCAACAAGACCCTGCGGGTTGGCAGGGACAGGGCACCCACAGAAATCACTGCACCAGACTTGAGAGTCCTCACCATAAAATGATTTGTTTGGAGGTCAGGCAGCTTCCCAGTCCAAGACAAAATATCTCCCAGGTAGGACTCTGCAAGCCAAGATTTATGGGGAAAAAGAGAGAAGCCTCAGGTTTAGCTTTGAGACCAGACTAACATGATTTTTCAGAAGTGCTGTGGCTTCTCAACAGCTCTGTTTCTTCCTGGGAAACTACCGAGAGATCAGCTCTTCTAAAAACTCACATTATTTGTCCGGGATCCTAAAAGGGGATAAATTACAGGCAGCTTTGGAAGTACCCAAGTGATTCAGGTGCTCATGGTCTTTGGCACCCAAATCCTTTTGGTGCTCCTAAAAAGCACACGGGGAAGGATGTGAAGGTAACAGTGACCTTCCTCCCCACCTTCCTCACCAAGGATTAAGGCAAACTGCAGGGGCTGATCCCATCCAGAGCACACAGATCTGCTGGGAGACAGAACTGCCAGCAGGGCTGGGCTGTCTGGGGTGTCCTCAGCCCCACAAATCCACCGTTAATGCACTGGTTTGATGGAGCAGAGAGGGAGAAGGCCAAGGACAGGGGCCTCAGTTCTGACACCCAGGAAACTTCCGTGCATTCCCAAAGCCTCAAAAGTCAAAGGCCAAGCTGTGGAGATGCCAACACATTGAATCTCATTCAGAAAAACAATAACTAAACTGAGCAGCAGTTTAACTCCTAAATGCCATCACTGCAGTTCCAAACAACATTCAGTGACAGAAACTTGTGCTTCTCACAATTTTAGGTTCTGGGTCACCAACACCCAATTGCTGGATAGATTTAGGATGAAGGGGGGAAACAATAAAACTAAACCAAAACAAAAGCAGAGATGGACCATGGATTGTCCAATCTCAGAGACAATTTGTTGGCCCTCAGACAGAAACACAGGTGGTATTAAGGCAGCTTGTAGCAGTCTGTGTGTTCCTGCTCCCTCAGGCCTTTTGCCCAGAGAAGAAATTTGGAGGCAGAGGTTACATTACAGAACCTACATTACAAGCTCCATGCTGCAGTGCAGGCTTGGCAATTCCATGGAACAGCTGAAAAAACTTCCAGGAACCTCTTTTGCAAGGTTGTCACCTCTGCTCATGGAGGTTTGGAAAGAATACAAGAATACAGCTGTGCAATTTGTTCTGTGGGGAGAAGGTGTTTAGTTATGCAGATAATCTTCCCGTTTCGTAATGACATTGCAACTTCCCCTTACAAGCCAATTAAAAAGGGTTTAGTATGACTATTCTCTACTTTTAAAGCAGGAGAAATTCAATGCAAATTGAAAAACTGGTCCTGTCTATACCTGAACGGTGGTGTAACACTTCCAGATCTCATCCAAAGAACTATTTTTTTGGTGTTTGGTCCCATTTTTAAATGGAACCTCTTGAAGAACTGCAACCTTCACCTCAGCACATCTACAAGGACAAAACATATTGAGAAATAATTTTAAAACATGCCTACCAAATTTAGAGAAGCATTCATTTCCATGGTATAGATGGGGGGGACAGGATTGCTCTCGGGGACACTTTTACCATGATTTTCTGGAGGCGTGGGACCGCCCCAGGCCAAGTTACTGAGTAACAGAGGGAGGAGAGTGGCAGGACACAGCTTGCTCCTATCACAGGAGGCATCTCCCACATCCAAGGACAGAGCAAATACTCCATATAAAACATTGGAAGGGCAGGGAAATGCAGATGAAAGTGAGAAAAAATGAATACAAGTCACACATCAGCCTGTTTCCCACCCACAGGAAGAAAATCCTGCTACAAACGTGGGCCATAGTCTTTGCTTGCAAGCAGGGCAGGATTTCTACAGCACAATCAGGGGCTGAGCTGTCCACTTAATCTCAGCCTCTTCTGCAAGCAAGACAAGCCCATCTCCAAGGAATGGGCATCCCCCAAAGGCCACACGATGCTACAGCTGCACAGCTGGCTCCACTTCTTCCTAGTGACTCAAGTATCCAAGGTTTTCTCACGTGCAGCTGCAGAGGTTTGGATCCCCCATGGACCAGCATGGCATAGAAAATGAGAGGGGAGCCCAAGGAGGGGAGCTGAGGTCTGGCTGACCTGGCTCTGCCCTAGGGTCTGGCTGAGGGGCCCTGTTCAGGCTCATCCCTAACGAAAAGGCAGGACAGTTCAGCTCTAGTCTCACTGTGGACACACCTGCACACACACACACACACACACTCTCATTCACACACCCTCAAGCCTCTGGCTTGCTCTGTAACATCAACCTTACATTTATTTACAGCTTACTCTGAGAAAACTGTGCAATTTCAGCCAATCAAGCTCCCAACAAACCCTATATGGCATTTTCAGTCTCTGCTTCACATTTAAACGTTGAATGTCTTTTTCAACCAACGAAAACTGATGAGAAAAAGGTAGCAGCATTTATGAAAAGATGAAGGTTTATAAGAACAATTAAAAAAAAAAAGGTACCATTATCCCATTATGGAGCATTACTGCAGGGACTGAACAGAGAAGCTAGTGTTTGGATAGACCATGCCACAAAAGGTAGCCACCTTTTTGTGTGCGTGTTGGATCTGAAAAGGAAAAAGCACCTGAAAGATGAACAGTCCTCGTAAGCGTGTGCGCTTTTTGTTTTCACTCATGATCCTGGCAGAAGTGCGAAACTTGCTTGGTTTTCTTCTCTTTTTCCTCTTTTTTTTTTTTTTTTTTTTTGGGTAAGTATTTTTTTGCTTTTAAATTTTTTTTTCTTCCTTTTTTCTGTTGTTTTTTTTTTTTCCTCTTTTTTTGGCAAAGTGCAACCACACCTGGTTACCACAGTTTTGACATGGCCGAAGGTGCAAGTGTGATGAGAGAAACCTTGAGTTCAGTTCAGGGTTCCCCTGCAGTTCTCAGAGCCACAGAGACACGGGATTTTTACATCCTCAATTGGAAACTTGTAGTCGTAGGTAATTTCCTCGTTCACATTGATGTGCTGCTTGGAGTAGATAACGATCTTCTTTTGAGACTCCACCGTGATCACTTTAGCATAACAATTTGGCTGCAAGGGTGACAGAACAGGTGATGATGTAGGTTCCCAGCCTCCACACAATTATTTCAAGATAAAATAAAACAGGACAGTCCTTTCCCAAGACATGACTCCAGAGCCTGGACTCAGGGCAAGCCTGGGAGGGGAGGGGTGAGGCCAGAAAACAGAGCAGCCCTCCTTGTGCTGCTCCAAAATATCCACATTCTGCTCATTTGTGGAACAAAAGAGCTTGGCTGATGCTCCATCAAATTTGTCACAGGTTAAGAGAAGCTCAGTGCTGAACAATTTGGCCAGGCAGGCACATCTGAGTGCAGACTGCAGCACAGAGCAGAGGGGGAAACAGCAGGGAATATTTTCCCATCAGGACTCTAGAAGGAGACTGTTCCCACAGCTGAAATTTGGTATGTGTTAAGGAAATATTTGTTAGATTTGCTTGCTCACTGTCCATCAGGATCCCCCAAGACAGTCAGGAGGACTCTTGAGTGCACTCAGTCTCCCTGCATGTTTCATTTCTCAGGTCTCTCCAACCTCTTTACACTACTTTAAACCCTGCTCTGATCTGCTGTGGCTCATTAACATTTAATCACAACCCTGCGGCCCCCTGCCACTTCTGAGCACCCCAATCAGGGCTGGCAGGGTCTCCCCGGGTTTGTCAGGGAGCCAGGCAGCAATGACAGGCGAGAGCAGCATACTCACATTGCAGCTGTGATTGATAAACCTGGCGAAGTTCCCGCATTTGGTGGCATCGATGATGGTGTCGTGGTCGACTCTGAACATGTAACTGCTGCCAATGCCCTCATCCTCGTATCGCTTCTCTCGCATGTCAGCAATGACCTGCAGAAACCCCAGGCAGGCTCAGGCCACGCTGCACAACTGACCTGTGAGCAGCCACCTACACAAGGCTCCCCTGAGCTCTGCTCGTGCCAGGCAATGGGGATTTATCTGATCCCCATCACCCCAAGAGAGCACACACCTGACTGGAAACACAGAATGTCAGGATGGGCTTCTTAAGGAGGATTCTCCTGAGTGTTCAGTTTCCATGGGCTGCTGAAATTCCCACCCTTGTACTCCCAAACCATAAGCCAACCTCTGCCCAGCCCAGAGCTGACACCTCCAACCCAGGACTCCAACCCTGGCTCTCATACTCAAGGACTTCTTCCAGGGCTGGTTTTTGCTCAGATTTCAGCCACAGCTCACCTGCCTGATGTTCTGACCCA
This sequence comes from Cyanistes caeruleus, assembly GCF_971803275.1. Classification (NCBI taxonomy): domain Eukaryota; kingdom Metazoa; phylum Chordata; class Aves; order Passeriformes; family Paridae; genus Cyanistes; species Cyanistes caeruleus. The sequence goes on along the minus strand of NC_141718.1, from coordinate 3,038,411 downwards.
CGTACTCGATCACCATCTCATCAGCTGCAATGGGCTCCATAGCAAAAAGGCCCCAGTCGTGAATGTGGCTCTTGCAGAATTTTAGTTTTTTCTTCCGGAACTGCATGAAGGAAACACCCCAGAACCCCAACCCTGAATTAGCCACAGCACAGAATGGGAAAGGATGTCTCTGGGTTCACAATCTGCAGCAGGGGGTGATCTACCTTGAGCTGGTTGAACTTGAGCAGGTCACTGTCGCAGCTACCAGTGAAGGAGGAGAGGAGCCTGCGTTGCTCTGATCGCCTCTCGGAACCAGCCCGGGTGGAAGCGTGAGGTTGGGCAGGGATGCTCATACCCTGAGAGGACAAATGGGTGATCAAAGCTGATCCAACATTCTGCAGGCTCCCTGTGAGCAACCCCCTGTGCTACAATACATCACCACAGAACACCTGACATCAAACATTAACACTTCCCACACAACCCCAGGACGATCGATGAGACACAACAGCTTCCTCTCCCTCCTTGCCAAAAGGCAGGAAGCACCTACTGTGTGTGACAATGTCAAACCAAATCCCATTGACACCTGGCACTCGTGGATTCCTCACCTGTGTGTCAGCTGGAGGCTCCTCTGCAAAAGCTCGGCTATTGTTGAGGTATTTGAGTTTGTCCTTCTTATCAATTTTGTAATAGCCTTCGCTTCGTGCACAGCCTGTCACGTGCTCCCGCATCCCATCATCCCTCTTCTTCTTCTTGGGGGTAGAAAAGCTGGTAGGTGGCAAGAAGTTAAGGAGAAACACAGCCAGAGGTGGATATCAGACTAAACTTGCTACAGTTGCATGGAGCTAACACTGGGAGCCTGGAAAATTAGGAAGGTTTTGTGGGGTTGCAAAAATTAACATTACTACCAAGATGCTGCTCAGCCCAAAGGCCTTGGAGAGATGCTGCTCTCACCAGCCTTGGGAAATCAGCTCCTTCAGACACTCATTACAAACCTTCAGCTTTGAAGGCACCTCCAGGGCTTTGGCTCCTGGAAGGACAGTGGAGGTGTACTGCTGCCAGCTCACCCCACAAACACAGCCATGAAGGCTACAGCAATTGAGACTGACCTAAAAATGCTTCCTGTGAGGCAAAACATATCCTTGACACCAGAAAACTGAAGCAGTGGGACCATAAAAACCAAGAGGTGAGGGCCTCCAAGCTGGAGTGCTGAGGGTTTGCTGCAGAGCAGGTGAGCCTGCAGGTACTTTCACACTTGCCATGCAGTGTGGCACACGATGAACTCAAGGTGATTTTGAAGTGGCTTAAAAAGTGAGCGTAATTTTGCTGTTACAATATAATCCTTATCAAGAGGGGAAGAGATTTATTTTCACTATGGGTTTTGTTAGTTATCACTCACTGTTTTTAGGTGGTTTGGGCTGTTTTGGTTTTGCTTTCCTGTCTTGCAGGAAGCAAGGGATGAAGATATCTAAACTTCACACAATCTCTAGCAACACACACAAGGTGGTGTGTTTGTTTTCTTCAACACATAAACCTGTACATCCTTCCTGAAAACAGTACTGGAGAGTTCTGAGGTTTTCAGAACAGTCTTTTAGGCTCTGCTCCGGAGATCACTACTGGTGGCTGCACACACACAGAGCCCTGATGTATCACTTGGAAACCACTGATTCTATCAGTATTTCAATCTCAAAGCAAGTTAAAGATGCTAGAACCACAAACTCATTGTTTTAGGAACAGATGGTGAGATTATTTTTACAGCAAGTTTTAGCTCCAAGTGAAAGCTGTGTATGTGCAGACTAGAAATTCCACAGGCAAGCTGGAAAAAAAGTCTGGTTACATGCAGACAGAAGCTTCTCAAACTAGGAAGGAAACCTCCCCAGAAGAGGTGCCTAGAGACTGTCCCTGCACTTCCAGACTGAATGTGCAGCAAGAACAGCCACTTCTCCAGTATTTTTGTGTTGCAGCTTCACAGAATAAAACAGCTTAAAATCCCCTGCTCATCCAAGCAATCGCTATTCTTGTTAGCAACTGCTTCTCCCACCAACTTCTCGTGCATCTCACACGTGCTGCCAACACAGAGAGAAAGGATATAAGGATGGAAAACCCACAGGGTGTCATTGAGCCAGTCCATACCGTTGTCCTGCTGTAACAAGCGGTCGTATGTGATACACATGAATTTGATATCCTCCTCGTCGATGCCTCCGTTCCAGATGTCATACAAAATGGTCATCTCCTCAAACTCGGAGCGCGGCCTGAACTGCGGCTGGGGTGGGGAATACTCGGGGGAAGGGATCATGGGCAGCTCCTCTGATGTCTTCTTCTGCCTTCGCCACTGTCTCTTAGGTTTTGCGTGAGCTTCTTCTTCCTTGAAGTCTTCATTCCACTGGTTCTCCAGCTCCTTGAATGGCAGTTTCTCTGCAACTGTCTCAGCTGCTATTTTCTCATGGAAACCGTCATTCCTGAAGTCCAGGGTGACAGCTTCAGGGTCTTTCAGTCCATAGTAGGCATCAGGATGTCCACTCAACAGCTCTTTGCTCACAGGACCTTCCACCAAGGCCACTGGCATGGGAGGAGGCTCTATGGTTTTGCCCGAGTACACATCCAGCGAGAGGACAGAAGGTGGGGACCGCCTCGGCCGACCCGGCCTCCTTTTGGGAAGAACAGAAGGTGGTGGAGGGGGAGGAAGAATAGAAGCCCCAGGGGGTACTTCTGGGGAGAGCAAACCGGGTTTTACTTCTGCCTTGCATTCCTCGATGGGCATTCTTCCATCTCCATGCATGCATGGCAGGGCTGCTACAGGTATTGGCTCATCAGGTGGCAAACCCATGTCCATGTGGAAATCTGCTTGTGGGGGGCTGGCAAAGGGGATAGGGGAAGGAACACTGTTCATGCTGATCGTAAGGGAAGCACCAAGAGGCTCTTTAAAGGGTTTCTCTTCTAGTTCATCCTCTGACTGTTTCTTGCCAGGCAGAAGGCAAGGAATGGTAGCACCAGCCTCTGGGAAAGTAGGCGTGAAATTGAAATCTCTCCCAGGAGTCCGAGGAATGCCACTGTTAATGCCAGGAGATTGGGACGGGTAGGAAAAGGGGCTCCCTGGGACTTGAGGGGAACTGAGGGTCAAGCTGCTTCCTGTAAGGGGAGCATCACTTCCTGGCGTGGCTGGAACAGTGTCCGTGCTCTGCGACTTCGCGAGGGGGTGTGAAGACTTGGCCAAAATGTCCCGCCCGGGAGTCCTAGGAATCTCCTCTTCCACGGACGTTTTGGTCACCAGTAATTGTTCAGGGAACTTTTCTGGAGGGACTAAAGATTCTTCCTTGCCGGGAGTCGATGGCAAGGGAAGCATGGAGGATGGCACCTTGTGGGCTGGAAGCAGGAGAGTCTCAGTCTCCGAGTGGATCATCACCTCCCGTCCAGGCGTGCGGGGCAGCCGCTCGTCCTCCTCCGCTGCCGACGGCGGCTTTGCTTTAACTCGGGCTTCCAAGCTGCTCTCCTCAGCCTTGCCAAAGAAGCTGCTTTTGCTGGGCAGAGGTTCTCCAAAGACTGCCACTGGAGTAGAGATACAGAGAGCTGCTTCCTCATCTTGAGATTCAGGCTTTGGACCTTCCTGTACCTCTGGCTCCAACATGGAAGTGGGTTCGGACTCTTCCTCTGAAAGGGAACAGAGAGGAGAATCAGGAGCTTTGCCTCCACTTGGTTATTTGCCACTTTCTAGTAAAGACATGTTTAAGATGCCACAATTAAAGAACAGCTCAATTCCACTGGGAGGATTTAAAACTCCAGTGCTTTACATTTTGGAGGCACAGAATGTAGAGTAATTAGACACTACCACACACTTTCCTAATGGACCATAAAAAACCCACACTATTAATTTGAGGATTAGCTACGACACAGACCAGAACGAACGTTTCTCTGCTTTCAAAAGCCCTGACAACCTTTCTTACAGACATTAGAGGAGTGAGTGGATTGTGGGGTGAGGACTTTGGAGAAGAGCTGTCAGAGCTCAGAGTTATCACCTTTTCTAACGTGGGAACTAAACTAATTGCAGGCCAAGGAGCACCCTCAGCTCTGCAAGGAGGGAGCAGTGAAGGGAATAGCAGAACACTCCTGAGTAACACGTGAAGGAAATGGGAAGCCCCGGTAATGGATGAGGAGACACTCAGATGGTATCAATGAGGCAATTTATATGCTGCTCTCCCTGCAGCAGCCTCATTTATCTGGAGTTTATTTACCCACTTAGGGCCAGGTCCAAAAGGAATCAACGTTGAATCTTGTTAGGCAGCTCAAAATAACATTTTGAAGTGGGAGAATGAAAGGAGGTGAAAACGCCTGGAGAGTTGGAAGGGAAGCATTCCCTGCTTGTGCTGAACAAACCCGGGCTGCTGGAGAAGGGTCTGAGCCCTGCAACTCCTGTAGGACAGAGCTGGGCTGCTCAAGAACAATGCTGCAGTTTGAGTTTGTTCCCATAGCTTACCTGGAAAGCTCCTTACATGTCAAGTTGCTCACGTGCAGGTGTCTCCAAATTTATGTTCTTTTGGCACACTGACCTGTTCTAGAAAGGATTTGTGCAAAACCAGTTCTTCTTTGCCCTGCCCAGTTTAGCATTTTACCTCTTTGTGACTTTCAGATTTTGCAGCAGCCAAGGAATGACTCCCTGTGCATGGACTGGACCTCCAGCTCTCCAAGAGGCAAAACACTGCCCAGTTCTCAGACATCAGTGCTGCCCAAGGCTCCACAGCAGGCCCCACTAGATGTGCCCTCCATGTTGGCTCCAATTTCAACTTTTAGATTTCCCCCAGTTCCTAAATTATTCAAACTATATGCATCTCATTCCTGGTCTAGTAAAAGGTTTCCAATTTCCTTGGGTTAAATACAACTCTGTACTGATTGAAGACAATTTCCTTCTTCCAGAAAACTAGAGAGTAACTCATTTAAAAGGAGTAGGTGACTCCCATAGTCAAAGTAGTATTTCCCCAACAAATAATATTAGGAACCATACATAACTCTGAGACTCCGCTCACCTGCCCCACACAGCCTCCCTGTCACATACTGCTTGGATATGAAAATCAAAAAGAGCCAGTAGTGACATTCCTGTTCTGTTTTAGCAGCCATGGCTTTTCTATCTTGAGCTTCAGCCACCCCATCAGTCACCCTCGGATGAAGACAACTGTTCAGTTCCTGTAGGACTCCGACTAAACTGGCCCAGGATAAGATTCTGGATACAGTAACCACAGTATTTTTAGTAGCAGATGGCTCATGTAAAGCTTCTTACTAGGAAGGAAAGTTCAGCACAGACCTCTTTCCCTGTACAGATAATCCCTAGCCTAGAGCTGAGACTGGAAGAAGAAAGAGAACAAGGGAAATACAAACATTGGATACCGGGAGAAAATTTACTTGGAAACATGGTAAAAAAACTCCAAAGCACATGGAAGGGCATACCTGGCCTACAGATGGGAGAGAGTGCAAGTTTTGTCTCCTGGTCTCTTTCCATAACCAAGTGTTTCAGAGTTTCAGCAGCAATAGAAGCCCCCGGGACTTGGCTGCACTCACTTTCCCCTGCCTTGATTTCTTCACTGCCTTCATCTTTCACAGCCAAAGCTGGCTCGGCAAGTCCCAAGCCTGTTGCATCCATGTAGTCATCCACAGGATACAGGTCCAAAATAGTCTCCCTCTCATCATCAGGAAGCTCAAGACCAGCAGGTTCATGCTCTGGCTCAGCAACCATGGCTTCTCTGCTTTGATCTTCAGCCACCTCTTCCTCCTCTTCCTCCTCCTCATCTTCATCGTCATCATCGTCCTCCTCATCTTCATCATCCGAGTCTGAACTTGACTCGAATTCAGAGGAGTCCTCACTTTCATCAGATGATTCAACTTCAGCCTTGGAAGACGAGGGACTTGCTACATCTACAAGAACAAACTGCCATTAGTTCTGCTTTCTGGCTTTATTAAACAATCAGGGGCAAAGATCCCTTCTACTGTAAAAGTGTGGGAACAGCATCAACAGCAGCACACAGGTTTGAAGGAGTGGCCTTCCAATTTATTCATTTCTGCAAAGATTTATAAATCCTGTCTCTGGCTGCTTACAACAATCACTGTACAACAGATGAGGAGCAGTGCTGCTGGCACCTTCCCAAGTGGGTCTCTTGGTGCATTGTATTTTTTACTGAGATTTTCTGCTGCCTTTACAACACGGGCTTAAAAAGTGGAAACAGCCACCTTCTAGAGCAGAAACTGATAGACAGGACAGAGTTATTAGCAGCCAAATTACCCTTGGCTGAAATCTGGTCCCTCTTCCCCCAGCCACTCCTGTTTCACAAAACAAGCACACATTTAGCTGAGCTTGAGACCTGTGCCCCTGTGCCAGGCTGGGCTGAGATCAGGTAGGGGCTGGAGAGCTGCAGAGGGACCCACTGACTGAGGGATCAGGGGAACCTCACAGGTAACAATTAAAAATATCTCTCTGCATTATATTGTGTAAAACTGCCTGTCAGTGAAAGGAGGCACACAAGTAACAAAATCAGCTTACAAAAGCAGACGGGAGACCATAGCTGACCCGAGGGTGACACTCGCTGCTTCCACTGGAGCTGCTTACCCTCCTCGGAGTCCTGCTCCTCCTCCTTGTCACTTGTATCTATGCCTGTCTCCTCCTCATCATCTTCATCCTCATCTTCATCATCATCTTCATCCTCATCATCTTCATCCTCCTCATCCTCCTCTTCCTCCTTTGCAAGAAAGCATTGCCAAAAATGAGCAGTGCCTGAGCCTGTGACCTGGCTGCCAGTGCAGTAACCACCAGAGACTCTCAAGGAGGCTGCCAGAGAACCTGAAGAGGGAGTGACCTGACAGAGGTTCTGTAGGCACAGACCCCACCAGGAGCACTCAATTCCCAGAAAAGGGAACTTTGGCATTTGGCATTACCAGGCCCCCTTTTAATGACAGACAGCATTGAAACTGCAGCCACACACCGACATACCTTGCCAGGTGCTGCTTTCACCAAGCCTCCCTCTTCTTCCTGCTCCTCTTCCTTCTCTGAGGAGGACTCTTCCTCTTTCCCTGATGTCTCATCTCCTTCTTCTCCCTCGCTGTCAAGCTCCAATGGCCTTGCTGGTCGCCGTCGCAGCCCCACTGCCTCTGCATCCTTCTTTGACAGCTCAGATGTTGTATCAGAAGCATCCCTGTCCCTCTCTGACTCTGACGAGCAAAAGCAACAGAAATTATCATCAAATTCCTTGCAAAGGACAGAGTTAACTACATAAGGGAAATTTCTTCTCTGGAAAGACTGAAGTTAGGAGCAATGTGCCCATGTGGTGTGAGGCTTACAGGGACTCGCTGATGTTACAGTGAAGAGTGCTGATGGCAAAATGTGGGTGACCAAAACTGACATTTCCTAGCCATAGCAGACAGGAGACATGGCATGACTGAAGTCAGGACAGGTAACCTGAATTTAATGCTTTTTTTTTAAATTTTTTTGCTTCAAAACCTCTTGTTAATCTGAATCTACTTCAACATGAACCCATGTGTAAAGCAAAGGGTATTCAAAGCTTTGTCTCCTCTTTACTCTTTCCAGGTTATAGGAAATAATGTTAAGATATTTTCAAACAGATTTTTCTGGCAAATAACTTTGGTTTCTTTCTCAAACCAAATGCAGAGCTAACTGTTGTGTGCTTCCTCCCACCATGTCCCAGAGAGCTGTGAGCACACCCCAAACAGCCCATGAACCCATCTGAGCTCCTTCTGCTGGGGCCCAGCACAGCTAAAACAGGTTATGAATTATTCTTAAAATGTGTGTCTTAAACTTTCCACCAGTGAATTTCAGATAATTGAACCCAGAGAGGCCATGTCCCAGCTGATGAGAGCTCTGTGAGAAGCAGGGTTTGGCTCAGATCCTTGACTCTATTTAACTGTAAGCTAGCACACTGCTGTGAAGTTTAAAGGGATTCAGCTTGAGTGGGGTTTGCATCTGCTCCTAGGTTTCAAACAAATGCACTTTGCAAACCTTCATCTTCATCATCCACAGAAGTAGAAGGCCGGATTCTCTTCTGATCTCCCGCTGAGGCAGCTTCAGGTGGCTCCTTTCTTTTCACCTGAACAAAAGACACAATTAGCATTTCTAAAAGTTTAGAAACAGCAGAAATCAACTTCTTAAGCAAATTGCCACTTCTTTTTGCTGTGGTCACTTACAGCAGAAACCAAGGGCCACTTCCCAGCTCTTGATCTCTTTATTTGCTTGCAAACAGAATTTCACTCTGAATGAAACTCTACCCCTTCAATTTGCATGAAAACACCCTGGGTACCAGCATGGTGCATGTCATCACCAGGTACTTTGAGGATGACAGATCTTGACAAATCCATGTGTTCTGAGATTGTAGCAGAACAGAAAGAGAGCCTAATCTTAAAGAACCTCAAAGCAAGTTTTACTCTAAATAAAGACTGGAGAATCTCTCATACCAAACCTTTACTTGCACCTTCTCTGCATTCAAAAATCCTAATTTCAGGGAAGCCCTCTACACTCCCCTACCTCACAATTCTTTTGAGGAACTTCTAATTTTTTATGCAAATGCTTTTCAAAACAGATACCCTGTGCTTCTGAGGAGACAGAGTTTAAGCAAACTTCAGGTGAGATTCAGCTGCCAAAGCAAAACAGTAACTGTTTAAAGCACCATGAGCATAGGTGTATTTTTATGATCATGCTGAAATGCTGTGTCCTAAACACAGCCAAATGTTCCCTTTCCCTTGCTGAGCAGGGAGATCCTCTAGAGACAATGCACACAAGCGGAGGGTGAAAATCTAAGGGAACAGAGGGTCCTTGCTCTGCTCCTGGAGGGTCAGAAGCAACCCCCTGAGTGAACACAGAGTGGGGTGAACAGCCTGAGGGCTCTGGGGCACAAACCTAGTGAGGTCTGTCCTCCTAAGGCTCCTCTCTGGGGGATGTCAGCATAAGGAAGAGAGTTTTTTGTTTTCACCTTGAAGGATGGCAGCCGGATGGCCCCTCGTAACCCAATGCCCAAGCCGATTGCCTCATATCCCAGCCCTTCTCCTTTGTTCCAGTTCTCCAGAAGACAAGAGGCAATTCGATCCTTTGGCTTTGGTTTTTCCTCCAGTTCTCCTCCAGACTTCACTGGAGTGAGAGACGCCTGCAACAGAGAAGGCACATTTGAGAGGGAAAATTTCCTGGGAAGGACACGAGCTCTGGAAACCATTTAGACAGTTGAGGTTTGAGAAATGCCACTGCCCTGCCCAGGCATCAGTTTCTTTGAGGGCATCTGAAGGTGCCCCACACTGGAGAGGAAATAGAGCTGCACAGAGTAATACAAATAACTTGAGTGTGCTTTAGGCAAGTCAGCCCAACACTCTGTTATCTACCTTCCTTTGCTAAGCCACATAACTGAAAGCAACTCCAGACCTTCCAGTTGGGAACACCTTCCTTCTGTTGAGCATAAGGCCAAATATAGTGCATCAAAAATCACACACATCCCTGTGTTTCCTTAGCAACCACAGCCCCAGTCCACAAAACCTGTCAGAAGGCTCCAGTCCTGGGAACAGGAATATAAAAATATTTAGACGAAACACCAAAGGGTCTACAAAATAGACACACAGCCTCAACAAATCCTTTTTCACCAGAGCTGAGATGCAAAGGAAGAGCAGGAATTCAGACCTCTACAGCTGTGGAGAGGTGGACAAGCCAGGAGAATGTCACACATGGTGTGCCAGGGGCACAGGAGGTGATAACCACCTGCATCAGCCCATGGCACAACACCCCAAACAATTTCTCTTGCACACCCTAATGGAGCTCACATGCTGAAGTGGGCTGTAACCACCAAAGAGGCAGCACAAGCTCAGCTCTCCTGCTAATAAGGGACAAGACTAATGGGAATATCAAACAGAGAACCCAGCAGCAGCACTCCATGGCCAGGAGTTATTCCTGGCACTCTGCTTAATGCATCTTAATCAGGCTTTCAAACCTAAACCCACCACTAGGATTTGGGAACAAGGAAAAGCTTTCCCTTAGCTCAGGCAGAAAAGGTTCATGGAACGTGCTGCCTTCCCTAGCAACATTCTCCTTTCACAGCTTTCACCTCACACATTTTCCACTCTGCCTGACCCAGGACACCAGTTTTATTCCTGAGCCTTCCCACCCTTTACCTAGGGCATGACGCCTCTTGGCTGCCAGAGTTGGAATCAATCAATCAATCAATCAATCAGCTGCCTTTGATGGAATATAGCAGCCAGAATCAGTGTGATGGCAGAGATGGGGAACTGACCTCCAACTGCCACCAAGGAGCCCAGTAACCTCATCCTCACACACACCAGCAATGGGAAGGTACAGTTTAAGCTGAATATTCATATTTTGTTTTTGCAAAAGCAGGCAACTTGTGTCTGAAAAGGAATCCTGTCTCACCCAATTCTAGGGGTGCCCAGTCCTAGCAGAAAGGAAGCTCTGTGAGATTTTTCTACACACAACAGTAACACATGCTGTGGGGCAGAAATGGTTCTGGCATCTCTCTTCCTGGACAGAAAGCACATGTGGTTTTCCATGCAGCAATTTCATATTTTCAGTTACACTGCTCACATCCAACATAACCTGTGGCAAGGACTGTGGTAAGCTACTGTGGTACAGTCAGCTTCACTTCCCAAAATTGCTTATAAATCCCAGGTAAGTGAAGAACACCCCAAATCCAGCCATAACTTGGGATGTAAAAGAGCCTGAAGATCTGCCTCAACTTGCTTCTGCTTCTTCACCACAGATGTCAGGTTTAAAACAATTTCTTGAGTATTTCAGTTGCTGTTTTTGCAACTATTTGCTGGATCTGTTTCTTTTATTGCCCTGGAAACTCAGGGGCCTCTTCCAACACTGTCAGCACACGCTTGCTGGCAGAAGACAAGCTCTGAGCATTAGTCAGGAGGAGAGGGACAGGGTTTCTGCTGCACGTCACGCCAGCCAGCTCTAAGCCACAGCAAATTACACTGTCATAAAACAGCTGTTAAGCAGCAGCATTACCAACCCCTCCAGAAAGCCAAGGAGCTCTCCCAGGCACCAGAGTTAACACGCAACTGGTTTACAAAAACAGGTGGTGAGGATACTGCTCTGAAAACTGACATCTGAAACAGATCTACCTGCAGGTTGTAGTTTGTTTTGTTATTTTTACAGTAATTCACTGCAATGGTAATTTTGAGACTTGCATTAACCTTTCTGTAGTGTTAGGTTTTTTGAGTAGTGACAAATTCACCACACGTTAGATCACAGAGCTGTTTGCTCGCTGAGGTATACTTCAAATTGGGTGAGAAAAGGATCAGAGGATTCATGCAAAGCTGTTTTCACAACTAATCCCTGGAACTCTTTGTGTATTTGGCCAATGTTCAGTTTTTGAGTTAATTGCTGCTTTGTACATGCACTGGGGAGGGGCAGAACTGGAAATACCCACAAATCTCACTGCACAAAGTGGGGAACACAAAACAGAGCTTTGGTGGTTTCAAACATTCCTCTTGCATCTGACCTTAGTTTTTCGGAGCAAACCTCAGCTTCCTCTTGTACGTAACAATTTAGGATTTTGGGTTTTTTGAAGTCAGCTCCAGACCCCTGCTGACCCCACACATTGACCACAACACTCTCCCCAGGACCCAGGACAAAGCATGCAAAAACCTACTTTTGCAAGACGTTCCTTCTTGTCCCACCAGTCATCAAACGCCCGGAATGCCACCACTTCGACCATCTTGCGGTTCAGGTCCCTTTTCATGATGGCCTTTAGTTCCTTCACTATGACCAGGAGGACTCCATCCACAGTGGCTTTGTGGGGATCTTCCTTCTTCGGCTCATAACCCGGGGGTGGAACCGAGGGGTCAAACTTGGGCAGCGGTGGCCACTGCTGCCCGCGGGCGAGAGCGGCTCCCATGGAGAACGGGCGGTAGGGAGGAAGATTCACAAACTGCATCCGGCCCGTCATGAAAGGCGGGTACTGGTACGTGTTCTGCGCCTGCATCATGCGGCTCAGCATCTGAGTTTGCATCTGGAAGGACATCGGCATGCCACCCCACTGGTTGCCCAAGACACTGATCATATCCACCTGCATGACCGGGAACATGCCGGGATGGAAGGGGGGCAGCGGGGGCAGGATGTGAGGCGGAGGGACCCCGGGTGGGGCGGGCAGCGGCGGCGGGGGCACGGTGACGGCCGGGTGCGTGGGCGGCGGCGGCGGAGGCAGCGGCGGGGGCATGGGGAAGCCGGGCTGCGGGGGCGGCGGAGGAGGAAGAGGAGGGAATCCCGGTGGTGGCAGAGGGGGGATGGACGGGGCCAGCACGGCCGTGTTGCTGACGGAGGAGTTCACCACAATGGTTTTGGCACATTCCGCGCTGGTGATGGGCGCAGGGTTGGTCTCGTCGTCGGAGATTTCCATGTCCTCCCCTGAGGAATGCTGACCCTGCCACAAAACAGAGAGAAAAGGTGACGAGCACATTCTCTTTACATTAAATACCACAGCGCCGGGCTGCTTCAAACAAAAGCTAAGTTTAACACACATTTTAATTGGGAACGGAGAAAAGCGAGCGATACTCTGAAAAGACAGGGCCCACTGAGCAGCTGGTGCCTATTGAAGCTTTTCTCTTCCGTGTCAGACCTCGGGAATCAGAGAGGTAAAAGCTTTCTAAAAGAGCATCAGCACCAACTGAACAAAATCCTCAGCTTCAGTGGAGCAGGAGGAATTGCTCCGGTGCTTGGTGAAATACACACAATCCAAATCCTTCCCTGCAAGATACATTATCTCTTATTTGCATCTAATACTCCTAGGTACATTACACCATGAGTTTTTATTCCTTAGTTTTTCCATGCACAAATAATTACCCTTTTTTTAATTATAATCCCTGGCTCGTTTGCTGTCAACTCCTAACCTCCAGTTGTGGAAAGACAATACCTTCACATGGTTGCTGCTGCTAAAAGTTGTCTTGACTAGACCACAGCAATTCACATGGGAAAACAGAACCCCAAATCTGGTTAAATTGCTTTTAAACATCAAAGTCATAAAATGCTGGGATTCAAAGACATGACCTATGTTGTGTTTTGGGACAAAATTAATACTTTACTAGCCAAAAGAAATACAGACTTGTAGAAAATGCTAAAACTATGTCCTACCTCTGCTGTCAAAGGGATGGAAACTGGATTAAAACAGAGAGTGCCAGCTTGCTCTGAAATCTCAAAGCTGCCTGACAAGGTCTTGTACAAAAGAAAAGTTCCAGGAACAACCTCCACCCTCCACAGCACATGGTCACACCTGCACACTGTGTCCTACAGGCACTTCAGTCCTCGAGGTGTCTCCAGCACCAAGAATCCACATGCATGACTGTCACATCCCTCAGGTATTGAAACCCTGATATGAAATAAAGTAACCAAATACTGCTGGAAGACATATCCACACGGTGACAGGATCTAGGAAACATGAATGGGGCTGATCTCTGACTAGAGTGATGACAGCAGACAGGACAGAGTCCCTGTAACCTCCAAACACGTCTCACATTGCTGATGTCAGTGAAGAACCCCCCCGTGTTCCCCAGCACGGCCCAGGGCACAGCAGGAATGCTCCTCCTGGCCAGAGCCCTCCAGATGCCCTGGGAGCCAGGAAGAGATCACCATCAAGTGCCTCTCTCTATCAGAATCCTGGCAAGAGTTTCAGAACCTGCTGGCTGTTATCAGCCAAATTTAACTGTAGATCCCAAAGATATTTATTATTTGCTCCACATTTTGTGCCAGCAGGTGCCTCTTCTGTCTGCTCTCCTGCCAGTCTCCCCAGTGTGAAAGGAAAGAGCAGTATCAGACACTGGAGAACCTGGAAGTTCTGGGAAGAGCTGCTGAGGAGCAGACTTTGTTGGCAGTTTTCACATTGAAGCCGCTATGATTTGGTTCTTAACCTGTGAATTTCTTACTGTGGTATGCAAACAAAAGCAGGAGCAGCTGAGTTGACTCTGCTACAAACTGTCACTGTGTGAAACTGAGCAACCACAACTATCCAAATCGCTCCAAATGTTTCCCGTTTTATCAAAGGTCATCTCTGCTACAGCAGCTACCACCAGAGAGCAGGCTGAGCACGATGCTTGCAACAGCAGCTGTGCAAATCCTCCAGTCCTGGCACCTCCCCTCGCCCTGGCTTCCCCGCATTCCTCTGCTGCAGCACGAACTCACTGCCTCCCGCAGTGCCTGGGTCACCCCCAAAAAGCCACTAGCAGTTTTAGTGCCCAAAATGCCCAACAAGGAGACACCATTCACCTGGCAAACCCTGAGCAAGAGCTATAGACCCCTGGTAATGGTGATGGAGAGGGGACTCCCCCGTAGTCACGGAGTCACTTAAGTGCATCTGTGCATGCAGAGAGAACTCCGAGGGCTGTTTTGTAAACCCTAAAATGAACAGCTAAAAAAGAAGTAGAGGTGATAACCCATTGCACTCGAGTCTTTCCAAAGCCCAGTTGTATCATACCCTTGAGCTGCCCACATCTGGCTCACACTTCTCAGTGGGTCTCACACCCTGCATCCTCTCCCCAGCTGCTCTATTGCGGTCACGTCCCACGCCGAGGATGCCGGGGAATAAAAGGACATTCTGCAGTTTCAACTACTGCAGCTCCAGTGAAAGGAGCAGAGGAAGAGCAAAAAGGACGACTGTGGCAGGTGTAAACAAGATTCCTGTGAAACAGACCCTGGTTTTCAGTAAGTGAACACAAAAGGCCCTGTTAAAAGCACTGGCTCCAATTGCAAACGCTGGATGATGCTAAAGGTCGGCACTGGATAGAAAGCCAGGAGTGTTCAGGCTACCAAAGACAGACAAAATCAGCTTCAAGTTCACACTCATCTCATCTGATAGGATATGGAGAAAAGTCACCTTATGAGGCCTCAGGGGAGACCAGCACTGAGCAGTGTCAAGGCACAGATTCTCCCCAGTCCCTCCTGCAGGACCTTGCATCCTCCCAGAGCCCTCCCAGCCTCCCACCCTGGAGCACCAGCAGCCCCCAGCCTGTCCCAGCCAGTCCTGCCACACAAGATTTGTGTGCTCCTGCCCATCCACACACAGCCTCTCATCAGCCTCAGAGTCCTGCCTGATAAATGAGGCTGGTTTTCCCTCCTGAAGGAATCACATAGAAAAAGCCAGTCCTGAAATTGCAGAGTGCTGGCAGGACTAGCAGGATTCCATGCTCTAGGGCACAGAGCTTCCTTCATCCACACATGCATTAATTTTTACTTAAGATGAAATGAGAATTGCCAAAGCAATAGCCAGTGTTTGAAAGATTGAAGACTTTTCTGGTTTTTTCACTTCTGGTGCTCAGATGGGTCTACAGGAAGCAACAACAGATTCCCTGCTTCCTACAATGTTGGGCTGACAACTCACCTCCACTTGCACAGTGCACACAGTCTGTGCTCCAGTTTCATCCCAAGCAAGATGGATAGGGAGAGAGAAGGAGATTAAATGGCAGGGAGAAAAGGATCAGAAAAGGCACAGGAGGTAGGGGGAAAGAATCACAAGGTTAGGAAAGAGGTCAAACCAAAAGAAGATCATCTATAAGGAAGCCTTTAAAAAAAGTTAAGAGTAACGAATATTTAAAGCGGATGACTTTCCTGTAACTGCTCGTATCTAAGGGGGGAAAATGTAGGCACCAACTGAAAGAGATCAAGGTACATATAGAAAAACCAAGGGGAGACATAGAAAGATCTTCTGTTATTTGAATTTCTTTTCATTCACCTGTCTGAACCTGGATTTACTATGGTTGCTACCAAATACCTCTCAGGGTACAGCTGAAAAGCACCTGTGCTGTCCTCTCAAAGAAACTGCCTTCTAGCTGGCCTCCCTCTTTGCTCTCACAAGCAGAAAAAAGTGAGCTGATAGATGACACACATACTGCTCCAAGAATGTCACAGCCATCACTGTCAAAAAAAACCTGTGCCAATCAGTCCCAGAGTTCACCTGCCTGTTTCTGAGGTCATCTGGTACAATGCCACCAGGAAACCTTCCTTCAGCCCACTGAGAGAAAAGCCATTTCCAGCTAAATTAATTTGTGCTGCCATCTTTAGTTTGGATTAATTAAATTAAGAGTTAGCAAAACAGGTATTTAATTATACGCATGACACATTTTTCCAAAGGTTCTTTAATGATGCAAATTCGTTGGGAGAGATTCATGTCAGTGTAACTGGTTATAAATGGCCTCATTCACTGTTCACCCAAAATGTTAATTGCCACCTTTAACACCAGCAGAGTGTGCAGAGACTCTTAAGCTAAATGAGGGAACATCCTGGGATGCCACTCCTTCATCAGCTGGAACAGTGACAGGGTAGAGCACTGGCTACAGGGTATCGATCCCACCTCAGAGCCCTACCCAGCATTTTACAAGCAAATGTTAATACCCCCAGAGAAAAGAAACTACATCCTAATATTTGCATGTAGACCTGTCAGCTTCCAGGTGTGAGGAGGCTGTTCCATCCCCTGCCCCAGAGGAGCACTGCCACTGTGGCAGTGATTGGGACTCCCACTGTACAGTTGTTCAGTACCTTTCTTACAGGCAGAGAAACTTCCATTTCCTTCTAAAAGGTTATCTGATAAAAAAATTTACTCAGAATTTCAGAACACATTTTGAACACCATCAGCTTACAGCTCATTTCACTTAAACATGCTGCTGGGCACCAAGTTACTTATATTTGAGGTAGGGAACTATACCACTGAACACAGCAACTAGCATTACCTGGCTGAGCTCTGGTGCATCAAAATAATGAAATGCAGGATTGATGGCATTTAGCACTGTACAAGGGCATTAGCCTTCATGTTTTTCAATAAAACTAGAACTTCTAAGAAGAAGGGACTCTTGGACAAAAAAGTTTTCCTAACCTGGTTAAACAGTCATCACTTGGTTTTAGATTAAATCCAAGCAAGGGTTGAAAAGAATTCACAAGAGATTATCTCGCACTTTATCCTTACAAAAAAGCAGGGAAAGAAAAGCCTTCAGAGGTGAGGAGGAGAGGACAACTGACTGAAGAGGGTCATACAACAAGTCACTAAGGGAGTCAAGAACAGACTCCAGGTCCCTCTGACCTCCTATGCCCCAACTTCAGTTGCCTTCCCATGCTGGGATCACACCAGGCTCCTCACTGCCTGTACTCTGTGTTTGACAAAGGAAACAACCATGATCCCTGGGTGAGACCAGCTCAAGTTCTCTAACACACATTTCTATTCCCAGACTCCTTCAGCAAAGCACATTAAAGAGAATGAGGTATTTCAGACCCGCCACATTTCCTATGCTGCCATCCAGAACAAAAATGAAGCCTGAGGTCACCACAACCTGCGACTCTTCCTCCAAAACCACTGAAAAACTCCTTTCAAGTTTGGCCCAGAGAATCCCACCATTCACCCTGCTGACAGAGTACTAAATAACTCTTGCAGCCCAAAATTTGCACACCCAGAGAGGGCTTCAGAGAGTATTGCTTTGTTCATTTTTAATCTACTTTCAGCTTGTATGTTCCCTGTTCTAGGCACACGAGGAGGAGCCGTGGCTCTGAACTGTCCTTGTCTTGCTGGGAAACCACGATGACATGGCAGAGGGATGGTGCAGAGCATTCACACCTCACCGTGTCAGGTGTGAACAAGGCAGACTCGGCACCTTATTTACAATGCACACGAGTATTTTTACTTTGCTCGCCATAATTATAGCCCTGCCTCAGGAAGAACATGCACAAGGGTGGTGCTTCGCTGGCTGTGCATTGTACAGGAGGGCAGAGCCACCCCAGGTGGTTTGCCAGCAATCCAGCAGCAAAAACACAGAGCAAACTGCTGCCTGCACCTTCCTGGGTGAGCTCTCCAAGCTGGTCAGGTCACTGTGCCCGTGGTGGCCAGCCCACCACCACTACAGCCTGGATTGAAACTGGAATCAGGTTGCTGCCTTCTCCCCGTGGGTTAGTCAGGTCTTTCAACCTCCTCTGAGCAGCTGAGAGAGCTCCCACCCTCCTGCTGCAGTCACAGCCCACAAGGGCAACCACAGCAGCTTTTAATTGGAACAACTTTCTGGTGTTTGCACTATAATAAAATGCTCAGCTCAGTAATTGGCAAATGGAAAGATTTACATGTTACAAACCAGTCATTATAAAGTATCTCCAGCAACATGCGATTCTATCTCCAGAAAAGACTGCAAGGCTTTTATATAGTTATATATTTATACAGCACTTTATAAATGAACTCCCAAGCAAAGGCTGCAAACATACAGGTGAGAGTGATGGACCCAATGCTGTGTCCCACAGAAAGGTGGGTGCACCAAGGGGCACCAAAAAGGCTCTAAAGGAACAAGGATTTGTCACAGAAGGAGAGACACTCCTGGGATGTTTTGATTTCTCTAGTACCAATTGCCAAAGTACCTCTCACTACTTGAAAAAGAGAATTCAAGCTCTCTGTGATGACAATATCCCACCTAACACACACTCTGTGCTGGCTCAGGTTGTGTTTTGGTCTGGTACTTGCAGCACTTCTTTGGCACAGGCAGTGCTCCCCACACCTACAGGGCTGCCCAACAAGTAAAACAAGTGACAATAATATCCAAGTGCTTATTGTAAACAAACAGCACTGCAAACACCAGCCCAATTTACACCACTTACTTTCCTTCCTAAGGCCAAGAGGGAACTTTGAGTTGGTATCTCAAACCACAGAAGGATAGAGGGAGAATTCCCTGGAAGACCCTGCTGGTCCCAGAAGAGGGGGACAGGGGTGAGGAAACACCACGTGCTCGCTTGTGTCTCACAATGTGCTTGTCAGGTGCTGGTCCCTAATTAGACCATCCTGCACATGGGGAGATGCCATGAGTAGGGATTTGGAAGGATGCAGGGAAGCAGCTTAACTGGGCTGTCAGTGTAGGGCAGGAAAGGCTCTTGAGAGGGGAAGGCACATGGGGCTAATGCTTACAAAGGGAAAAGGTCTCCTCGCTGACTTCCAGTATTTCCTGACACCAGGAACAGAAGTAAATTGACTTATGTTTTAAGGACAGCAGGAGAGCTGGACAGCTGCCCAACAGTCCATGCCATCATCAGAAAATCTAGTGAATCAAGATGAGAAAACAAGCTAAAATGACTCCTGTAGGACGAACAGCAGTGCCAAAGAGCAATCCAGCCTCATGCAAAGCCACCCCACACCTCCTGCAGGCCGTCACATGCACTGAGCAGCTGAAATGGGTCTCAACACTTCAAGGTCCTGCTTCAGACTCCAGAGGGGATTATCCTGTCTCCCTGCAGGACAGTGGAATAACATCAACATCTCCATGGAAAGGAACTGAGCAGTAGCTTAAATAAGTATTTCCTAAAGCAAAGCCCCTGATGTGACACAGGGCATGAAACATTCCACATAAAAAACCCACAAAAAATAGGAGAAAATTAATGCAATGATTGAACAGGGGGAGTTCAGGCTGGTTTTATTTGACTGTACATAGGATCTCCAGTGACTGTAAGACATGATGCACAGATTCTTCCTTCCAGAAGTCAAAATAGATCCTGGAGTAAGAAACACCCACTTAGGCAGCTGCTAGGCATTTTCACAAGGCTAAGAACTTCTTTCATTCAGCAAGTGGTGCAGGGAAGGACAGATAATTCTAGGTGAAGCAAGAAGACAGAGATGGGAAGCCCATGTGGTGCAGTCTGAGATAAACAGATCTTTACTGATCCAGAAAAAAGACAACTTGAGGAATGTGATCCCAAGGGGAGAACACTCAATCATCATTCAGTACTTTCAAAAATCCATTCTCTTGGCAAGACAGCACCACAGCCCAGTTTTCAATGTGGATTTCAAGAGCTCACTGCAAGAGGTTCTTAGGACAGAAATCTTCAGAGCCAGGAATTAAGCCAGTGGGAAAACAACTGCTAGATCTGCCTCAGCAGAAATCCTGAAGAGATGAACTGGCAAAGAGAGCCAGGTTGAGGGGGTTGCTCTGTTTGTAAGTTAGCAATCCATCCACAAAGAGGATGGCTTAATTCAGGTCTTCCTCCCTCCCAAGATGAGGAGGCTCTGAACTGCAAACCTCACGGCATATGATGTGGTTACACTGGCTCCTGTCAGCAAGATCATCGAAGAAGGGATATTTGGAGCAGCCAGAGCCATTGCCTCTGGGCTTCCCATGCACAAGAGAATCTCCAGTGTCTGCAGGGAGAGGCCAACATAACATCCTTGGGGTCCACATTCAGCAACGCCAAGACTGGAAACTTCCAGACTGCACAGATCTGAGCGGGACTGACATGAACATCCTACTGGGCAGGTCACAAAATACAGTGAGAGTATGAGCTCCCTGGCCCCCAGCCCGAGCTCAGGGAGGCCTGGGCAGCCCATGCATGCCCCCATGTGAGGCTGGCCTGGACAGTTGCCCCTCCTGCATTATGTGGACAAATCCGAACTGGCAGGGTGAATGTGTGCCAATTCAGGGGCAGCGTCATGTGGCCACAGTGTTTTTCATCACATATGAAACACCCTAAAATTGGATTTACCATCTCATGGAACCATGGCCTTTTCCCTCAGGTCTTAAGTAGATCTTATTAAGGGGGAAAAAAAGGGTTTCTTTATGGGGGGGAGGAGGAGGTAGGGAAAAGGAAGGAGGAAAAGAGAGGGGTGTTAACATTGGGAAGCCATGTAACAAGGCAGGCTCTTTCCACAGCAATGGTTGTTCTGGTTTCCCTATTTTAGATGGGGGGAAGGGATAGTTGAAGAGCTATTTGCAATCTAACTTCAAAGGCTTTAGTCGGCTGGGAAGCTAAGTCATGCATAAAAGGATGGTAGAGTGGCAAGAAAATACCCCCTACAGATAAATTAGTCAGGGAATGTTCTCTACTTCTCCCAAAGACTTTCATACAGCCAGACTAGCTTTACCCAGGTAAAGCCCTTTTCAGGCACCAGGGTCAGTGATGCAGAGTTCTGGGAACTAACCAGCCAAATCCAACAGAGGAACTGAACAGTCTCTCTGAAAAACAGAAAGGCACTGGTCCACATGCAGTGCGCTCCTCTGTAATTTTCTGTCACCTCAGCTGTTACTTCATTTTAAGGTCTGTCCACACACAAAAGATGCAGAACTCACGGCAGCATCCCCTTCACTAAAGCTGCAAAGAAAAGCAAGGAATTCAGAAGAAATCACACTGTACATAGAGAACTCATTTCCCAAATGATTCTGTAACACTGTCGTGCTCTTCACACTGGTGTGCAGAAATGCACCCACATTTCTAAAGGTATTTTACAATCAAAGATAAAGGGAACTGGCAACATTGGATCAGAGTCCATCTCTAAGTAAAAAAAAACCCACTCTGCAATAACTGCATGTGCAGAGTACACAGATCCCTCACACTTCAGTGCCAGGCAGGAGCTCGCTCACATGCCAGCCCCTGACCTCACCCTCATACTTAAACCTTAGGTCAAATGGAGCCATGAATTCAGATCTTGCTACCAAGAGGGTGATAAGAAAGGAGATAAGCATGGAAAACAGTCTAGCTCCCCAGCTGATAGCAGCCTGTTGAAGAATAGGTTGTACACATGCTGTATTTAAACAGTTCTAATCAGCACAACTAGGCCAGCTTGATACTCTTCCCCTTTTACACAGTACTACTGACTGTACCCTTGAGTATGTGAAATCATGTGGCTATCACAGTTATGGCAGCATTATCACTGTGCTGCTCAGTGCTCTCTGCATTTCAGTGTTAGTACCAACAGTGGTTTCAATTGCAAGACCTGGATGTCCCCAGTACAACCTGTGCAATGTTGAGTCTCCTCAGAAGAGAGGGCAGAAATTCAAGAATTTTGGGTCTTGAAGGAGAATGGGAAAAAGAAAAGAATTTTTGTTAGATCATTCATCAGCTTCATCCTTTAAGGCTCTCCTGCTCACTCCCATCTGCCCTCCACACCACTCTCCTTCCAGCAGCTCTGTTCTCGCCCAGCACCAGCTATTTGAAAAGAAATATGCTTGAAAGAGGAAACACACTGTTAATAAGGTCTTTAGGACCTTGTTATCATCCCAACTGAAGTCATGGTGGCTGCATGGTATGGTTTCAAATAAGGAAACCTGTGGCTTTCTGTTCTGGAGACAGCCACTACCATCACCCCAGACAGGACAATAGGACATCTGCAGCATTTCTGAATTCCCAGAAAAATTGCTGCAGAGAAGATGTTTCAGCCAGCCCACACGATCTTGACTGACAAAAAGCATTTGCCCACTTTGGACAAAGCCCCCACTGGAGGTGGCACAAACACTCTGGGTGTGCTGGACACAGCTGTGGAGCAGCCCCAGGGAATGGGAGGCTCAGGAGACACAAACCCTCCCTGGCTGTGGCCAGGCTGTGAGTCCTTCACAGCAGTGACCACAAGCCATGAGTGACACCCTAATGAGCTTAGCAGCTCCTCATTTTCTGAGCATTACAACACAAACCTAACAAG
This sequence comes from Cyanistes caeruleus, assembly GCF_971803275.1. Lineage (NCBI taxonomy): Eukaryota > Metazoa > Chordata > Aves > Passeriformes > Paridae > Cyanistes > Cyanistes caeruleus. The sequence continues at coordinate 3,016,035 of NC_141718.1, read as the reverse complement.
TCCTTCCCAGCAAAGAAGTAGATGCATTAAAACCCAGCTAGACCGCAGGAGATGCTTCACTCTGAGGAGCCTATTTCCAGCAGCTGAGTAGATGTTCTTCCTCAAAAGTAAGGGTGAAGCCACCAAGAAACAGTTCCCCTTTGGTAACATTTCTCTTCTCTCTGGAGGCAGCTTGAATTTTTCACTGCTTTATTTCCTGCTTAGATTTTTCTTCTCTTGCTGTACTCAGATTTAACTAAGTGGATGCAGTTAGAGAGGACAGAATCAGGCTCATCAATGGAGGAATGTAACATATTAATATGAGAAATATTAACATATTACAATAAACATATTTTTCTAAGACAAAGAGCAAGAAATACCTTCAAGCTGTCTTTTTTCAAAACCTGTTCAATGAGGGAAATGCAACTTTTTCCCCCTACCACTCCCTTTGGGTGATAAAAACATAACCCCAGCCAACTGCTGTCTAGTCAATCCCTTAACAAAAATAAACCCTGTCCAGGACATAACATTTCTCATGGCCTTCAAGAAGACACCAAACTTTTACTATCAAACTATCCCCACTGTATGCAAAATAAATTGTAAAACCACAAGTGTTTTAAAGCACCAGAGTGGAAACACCCCCAGCTGGGCTGCATTCCCACTGCCATTTGTGCAGGCATAAAATATGCAAAAAAGAGAGGAGAGGTAAAGTGTGCTGATTTCCCCACCTGTCCCCCTAATTAGCAAGCAGGAGGTTTAAACAAACACATGAAAACACTTTTCACCTAGAACAAAATTCAGCTGTGCACTGCACTGTCACAGGATACTGCACAGGCCCAGGAGTGCAGATGGGTTGAATAATGGATTAGATGTTTGTGGAAGACAGGTCCAGCAGAAGCTACTGAGCTGAGCATTGCTAATCTGCTGGTCAGGAGGGACCCCAGGGGAGCTGCTGAGAGGCTGCTGCATGGCACCCACTGCAGACCCAAAGGAAATAACCCCCAGCAACACAGACAGCCAAGGAAAGGTAAAGATGTGCCTTTTCCTTGCTCACTCATGAGTTAGTCTGAATTCTCTCCTGCTCTCTCTTGCAGCAGAGCTGTAACCAAGCTCTCCCACGGGTGACTGCTCAAGTGGAAGGGCAGCATGTCCACAGCAGAGCCCTTCAGCAGCAGCCAGCATCAGGTGATCCATGTTCTGCTCCTCACACCCACCACTCCAGCTCTCAGGCTCCTCTAGGCTTCCCCATGTTGGTGACACTTTAGTCACTTCTTTCCTACCTGCTTTAAAGAGCTTTGCTAAAATGCTCGAGGTGAGTGAAGAACTACAGAAGTTCACAGCAGCACAGCATCACTACAGCCCATTCTTGAGCAGACACAGCTAAACCCCTCTCAGTCACACAGCTCTTTATTCATATTTTTAAAGCAGCATTCCTATTAGACTGGTTCATTAGTTTGAAGTTATATATGAAGTCTTAAAAAGGCAGGTTACTTATTCAAAGAGTTATGTGAAACAGTTGTGAGAAAGGCACAAAACCAGGCAAACACAGCTCTGTGCTCACGAATTCCATGCCCTGTTCACTGATCCAGGTGGCCAGCTGGAAGGCACGGGCATCTTTTTATTTTTTAAGCAGTTCTGCAGGAACAGCTGCTGTGCTGGTTTGCAGCTCATCGTTTACTACTTAGCACCGTTTGGCCCCAGCACCTTTTGAAGCACCAGAGCTGCACAGTGGTCATTTTATCACTGACCATCATTAATACATCTCACTGGATGTGACACTAAAGTTGTGCCTCACTAATACAATTGCACTGTGCAATGCTCTTTATACCAGAGCTCAGTGAAAATAGTAAAAACATTGCAAAAACTGACTTTTCTCTGACTGCAGCACATGTGCCCCAGCAACAACCCAAGACAAAGTCATGCAACAAGACTTCTTCGAGCTGAAACCTGAACATCCAACCTCTGAAGGTTCACAGCTGATTACTGGTGTCTTGCAGCCAGGCTGGGTGCCCCCAGCATGATGCCAGCTCCCAGGGAATTTAAAACAACTCCAGCATCAGGAGAGCATCCTCCATCAGGGCTCTGCTGGGGCCAGGCTGCCCCTTGCCACCAAACCCTCAACACCTGCCTGCTTCTCACTGACCTGGAACACACCTCATCTTTGCAAACCCATCTGCTGTTACCCCTTTTCCAAGGTAATTTAGGAGATACATCCCACCTAACACTGTATTAACAAGCAAATAAATTTGTTGAGATTCCCTTGTCAAAATTCATCCCTTCACACACGTCTCCATGGCATACATTCCACTGGTAGATTGCCCTTTATGTATTATTGCAATTTGAATAATTTCATGCAGTATGAAGGACTTTCATATTTTCCAAGTATTTCTTTTTCCTGACAATAGCAAAATGCTTGTAGCACCATGATAACAGTTGCTCACATTTATCTGCATCCTTCAAAGACAATATTTCAATTATCTGCACTGGAAACTCCCAGCCACATCTGCCGACCAAAATGCCACGTTTGGCAACTGCTTAGCAACAAGGACTGGATTGGGAAACAGTCCCCAGAGCCACGTGCCAACATCACACCAGCTCCTGCTTCCACCAAACAACACTGCTATCACCTCAAATAAGTGTATTTTGTTCTGTCTGGGATACACAAGGCACCAGAAATAACAAGTTCCTTTGGGAAAAGGGATATCTGGAAAAAAGCTGCCTGCTTCAGCAATCCTTCCCCAGGCTCCACAGGGAATGTCTCCCTGGTGTGTGTAACACATGTTGATCCTGCAACACAGGAGGAGGACAGGCCACTTGGACATAAGCATAAAACTGTATCTGCTCACTGCCAAGCACAGCTCTTGTGGAAAAAATCTGGATGCAAGAGTGCAACTCCCACCCCACACCACCCACAAAAGCAGCAGACATCAGATTCCTTGATCAGGACAGCAAAAAGGCCCAGGAAAAATAAAACCCCTTCCATCCTTGATGTCACCCACCCTGCACCATCATCAACCCTCTTCTTCCTGAGGCTCTGTGCCATTGCACCCAGTGGCACAGGGAATCTGAGCAGTGGCGAGCCTGAGGACATCCCACCTTGAATGCTTGAAGGTACAGGCAAGGAGGTGAGACAGGAAGGACTCAACCTTGGCAAATCCATCTTTGTTTCTCCTCTTCCTCCCCTCCTCACCATTCTCAGAGCCTTTTTCCCAACCATCTCCCTGTCTTACTGCCTGATACAGAGAGAAAGAGAGATTGGGCAAAACACAGTCGAGCTGGTCAAAGGTGTGTGGTAACTGCACTTCGCACACTGTTATCAACTCCACAGAAATACACTGTCCAAACACAGCCGTTGGGAGCAGCCAGCAGCTCCAAACACCGCTAAAAAGTGCTGAAGTTGAGGGAAAGCTGGAAGGTGAGCTTCAGCTGTCTGCCCCTTTTGCAGGCAAGCCTGCCAAGCACAGACACTGCTGCCAGCTCCGTGTCCAGGCGGTTTCGGTTCTGGTGCAGGCGATGCCCTCTGTGCTCAGAGCCACTGCCGGAGCCCAAGCCACCAACAACTTCCTCTACTCAAACTGCTCCTAGAGCAATACCCTTGCAGCAGCCAGAGGAGCAAACCTATTCCACCTATTCCAGACTGGAGAGAAACCTCAATTTGCTGCCTTGCTATTTGCACTTTGTGAGGCCTGTCTGCACTGCTGAAAATGCGTGAAAGCAGACGCTGACCTTATTTTAGCACTATGCAAATAAAAAAACATTTTAAACTTCATTTTTTTTTAACTTTACTATTTTCTTTCTTCTTTGTTTTTTTTTTTTTATGCTTTGTTTTTAGGAGCAAAAAATGTGAGCAATCTTTTTGTCATGATGAATGGGCATTTCCAAAAGCAAGCACTGCACTTTCATAATAAATCCTGAGACAGCAATAACATGTCTGGGTCAAAGGAGCCCTCGTGGGCAGGTACGTGATGCACAGAATTAACGATCTCACAAGTTTCATTTTGAGTTCTGCCCCGTCTTCCCTCGGTACAAACAAGTACCCCAAACTGAAAATTAAAATTAACAAAAAGGGGATAGCAAAGTCTTGGGCCTCAAAATTGATGCAGTATGGAAAAAACATTTTTCTGATGAACTGTATCTATTTAGAGGACTCCAGAAAAGGCACCAGCCAGCAGAAATTTGAATAAGAGCTCGTCTGCTCAGTGCTCTGTGTCAGACACAGACACATATAGAACACAGCGGCTGCTCCAGCATCTTCACAACCAGACCCAGAAATTAGTGCTGTTCTGGCGGCTGCCAGCACAATATGTTAACAGCAATTATTTTCTCAATATTTCTACTGATTACCTAACACACTGGCACGTTTTCTCAGTGTCACTGCATGTTGCAACACACGCCGCCATCCAGTAACTTGTCTGCATTCCCTTGGTCACTTTTCACAGCCATCAGATGCGAAACGCAACTGGAATGATAATGGGTTGGAGAAACTGTGAGGAAAATGTGTCACTTCAATGTGAGGCTTCACAGCCTGCATTTATGACATCTGAACATTCAATATCGTCACTGCTAAATCCTGAGTGTTGTAAAGAATAGGAAGAACTCTGCCAGCAGCAAAAGGAAGATGGACAATGGCTCTCTAACTGTGGATGGTCTGCAGAGCTCAGAATTTGCAGGTATTGTGCCACCATAAGTTATGTGCTACGGTTAAAAACCATAATTTGGATCTAACTTTGCAGTGCAGGGGCATCTACAGATTACACAAACACAAAATAAGCAATGCTCTACCTATTAATAAGCAGTTCAAGTATACACAGCCAGTCCACCAGGAACTGAAAATTTACACAAAGTCACTGATGGAGAAACAGAACAAACTGAGCTAGCGGTGAGAGTATTGTCAGCAACAGTGATTTATAAAAAGGAATGGCAACGTCAATTCTATCAGGTATGCAAAATGAAAAAGCCTCAAAGCCTTGGCCTGGTGTGAGAGCAAAAGAAGCGCTCAGCCTCCCAACCACAGCCTGCTTTCTATTTTTCAGTTACACTCCAGAGCATTTCACCATTTCCAGCTCTGTTATCAACCAGAGACATGTTCCCTCACTCTACTGGAGTTGTTTGGTATCCAAAAAAACCAAACCACAAACAGTCAAATATTTTTCCATTCAGGTTTCCTTCCCCCTAGAAGCATACATGCATGAGGGTTGTATCATCAGGAATGCCAGGTGAATCCTATGCAATACTGCTCTGAAAAAATGACTGTAAAAACTGACACTGGGCTTGCTACCTCTTGCTGCTTCCTCTATTGAACATTTGCCTGGTCAAGCATTCTGCTCTGCTAACCACTCTGCCAGCATTCCAAGAATCAAATCAGAGCCAAATACAAAAAGTCAAAAGTGAAATACAACTTAGCAAAAATGAACAGACTCCTCTGCCTCATATAAATTTTTGTAGGAGCAGCAGGTTGTCATGTGGTAAATGAATCAGTGTACAAGAAAGCAGTCCCTGCCTGTGGTCTTCCAGCATTAATTCTGAAAAAAAGGGTAAAATAACAACCTGCACTTCCACTGCTCCAGGAGCCTGGACATCCTTGCCTTGGTCAGGTTATTTAGGAACTGACCCTCAGCATCCTCAGGAGGATGCAGGGCTGCAGTCCTGCCCCAGCCTGCTCCCTCCTCAGGACTCAGTGGCTGAACAGATCACTGAGCTCTCAAAGGGGCCGGTGTAGTGTCACATTTAAATCACCTCTTGAGGGATTTGTGTGCTGCCTTTCTCTTCTGAACAAGCTTAAACTCCACAAGATCCCCTGAAGTCTCTGTGGCTTCTTGCTGCTGCTGTGCGTGGGTCAGGGAGGGCAGAACTGAACCCACAGCTTAAGCAGTTCACTCTCATTTTAATTTCACAGGTTTAGCATGGCTGGTGTAATTCACATGTAAAACCACAGCAGTCATCCAAATCTCTGCTGCCTGGGCATTGGCTGGCTGCATTTCTGGAAATTCATGGTCATAACATGATACCTATTTTTTGAGTTTCCATTAGGAACCGGTTCTGTCAGGCGTGATCGCATTTGCAAGAGCTCAGGAGGCAGGAAAATTTGAAAAAGTGTTTATGAGACTGGGTATAAATCACAGCTCTCAGGTTTTTCTCCCTTCTTCAATTAAAAAACTACATTCAGAGGAACCATTTCCTCCATCTACTCTCCTCATCTCCCTCCAGAAATGATGAATCCCACTCCAGCTGTAAACTGGATCCCAGGTGTACCCATATATATTATATATACTAACAGCTACTCATGGGCATAAGGGCTCTTTCACAGTTACTGTGGAAACAAAGGTATCAAATTTCCTGCCTCTTAAGGATCTACCTTCTCAACCTTAATGTGCATTTACCTTGAATAAATCACTTCTGAGCTCTTCAGCCCAGAAACATCCCTCAGTAGAGTGAGATTGGGTTCACCTTTAGGAGGCTCCATGTTAACTCAACACCAACGTCCCTGGGGCTGCCTCCAACCCACACAATCCATGGGTGGGAGCAGGGTACAGGAGAACATCCTCCTGCAGGCACAGATGGACTTGCTCCTGCTCAGCTCAGCTGGGGCAACCACTGCAGGTCCTGCTAGCACCAAAACCCTCATCAGCTCCTCTCACTGCCTGGACAACCTGGGCTCTGCTTTGTCTCACCAGAGTTTGAAGACCTCAAGGCTGAATTTGGCTCTGCAGGAATGGGCAATCATTTACCAGCTACTGAAACAATGCCCAGTCTGGATGGGGATGCAGCAGCATGGAGCCACACAAGACATGAGGCAGTGTCTTGAGGGGAATGTCATCACATGCTGCTAAGGCTCCAGAGGGACAATATGACACTTCAACAAAATTTTCTTCCACTTCTGGTCGTGACCACATAAGAACCCAAAGAACTTCAATAAAAAGGGCAAATTCAGCCCAGATGTAACCTCAGGGACTTCAGCAGAGCTTGTTGCAGGGCTGAGCTTGACCCACCTCGTCTGTGTGTAAGCACAGCTGGGAAATTCTCCCTGGACAGCTGTGAGAGGACCCACTGCATCCACACAGCTTGTCCCAGGGATGCTGATGCTGTCCTGCAAGAGGCACCTCAGCACCCAGCACAGCATTAAAAACATTCACAACAGCCAGGTCAGACAGCTGGTGACAGCAGTGGCTTTCAGAGTCTTTAGGGCTGTTGAGCACTGTGTAACTTCCAGTGCACTCCCCAGTCCATTTGCTAAAATTCCCAGCAAACAGCAGGAGAACTGCTCTCACCTCAGTCATGCTTCAGGATCTTTATTTTTATGATGATCTTTGGCATTTTTAAGGCACCCCTCCCACCTCAATAACTCAGTGCTTAGCCAAACTACCAGGACAGGAGACTGCTGATCCCTCAATTAAAATGTGCTTTTGTATTTATAAATCTGGAAAAATACCATTGTCAACCATACAGTCTTCCTATTACACACTGACTATACACACAAACTGATACATTCATAAGCTGAAACATGAAAGGCATCACCAATATACAACAAAGTGACTCTCTGCAATCCTGTCACCCTCCCCAGCACAAAGGCAGGGCCTCTTCCTGTCACAAGCCAAGCCAAAACAAGACCTGGCTCAGATGGGATGTCAAAACGTCAAACTGTACGTACTTAACCTTTGCACTTCCAAAACAGCAAAGATCCTGTGAAAAAAAATTATTACAATTCTTTCCTTTTTATCTTCTCAAGCACTTAGGAAGGAAAGTTTGTACATTGCTCCCTCAAAAATTTCCCTCATATAACAATGCAGCTCAGCTTTTTTTTCTTCTGTTTTTTATTTGCCATGTTCTAGTTTCTTGAAAAAGCCCTCTCTGCCCTGCCTTCCTGTCTGGCAGGTTGTGCTGTTTGGAAAGGATCCTTTTCTTCCCCTTACCTTGTACTGCCCACATCCCACTGTTCCACCCCCCAGCCTGGTCCCTTGGCTAAGCTTAGCTGGACTTTCTCTGCAGACCCTAATCACTGCTCTGAGATTAGCCGGGTTAGGTGTTGCAGACAGATGCAGAGCCCTTCCTCTCCCACACCCCAAATCCCTGCCAAACTCTGGCTTAGGAGTATCACACCGGATCTTGAAATCAAACTCCAGGATCTTGCATGATAAATCAGAGCATTTGCTGGGCTTGGCTGTACCTCCTTTACTTATGGCAACTGTGGGGGTTTAATCTGCCTGAGGATTTGACAGCACTTCACCTATAGAACAGATGTTACTGTATCAGCAATCATTGACAAAAAATCGTGCTTGTTTTGATGGGAAACAGGAGGAGGTCCTTCAAAAGCACTAATCACCTCAGGAAAAACTTCCTTGTGACTTTGCTGGCGTCCTCATGAATCCTGCAATTTTCCCAGCTAGAACATCCACCCAAAGAGAGCTGGCCTGGGGCTGTTTGACCCTTGAAGAGCCAAATATTAAGTAAATAAGTTCAAACTCTCTGCCCTTTATTGCTTCCTTATGATACTTAATGAGCCTTCCCTACACTAAGATATCAATCCTCCTCTGCTCCCCAAGCCACACAGTCACTAGAAATATTAGTGTCTGCCTTCCCTCTGTTTTGCTGGAGGATTCTCTGAAGGACTGGAGTTGAATAGTAGTATCACAATAGGCTGAAGCTGGAGGTTCAGTTTTCCAGCCCTTACACAGACTCAATGCCCCTCTCTAACTCAGTTGGAAGGCTGCAGCTCAAATTTCAGCCTATGTTAAGTCACTGTTCAGCTCTGCTCCTTCAGCAAAAGAGAGAGAAGCCAGAAGAGCCTTTTTTCTAAAGCAAAAAACTGTGTGGTGAGAAGGGTGGGGAAAGGAAGCAAAAACACATGGAGATCGTTTTTTCTGCATCACAAGGAGCAATGAAAGGCACAGGCAACTTTTCAAACACGTCAGAATAGCTTAGTGTGATTTGTAACCAAGAGGAAGTTTGCATAAACAGCTACAAGAAACATCAACTTTTTTGGGGGAAGGAGACAAATAAGGCAGCAATGACCTGCATGGAGACCCTTCTGACTTCTGCAGAGGATTGAGGCACTTACATAATTTTGTAACAGAGAACCATTGACATGAACTTCTGAAACCAGCATCTCATTAAGGGGAAACAAAGACTTAACATGGGCTTCAGCATCAGCATGCTGCTGCCCCATATCACAACCTACATCACATCCCAGCCAGTCCCCCAGACCCGGTGGCAGCTACAGAAATGCTTGACCCCACACACCATGCTGGCACCTACCCATCTTCCTAAACACACTGAGAACTGGCTGCAACCCACTTGCATGAGTGCAAGGACAGCAGATACAAACCCAGAAAGGAAAGGAGATGAGGGATGTCTTCACCGGTTTTTAGTCAAACTAAGAGTGTTCCCTCTTAAGCCTGCCAGACTGAAGCTTAAGGAATCAAAACTCCGTTCCTAATTAACACATCATCAGGCCCCACCAGCCAGGGACTTGACTCCCAAGAGGGGAGCCTGAGCCAGCCTGGATGATGAATGAGAACTCCAGCAGCTGAACTGTTTCAAAGCCTAAACTGGCAACTGCAAGGACAAGCAGGTTTGGAAAGGCATACAGGAAAAAACAAAATATCCAGTACAGTTACATTTCACTATTTAGCACCCAGACCTGCACTGTGTTACTGCTGCAGAGCTTTCCCTCCAGTGAAGCATCCTGCAAAGCCCATGGCTACAGGAGCAGCTCCTTCTCTCCCGAAATGCAGCCACTTCTCCACTGAAAACCTCACAACTGCAAATCACTGGAGGGAAACTCATTCTGCCAGCTTAACCCCAATAAACTTTCACGAGTAAATTAAATTGATCTACCACACTTGGGACATTTACACAAGACCAGCCCTCTTGACTGCAGCATTCTTGCACACCAGGGACAGCAGTTTTATCTGCTTGCATGACCATTATAAACATTGAGGAGAAAGGTCTGGAATTTGCAAAGATCTCTGTTTTGACTGTTCCTTGACACAGCACAATAGGACCAACACATCCACTGCAGTGATACTCACATTTGTTGCAACAGACCTCCCAAACAGACACACCATGCAACATAATTCCTGTCTGCTGGCACCACTCCACACTGTTCAGCTCTCTCTCCCCCTTCAGTCACAAATGCCCCAGCAGAGGCAACAAGCTCTGCTCTATTATTGGAAGACTCAGTAGAGCACATCCCCCACAAGTCAACTACCTCCCCCTTCCAAATACTCCCTCCCTCCCGAGCAAAGTGAGTATTAAAACCCAGCAACTGTCTCCCGTTGGAACCAGATGGCAGGAATAGCTGGAGAGCTTTCAAACACCCTATACACTCAATACTTCAGTGCAACATGAAAGTCCCGTTAAGCAAGTGTGTGCCTGCATACACACCCCTGCTCAGGGACCACAGCAATGGCAGAAAGCGCTCCATTAACTCCTCTAGTGCCTTAAGTGTCTGTCAGCACTCAGGACCTTCACACAACCTGAGCACTGGCCAAACTTTGGTGGCTTGTGCAGTCCTTGAGCTCTCCTGAAGCTATAAATTGCAGCAGGCTGGTATTATAAATAAGGAAAGCTGGAGACTGCAAATTGATTAACACCATTACTTTGTGTCACATCTAACTCATTTCCAGCTGGCTCGAGTAAAAGGAAAAGCCACCAGAAACCCCACACTCTGACGACACAAAGACAAGTGCAATTCCCTACCCTGTCCAGCTCTGGGGATACGTGCAAAGCTTCATAACTCAGTTCCAGCTCACTTACCTCATCCATTTTTTCTGATGTTGGAGTCTGGTCACCAGGTACCATTTCTTTAGCCTCCAGGGTCTCAATTTTGGAGGTCCTGCTCAGCTGATCAATGGGAGTCATGCTGGCCTCCGATGTCCCCCGGGAATTCTGACTCAGAGAAGCTGTCCCAGGGATGGGCTCGTCATCATCAGAGTCAGGTAAGGGTGTGGGGCTGATGTCCTCCAAGCCTGTGCTGGAAGGGCGTGAGGAAGGCGTCTGACCCCTGAAACCGGGCTGAGAGTTCGAACCGTATGTTGGGATGGGGGAGAGCTGGGAAGAAGAGGAGGAAATAGGGCTACCTTCCATTCGGATCTCATTATCTGAGTCATGCTCGTTAAGAAAAGGTAATTTTGTTCTCTGCTCTTTTAAGAGCATCTCAATCCTTGAGTCTAAACTGTTATGCTGCATCTCAGACTCCATGGTGGGGGTGCCAGGGGTCTCACTCCTCTCTGGAGTCTGAGAGAAGGATGCTGTGCTCGGTTCAGGAACAGAGTTTGAGTCGGGCAAAGGCGGAGGCTCCTCTGGTTTCTCCTTCACTGGGACAAAATCGATGCTCGGGGCAGCGCTGCTTTCCACAACCATCTCGGTGGGAGGCGGCGCAGGTCTCCGGTACTCTGTCTCCCTGGAAGTTTGGGGAAATGGCTGCTCATCAGATTGGGGAAAAACAGCTGGTGCTTGGTAGGGGGAGAAGGCAGATTTATAGCTCGAAGAACTAGAGTGGCTCAGGGGAGGAGTGTGAGAGAACTGAACTGGCTCCTGCTGATGGGATTTGAATGTGCTAAACTGATGCTCTGTGCCTCGGAACACCCCCGCCGAATTGTGCAGGTAGTGGTGTCCCGGGCGACGGTTGTACGCATCCGTAAATTTCGTCTCGTGCCTCCTGGGTTTGTACCCACTGTCCTGCCCAAAATGGTACACAGGCGTTGTCTGTCGGCTGGAGTAGGTGGAATCCTGGGAGAACGGTGTCCCCAGGCGTGGGGTGTGGGGTGTTCCTTGGGACTGTGGGGTGAATTGGCTGTAGGAGTTTGGGGTGTCTTGCCGACAGCTGGAATAGGCTGTGTCGTGGGAAAAGGGCGTGCTGCTGTTTGGGGTAACGGAGGATCCTGCGGAAGAAAGGGAACTGTCCTTCAAGCGCTTCAGGGAGTCCGTCAACTGTAACAGAAAAGAGAACAGCACCTCAACAAACACTTTTATAAAGATATTTGTCTAATCTGTTTGGTTTTCAAAGGAGTTGAGTACCCAAGAGTTCGTGCTGACTTCCACGGCAAAAAAATAAATAAATAGGTTACAGCATCCCTGAAAACACAAATCATTATCCATTATTAACAGTCCCCTTTGATTTGAAAGAAAATGTCAGGCTAAGAGTAACTTGTCTGCAAGGGCAGGAAGAAGAAAGCAGATACAAGTTTCCCTCGTAAGCTGCCCCCAAGAGCATCAGGTGAACTGGAGACTTTATATACCACTTCTAGCTGGAAAAGTTCCAGTTTCTAGCAACTATGTAATGCTTGTCAAAACTGCAAACAGGGAAGAAAATAAGAAAAGTCTGAGATGTGAAATTGTCAATTTATCTTTTTTTCTTGTGAGCAAATCAATACATACAAATGAGTGAACTGCCAGCCTGCAGCCAAACCTATGCAGCAGAGCTGGCCCACCATCCTCCCTACCACTCACCTGTAACAAGGGAGAAAACTACATGCACAAAAAGTACAAAAAGTTCTCAACTGCTAGAAAAGCACCATTTTAAAGCTTTTCACAAAGACAAATGCTCAGAGTGCTCCTGATTATGGCATTTGAAGCTGAAACCCTACAAGCCTACAGAGCAGCCAAATAATTGCCCTGCAACTCACTTCACAGGCACGTTCAGGGGGTTTCTAGGAGCAGCCCTGCTCCAGCTCAGACTCTGCTGAGTCATAACAGTGCCACACTTATCATCAGCTCCAGAATCAATTTTCCATCATGCAAAGCAGGAGCTCAGTGAGAATCCTCCTGGTAGCAAGAGGATGGACTGAGCTCCAGCTGCCCAAAGCACACCAGGAGAATCAGCTGGTGAGACCTCTTAAGCACAGGTAGGCAGAGACGTGTAAAATGACCTGCTTGGAACATGCCAGCACCATCAAACTCAAGCTGAACTCTCACCTGCCTGCTATGTTCACACGTCTCACCCACTCAGTAGTGTGGACTTGCTCTCAGTTTGACCCCCTGGACACCATGACCAGTGAGACATCAGGAGAATTTCTTCCTCAACTGTCCTAAAACCCACAGAAAGGAGCAGGAAGCACGTGGCTGGCTCTTAACAACATCCACACTGCTGCACCTTTAGTGTAGATGTGCTGTGGAGTGTTTTTCAGTGGGGTTTGTGTATGGCCTGGAGGCAGGGATTGCAGAACTGTCAGATCTTTTCTGCTCTGCATGAGAGGAGGAGCAAACGTCAGGAGTAATTTACTACACTACAACAGCAAACAAGTTTGTTGGCAGATTCTAGTGTCAAAACCATGATGCAAACAGTTAAAAGTTACTCACAAAGCAATAATTCTAGTGGTAATTGGGAAAAAATCAATTCAGGACAATAATATAACACATGAACACAATATCTAGAAAAAGAATCTTAAGGATAATTACAGCAGGGGCTGCTTTGGGTGATACCATCAATTAAGCATTTTGCTCTTAACCCTGAAAAAAAAGAGTAAGAACAAATCTGCCCATTTTTATTTGAGATGTGGAAGCAGCAGAAATGAGCAGTCAGGGTCTCCTCATAGCAGAGATCCCAGCAAAATCATTGCTTGCCTCCCTCCTGCCTTTGAAAGCACCTTGCTGGGAGGTAAGGAAGAACCAACCTCTTTATGACTTTGTTAAAAAGATACCAAGGTTTTGCCTTGGTGCTGTTGGGGTGCTTTGTGGGAGGAGACTTTTTTGTTGTTTTTATTTTATTTTATTTCAGATCAATGGGATTTTCATGTTCAATGTACAGCTATTACCTGTCCTGACAATGCTTGACCACGGATTTAATGAAATCATGACATTTTAGGAAATTGTGTGAGTACAGAGAAGTAGAGAGAAGGAAAAAAAAAATCTTTACTAAATCTCTTTTAAATTTGATGACTTAAAATCAGTTCTTAAGACAGAATGAGGAGCCAAAGTACATTTAGACAAGCCAAAGAGGCTGATGACTTCACACAAACACGCTTCCCTTCCCCCTGACCTTCTCATCCCAGTGGGGTTCACAAGGAAGCAGGTAATCGTGCAAAGCCACGTAGAGAATTGTGCTCTAAATATTGAGGGACCCCTGGAAGCCCACAGGAATTTTGTCCACTGCTTTTATTAAAAGCTGATTCCAGCAACTAATTAAGATTCTGGAAAATTGATGCCACTACTGAAGCTCAGACACCTTCCACCTCTTAGCCTTTAAGCAAGGCTGAAGTCCGTGCGCGCTGAGGATTACACACCGCAGACGCCAGGCCAAATGTACCACTGTAAATCATTCCCCTGACTTCAAGGGAATAATCTCATCTCAGGGACAGATCTGATCCAGTCCTAACTGCAGGAATTTCTAATGTTAATAGGGCACGTTCTGTCAGTTCTGTAGGCATTTTTCACTCAGAAAGACAAAAAGCACTTCCCGTGCAAAGCAGGCACACATCAGCCACGTGCTCCACATTCAGAGGCACGTTTGCTATGGCAATTATGAGCAAGTTCTATTTAAATGTGAATTAATAACATCCATTGGAACCATGGCAAGACACAAAAAAAGCTAAATTAAAAATGTTAAAATGCTAACGTTCATGTTTGAGATTTTCTACAAAGTCTTTCTTTATAAAAAAGCCAAGCACACCTACCTGGAGAGCTTCATTCCCAGTTGGGGACACATCCTGTTCAGTGCCTACAGGGAGGGTCTGAGGAGTGTAAAGACCATTAACCAGCAGTTCATAGAATCTCATGCGGGTTTCACCTGCACAGATCACAATGCAAGAGTTGATTAAATGGAAATATCAAAATCCATGTGAAAATACACATTCTTGACACTCACGTGACCTTGCTACCACTCCCAGCCCACTGCATCCATGCAGGAGAGGAGCAGTTATCACCTCGGAGCTCACAGGGATCATTTTTAAATAATCTGCTGGGCAAGTGAAGTCAGACACTGCCTTCTCCAGCCAGGACAAGGAGGTTTCTAAATCCTTTTTCCTCTTCTCAGCCTCCTTGGCAGCTCTGCTCCTTTACCATGCTTTCTGGAGCGCAGCCGTTTCCCTCCTCTCCCAAATGCCAAGCAAATAGCTTGCAGATTTGAGAAGTGAAACTCTCACCCAAGGGAGAAGCCTCTGCCAACACCCAGAGCCACTTCAGAAAGCTCTCCCTACACACCTTGCTCATAGGAACTGCCTGTTACTAATTCCAACACAATGCATGGGAATGCTGAGGAAAAAACTGTTAATGCTGCCTTTCCAAAAAGACACCAATTAATCCTTTTTTTCCCCCTAGTTTAAGGAGAACTCAGTGGCATCCTTCAAAGAATAAATCCAGAGAAGCAAACTGTCCCATATATTGTTACTGAACCTCAGCCTTTACATTCCTAAAGTCTACAAAGACCCAGTTTCTTAATATTGAATTTTTCATTACTACAAAAACTTAATCCTACTTATTTTGCAGTCTGTAAGAAATCTGTCATCAGCTTCAAAGGCAACAGAATCAGCCCCTGAAACTGTCTGAATTTTGCTCTGAAAGATAAATACATAGAAAAATGGACAGACCTGGCACCTGAGCCCAGAAAATTAATTCAGGCAATATCTCCCCAAAACCAGGACTACTTTTATGAGAAAGTCCTGCAGGAACAATCCACAAACCCCCTGTGAATCACCCTGCTCAATTCAAAAACAAAACACCCCTTAGCACAATTTTGTCCTGAAAAAGACTTATTTATCTTGAACAAATGCTACAGATGAAGTTATTTGGGTATCAAATCTCATTTCACAAAGTCCTTAGCCTCATCCTCAACTATGTAAACCGTTTAAGTTCAACCAAACTCATGACAAAATAGATCTCTTCACTGCAAGAGTCTGAAGATAAGCTTGAAATATTAAAACACACCACCCACACATGACACTACAACACCACGGATATGGAAGTGTTAGGCCTAGTTTCACTTGCTCTTAAAAAAAAAAAAAAAAAAAAAGTAATTGTTACATAGTTCTTCCTGGGTCCCAAACATACTGCAGGAAAAGTTACAATTTCAAAGAGGTTTATGAATGTGCTGTTGTTCTAAGACAGATAATTACTAGTTGT